>NC_034409.1:54374022-54707011 GCF_002078875.1 Numida meleagris | reverse complement strand
GCCCAAAGTCGGGACCTTTAAATCCAACAGGAGGAGTGATGTCGGCATATCATGAGAAACTAAGTGTTAGATTTCAGATACAAGTGATTTTTGAAATCATCTGGAACGTCTCTTGTTGAAAACAGGGGAAAGTGAGGCACTCACTGACTGTTCCAGATTCAGGGACTTCAAGATGAGGAATCTGAGCCGTTAAGTAAACGAGATGTCTATCACAAGATAATAAACACAAGTCTGGTTCCTAAGTGGAAACAATGGGCCCAAATCCGGCTTTCCCAACACAAACAAAACGCCCCTGGGGACTATTGGGAATTTTGCCCATGTAGAAATTGCAGGATCAGGTCCAAATAATTTGTTTACTTCAATTCTCTGTTCTTGTTCTTACAAAACAAAGGCTGAGGACAGCAACACTAAATACTCCCACAACCTTTGCATTTCCTTTGTTTCTCTAGCAGAAAGCAACACATCTCATTTTTTTTAATCTTACTTAAAACCTAAATGTTTCCCTTTCCCTCAGATATTTCTATGACTGCCCATTGTCAACACAGGACATATAAAAAGACATAAAGCACAGGCATAAAAAAGGTATTATCAGTTTATAGCTTTAAGAGATAGGAGCTTTCTTTGGGCTTTCTTCACCTCATTCAGGTCTTTTCTACCAGAAAGAAATTAAACCCCTGAAAGAAGTGGTGATTATCTGAGAAAATTCAAGAAAGCACAATGTGACCAGAAAAGAAAGAGATTTACCAGCAGCATCATTCACTCCTGGCTTTCTAAAACATGTATCGCCATTGCTGCTAATATCTGTTTCAACTGCAATGTCTACTGAACTCTTGGGAGACATAAACTCTTTGTCCCTATTAACTACCTGAACTATATTTAAAAATGTCTCAGTTGAGACCAAAGTAACAAAGCTGGTGAAGTGTGGACAGAAGTTCCCAATTTTCACTCTTTACCCCCAAATATAAAAACATAGATATATATATTCTCTTTCTCCATAAATACCTACTTATCTATATACGACAGATACACCGCTATGACAAAAATATAAAATTATTTTATAAAGTATCATTTTTACAACATGTTTTAAGTCACAGAGCAAATGTGAGATTTCACACTTCATCCTCTCCTGTTTTGATGCTCTGCTTGTGCAGGTGTTCCACTAACAATTTGGACTCAGAGTATCTTGCTCAAAGAGCAGCTGACTCTTGCTCATTAATGTTAATTCATTGCACCATGTCCATTCATAGCTTGAATTTGCTCAGTCCCCCAAACAGCATATCATCAACCCACAGCAGAAAATGCAACCCTCAAATGCGGTTTGTAAAATCTTCATTGTATGGCTGGAATGTCATTGAAAACAGCTGGTGTACAATTGCAGTCTGCAAACATATTCTCATGGCTCAGATTGCACTTAATTGCCCTAAATTCCACTTTCTTATCAAGTCACCCTGACTGGCAGGAAGTTGGTTTTAAGCCCTATGGAGTGTGCCCTGTCAATCAGGGGAAGAATAGGATCATTTCAGCATTACAGCTTCGTGCTGGCCACTGAGTTTCATTTTAGCTCAGGATGCAGCTAAGACAAGGACAGACACTGCACAGTGTGATTCCTTAAGAAAATACATTCCCTTAACACCATGGAATGTATAAAATGCTTGTAGATGTGCATGAACATATATAGAGGGATATACATACCATTGTTCACACTGAGAAACTCTCAAACTTGGGCATTTATGTTTCCATTTTGACCATTCAGGAAGAGTATTTATGCTACAGTCCACTCCCATACTCACCGACTGATGTTTACCAGCTTTTCCCATTAAAACTGTCATGCCCCCCCTCAAAACAAGATTAATAAATAGAAACCAACATTACTTCATGCTCTCGGCACTTAAATGGAAGTCAAAAAACTTCCTAAACTGGGAGGAGCTGGGAAGTGGGCTTTATTCCCCTCACTTCAGGAGGTGGATGTTTTGTATTTACTGTTACTATGACCAACCAGATGCAATTTATTGTTTAAGCATGGACTATAAATTCCACAAAGTTTGCACTCATGGAAATCATCAGGTTCGCCCCACTTCAGAATCCATCTCTTTGTACTGCAGACAGAGAAATAATTACGTCTCTTAAAGCAAATGAAACATATGTGCAGTGGGTGAGACTCCCAGCAAGGTAAATCCCAATTACATACACTTACTCTGTATATACGAAACCCTCATGGGTTCCCAGTGGTTAGTCAGATTGGTGTCCCCTTACCAGCAAAAGAGAAAGTGTAGTAAGTAGAACTGTGGTACTATTAGATTTGCATTTTTCTCTCCTTCTATCACTTTGGGGCTGATCATTCAGTTTGCGTCAAGGTCCACCACACATCTATTTTAGGTGCAGTTCCCAGTCCAGGAGCTGTCACAGCCCTCTCCCCATTGCACCAGGCAGCGTGACAGAGGCGTCCCTGGGGGTAACTTGAGACACAGGGCACGGACACGGCATTTGGATAGCAAGTGGCTGCTGCATTGTGAAGCAGTGTCTCTCCAGCTCACCACGTGCAGTCTGGGGGATTTAGGTGCTGGGGAGGAGCTGCAGTGCTGCACAGGGACATGTGGTCCTCATCGCACCGAAGTGAAGGAGTTATGGGCTGGTGGAGGCAACTACACCCTCGCCCCATTGCTAATTCTTCTAGTAAAGTCACCCCCAGGGGGACTAAAAAACTAGCATCTGAGTCCCTTTAAGATGAATGGAGAAAATCACCCTCCAGCTCTGGCTTGTGGACCTGCAAAACTTGTAATTTTTGTCAGCCTTCAGAAACCAGCGTTTCCTAGTTGTTATACTTCCACGTGATTGCTTCCAGAGACTTCCATTCACTATTTTAGCTTTAAAAAAAAAAAAAGCTCATTATGTTTCCAAACACCGCTTTAAGACCTTCATTAGTATCACAAAAATTTACAAATGGCGTCCAAGTTAGCGTGGTACCATGTAAAATGGCCTAGGGCCCTATCATCTCTGATAGTATTTTCTAGTGGATTAATCGTCCTCTTTATTTCCTGTTCTGAAAGAACTGCTTGAGTCGTGATGCATAGATCTATTTTTGCAGTATCTTGCTAATTTTGTCCTCTTGTCACTGTGACACGTTCGTGTATACCATAGTGCATAGATCACTGGCTTCTTTAGTGTCGTGTTTCCAATTGCTCATGGCGGCCCAGGAACAAAGGGATTCCTCTCATTTTGTCATTCTTAAAACCAAACTGCCAATTTTGTAAGTGCCTTGTAATCCACTGAATGAAATGTAAATAGTGGGGAAGTACAGATAAGACTATTGCTCCCGTTTCCAGAAAATGCCTTCCACTGAGCATTTGAGGCCATCAGACAATGCTGCATATTTCTGTTTTCCTGCCTGAATAAACCATATAGAAATAATCTCAGAATCAGGACCTGACAGATTTGCTCCTAATAAATAATTTACAGCTCCATATGTGTTTCCTTGCCAACGGTTACTGTTTAGTAAAACAAAGAAAAAGTGGGAAGTAAAATTATGTGCAAGTAACCCAGAAACCATGGCTAACGTGTTCAAGGCTTCAGTGTCAGGGAAATAGCAGCAATATGTTTAACATTGAGTATTCAAGGCTGATCTTGGTCTCAAAGTAGGAAAGGTGTCAAAAATAAGCCAGAAGAGAGAGAAAGGAAGGAACTGAGGAAGGGCTGGACACAAAGCACCCACAAGGCAGCCTAAACACAGTTTAGATCAGGAAAGAGAAGCCTTCCCGAAAAAGACGAGGCCAAATTTTTGGTGATGCATCTCCCCATGCAGTGCCTGACTCTACGGCAGCTGAAATACATCTGTGGTTCTGCAGTACTACAAGGTCTGGAGAGAAACCCTGAGCCCCATCCTCCCGGCAGGAAGGCCGGGGCGGCTGCTGAGCCTTTGGACAAAGCGCAGCTCCCCAGAGGCTTGGGGAAGTGATCGGTTTTGCATATGAGGACTACAGCTCCAGGATTCAGGCCACCGCAGCTAGCAAATTCCACAAATTCCTCTTTTCTCTCAAGAATTCCCTGATTAGCTGGGAAGATAGTTTGGCGTGTATTGTGGAAAGAAAGGTCATCCTGCCTGCGGAAGCCTGTTTCGTATACAATGTCCTAGAAAGGCGACTTTTTGGTTTCAAAAAAGCCGGGGCTGCAGCAGGGAGTAATGCTGCATGAGAAGTTCGCTCTGCCACGGGATGTTAACAGCACAATGTCCGAGCGCTGCCTCAGAAGGGCCTTCTGCAAAAGCCTATTTTTAGGAACCATGTATTAACGTGTCTTTAATCCACCGGTTGATTCAAGTTAGCTTCTGGCATCAGTGCTACACAGATGGCAGCTTCCATATGCTGCTTTCCATTTCCATTGCACATCAGCTTACAATGGAGACAAGCTCTCCAGAGCAAAGCAGTGCATACAGCCTTGCAGTGTTCAGCAGAGACAAAATGAAAATCCAGGCGACTCGGATAGCTGGCTACACAGACAGCAACTTGATTGCCTTGCCTTGTTAATTAAGGAAGGATGCCCAAGAGTCAGCTGAAACTCTTCGTCATCTCTGCCTCTGTCTGCCTACAGATTGGCACACCCAGCCACACTCACACCCAGCTCACCAGGCAGCAACAAAGCTGAAAGTGAAACGGATTCGGCTACTTGGAATCTTCACTAGTCCCTGCATTATTTACCTTTGTGTTGCAGCTTTTCGGGAAAAAAAGAAGAAGGGAAAAAAAAGGTCATTCCCATGCTTCCAGTGGGGAGAAATGACACGGAAATGACATCACTATCCAAAGTATATGTTTGTGTCTGGAGTTCCAAGGCCATTTCCTAATGAAGCACATGTGCTTTACTGGGTTTATTTTGAAACTCTATTTGCTTATTTTCCAGCCATGATCAAAAGGACATTCAGAGTGTTCTGTTTGAGGCACTTGAACCCTGCAGACCAGGCAAGGTTTTCTCCTAGCCCCAGCAGCAGCCAGCAATAATATCGTTCATAAAATAAACTCATTTGCACAAAATGCTCTGCTGTTTCCTACCAGTAAATAGATACTGCTTTGGGAATCATGGTCTTAGGGCAGAAGGACGTGGCCTTCCCCCTTATATTATGCACAGCTTCATTTAGCGTGTATGACTCGTCACCAGCAGTGCTCCCTCCCCAGCCTCCAAACCCTGGAGCCTCTTGCCAGATGCTGTTGCTTAGTAGCTGTTGCCATAACACTGGCTCTTCTAATACCTTAGATAAAAATGTTACAAAACATGCAAATCCATTCGGAGAAGCTGAGAGAAAGAATCCTACCTTAATATTAAAATTGTCATCAAGAAGGATGTTTTCCAATTTTAGGTCCCTGTGGACCACACCATTCTGAAATAAGGAAGGAAAAACAGAAAGTAAGAAAATGTGCAAATTAAAGGTGAGCTGGCAGGGTGGTCTTTGCATCTGCATTTCAGGGCTGATTTCACTGTCATAACACTCACGGCCCAGTGACTAGTGACAGGCAATGTATTAGTCACTTGGTGTGTGGTTAAGGGAAGAATGACTGGAATCTGTCCTCCCACAAAGCCTGTAAAACAGTGGGAGGGGGGGTCTCTTCGGAACTTAATTCCAGCTCGGATCCTGCCCCCACTGCGTGAAAGCAATATATTCTTCCCAGGCACCAGAAAACAATATCTGTCAATGACGTTAGTCCCTACAAAAGACCATGTTCCTCCAATGTGCAGCCGTGTGGATTGGGGGAGCTAAAATCCTAAAAGACTCTAAATGTTAGGGATGGAAATGAACAAGCTGAGTTTAGGTCAGAGCCTTCTTTAAAGAAATTTGGGGAAAATTAACTGCGCCAGGAAGGCTGCTGCAGTTTTTCAGCACTGCGCAGTGAGGACTTTGAAAACTTGCCTTGTTTATCAGAATTCAAATGGAGATCAAAACGTGTAAGAATTCAAATAAAAGACTGTGTTAGGTGCTCGCTGCCTTTAGCTTGATGCAAGTTTTGGCTCTATGCATCTGGTTCAAGTAGAGATTAAAGATCCATGATGACAGACAGTCTGTCACCCGGGGTTTGACTGTTTGTATTGTCATTTGAGTGGGTACCATGATGGATAAAATCATTAGCAAAGGGTATCTTTCTGGTGCTCCTACAACATCTGGAAAAGTTATTTTTGACTATCCAGAGTGAGTACATGCTAAGGCTGAACACTCATATCTTTCTCCAGCTCTTTTTTGGTTTTATGTATTCTTTCTCCTATTCTAAAGTTGTTAACTTGCATACTGAAATTGCAAACGATCACTCGTTTAAATATATTAATACAAAGGATCTAAAATTTTTATGGGATGCCATTTCCAGTTAATGTTGTTAATTAGTTTTTTTATGTGAGAATTATTATTTCCAAGGAGAAAGCGGGAGGTAGGGCTAATGTAAGGGAGTGGCTAGTAGTATGCCACAGCACAGGAAAACATTCTTAGACTATAAAAACAGGCGGTGAACTACTGTAGAACTTTCACTCAAGATCTCCCGATGTACTGATATAATCACATGCTGTCATACTTAATAATGAATGCTGTTGCCTCAGACATGCTTTGAAATACAATCACTACGCAGCCTTCAAATAGCATTTATTAATATCAAATTCCTTGCTTACCTTGTGGCAGTAATGTACAGCAGAGACTATCTGTCGGAAGAAGTGTCTTGTTTCTCTTTCGCTCAGTCGTCGCCTCTCACTGATATAATCATACAACTCTCCTTTACTTGCGTACTCCATGATGATCACAATCTTATCTTTATTTTCAAACACTGCACAAGATAAAAGAAAAAAAAGAAACCCACCACTTACTCAAAGCGTTTTAAAAATGACACTTTAAAGGGAGAAGAATGCTTAAAATGACTGAACACAACCTGGTGTCATCACTACAGCCCGGAGAGCGACACTTCCAAAAGCAAGTTCCAAAGCTACATTTTTCCAGAGAAAGGCAACAACATTGCAGGTCAAGAGAAGGAAGGCTTTGAGGAGCTGCCGACTTTCACACGGCTCATTGAAAGAAGGTCTTTGTCCCTATAACGTGGGGTCTCAGGGTAGCATTGTCAACTTGATCCTCATGAGGTGAAGTGGGAACTTGTGCCTGTGACATCTGAATTCCAATCCTGGCTCCAGATGGGACTGCCTCTTACCAGCAGTCTTTGTGGGGCCAGACGACAGAAGGAATCAGGAGCTATCACATCATCAGGAAAGGATTAAAAAATGGATCATTGACTCTGCCTTCAATTAATGCCTGACACGGAACAGCAGCTTGGCTCATAATGACTGTTGGTTTTCACCTGCCATCAAAACCCAACAAATAAACTGATGCATGCATTTTCTTGCAGCCCAACTCCATGCAGCAACATGGGGGGCATGGACACCTGAGGTAGCAGTGGCTGCAGTGTCTTTGGAACTGTACCACTCCTGTCACAGTGCCTCTGCAGCCTGTCTCATGCACCCAGCCCATCCTCAAGCTCAGTTATCTCCAACCTCTGCCACATGTCCCACTGCAAGTGGCCCTTTGCCACTTACGCAGAGCTAGCAGCAACACGCAAGTCCCACGTAAGCAGGACGAGGAACATTCATCTGACCTATGTCACACCAATGCTGTTCCTTCAGGGCTCAGGCTGCTTTATGCCATGTGCTGTCAAGGACTTCACTGGGAAGTGCAGATAACTAAATACTTAATCTAGTAAAGCAGGCAATTAGAAGTCTCAAATTGCCACAATGCCCTGGCTGCCAACGAGTTTTTCCCTTCTGACACCAAAAATCTCCCACAACCCAATGGAAACATCCTGCACCTGCCTCACATTAAAACATAGTGACTTTCTGTTTTATTCTCTAGTGGCAGCCTGCTGTCACACTAGCAGCAAAACATCTTCAGATGAATGAGGTTATAGGGGTCATTACAAGCGGATGCTAGTTTTGACCAGCCCTGCTGGAACGATGCCTTCTCCTATCTCTTAAAGCAAAGCCCTGCCAGTAGTCTTCAGTGTTTAAAAGAAGAAAAAAAAACACCACAAAAAAACACTTCAGCTTTTGCAGCAAAATGTGAAGCTGCCTCTCTCAGTGCGCGTGTGTATTTGCTGCTCTTAGGCTTTGCCTCATGTCCTCTCACACCTTGTCACTCAACTCTACAAGCCAAAACCTCCGCATCTCCCTCTAACACCCCTGAACCCCAGCCAAACTGCTCTGATAAAAGGCAGAGGGAGCAGCCAGATAAAATTGGCCGCTGACTTGTCTGCTGGCCTTGCTGCACCCCGAAGCAGAGGCTCCTGCCAGTGATTACATCCTATGTGCATCCTCATTAACAATAAACTTCGGAAACTGGAAGAGCCATCTCTGGATGGATTGTGCTTATGGCACCCTCTCCAAGAATGACAGAATGATATTGTTTGGGAAAAACTGAACAAACGCCGTGTCATATATGGAAGTGCTGTGGCGTGTTACCATTAATGCACATATTTACTTCTCTAGGCTTGGAAAGGGTTGCTACACACGGAGTTACGTAGGAAGGTGAAATGTAGCTTTGATAAGTCGAGACAAACCAATAAAAATGCCTTTATTCAAGCAATTTGGTTTCTAAAAAATAACTATCGAACAGCAGATTCATTGTGCTAGGGGTTCTATGATGCACATACAGGTGAAGCAGTCACAGGGCACCATGGATCTCAGTGAACTCTCATCAGCATAACAGCAATGACAGTCCCGCTATGACATGATGTTCCTTCAGCTTAAGTTTTGATTAAAGTTTTACCTTCATCGCTCAGCTATGAGGGCTGAACCCTCCTTGCTCGTCTGAAATATGAAATTCTAGAATCTAGTTTTTCTGCGCTAAAATTTGCCATATTAATAAAAGTCCTTATCCAGGCATTATTTCCTACATTTATACAGAAATGATGCAGAGAGCATTCAGTCAGAAGTGCATTTGAAGATACTTTCCACTACCCTTGGACTTAGTTGACACTGCAGAGGTCTGTTCAGCATGACTGTAGCTGAGAGACCACATTTTTTTCATAACTGCATCGTATCAGTTTAAGGCACCTCCATCGTATCAGCTGAACCTCATGAGAAGGTGTATGGCCACTTTCCTGCAGGGAGGGCACTGAACAGTGTACTAAAATGCTTTAAATGAGAGCTCCCGCTGAAGGAGCAGGGATTGGGAAGGCTGTAGGATTTATGTCCATATGCACACACACAAAAGAATTCAGTGGTCAAAACAATCAGGCACAAGGTGGCATTTTGGCAATTCTCAGCCCATCAGCCATGCACACCACGAATTTTCACAGCAGCAGTCAGGATGCCAGGCAGGCTTCAGACAGACACTTCTAAATTTCCCTTCTGAGCACACTATGCAGTTTTATAAACAGACGCTCCAAGACAGCATTGTGGCCAATGGCTGGGGGGAGAGAGGAGGGCATTAATTAAAGGCTGGATTGACTTACTGCAAATAATAATGAGGTAATAAATATACTGCCCTGTTAACACCTGGGTTGTAACCTGCAGGCTGATGATGGACGGATTGCCTCCACGCAGCTTCTGGGACGGCTCGGTTCACTCTTTGTTTTTGCTGAGTATGATTTATTATCTGCCATCCTACTGCATATTCATTCCGAAACTCACCCCTGCCTCGCAGCGTGCCTGCAGCCTGACTGCAGCTCCTGCTGACAGAGGAGCAGGGCTCTGGTGGGATCCTGCGCTCCACAAGCACCCCACTGCTCCCACTGATGGGACGGCCATGTCACGGCCTGCCAGTGGCCCTCAATCCTGACCAAGGTCAAGGGAGGGAGAGAGGTTATGTATGGGAAAGGTGGGGCTGCTCCTTCTTCTTTCAAAGCACTGATACTCTACAAACAGAGCTGATCAAATAAGATAAGTGGAAAGTCAATGGTATCAGCACCCAGACAGGTGGTAGCAGGAGGGATGGCCTGTCAATCACATATCAAGAGACCACAGTTGCTTAGATACGAGGCATGAGCTCCACACATTTAAGGAGAAAGCAGCAGGAGGAACGCTTGCTGCAATCCATGTGTCATTTATTTTTGAGCCGCAGTGTTTATTTCTACTGCTCTGCAAGCTGAGTGATGCTAAGAGAGCTGCAGCAAGGCCTTAGTGCCGTGGGAGGCCTGCCGCACCACCTCAGCTGTAGCGGTCAGGTGGTGCAGGGCAGCAGCTGCAATATCTTTGTAGATAGAGCCTACAGGACTAAAGGTTGACTTCTAAGACTCCTGCACTTCCATCTGGCTGTGGGGGGAGAAGGGAGGACAGCACCATGAGAGCACAGCAGGAACTGGGGATCAGGGAGTGGTAATGGGATGTACCATAACATACATGGAACAGCATGGTTGCATCCCTAGGAGATGAGCAAGACAACTGCGTTAATGTATGAAGGCATGGGGCATGGCAGCATGAAGAAATAGCATCTTCCAGTGGGGCTACAAGCTTGCTTTGGCTTGCTCTGTCCATTCCCAAGTGCCTTAGCAGATGCTAAGAGTAGCGCTCTGCACAAGCAGCAAAGTGTGCTTAAGTTCCAGTGGTCAAGGATAGATTTCTTAGAGCTTTTCTCTGAACTCTTCCCTTAACTCTAATATGTTTGTTTGTTTATTTTTAAAAAGGAAAAAAAAAGAAGAAAAAAAGAAGAAAATTCTATACTTCTCAGCTGATAATTGAAACCAAATCTGTTGGCTTCAAAACTCATTGAAGAATAAAAATGTGGAACTGGGAAAGAATTTCACTTCTCACTACCAAAGACATATCTGAGACAAAGTACATTTTGTAACATCAACAATCTGTCTCTTTCACAGGCTGTTCTACTACAGCAATAACTCTTGGATATAATCTCTCCACATATTTATATTTAGAGGCCACAAAATGATGAACTCAGCTTCTATCTACAGCTTTCTATCTTCCAAATAGCACTGGTAGGGTAGGGACCTCTTCCTGATAAGCGCTCTTCTTTTATTTTCAATCTGCTGCTAAATTCTGCCTTTAGTTACATAGCCATCACCTCTGCTGAAACTGCACAGGACAAGTTTGGCATCGGATGAACAAACTGCCCAACTTAGGTGTTGCCAAAGATGGACTTTGCCCCAAAGGTATTGAAAGCCCACACAGACCTAGTTTTGCAAACATCAGTCAGAAGGACTTCAGAGTACATTGGACATCTCTCTGCTGGAGTGGTTCGCTCAGACTTATTTGCAACCAAATTTAAAAATTAAAAGAAAGCAGAATGCTTTTGCCCTTTCTTCAAGCTTCCAGGATGCTGAGTGCTGAAGGGGGAGGATTTTTTTCCCCCTTAATGGACTACCTCCTTGCGGGCTGATTCCATTTGGTTTACATGTAACCCTGGGGTAAGGATTTCAGTTTGTTAGTTTAAGAAGGGCGGCCAATCTCTTTGCACTGGAACCATTTGAATTCTCCTCATGCCTTTGCTCTCTATCAGAGCAATCTCCTAAATTAGTTCCAGTATGTTGACATTCCTTCCATCTGGTGTCTTTCCATTCAGCGGTATTTTTATTACTCTCCTAACAGCCGCAGACAGAAGTACCTTTCCACTGCTACAAAATGCTCTTTTATTAAAGGTCAGCCAAATCAAAAGAACAAGCGAGTTTGTTTTTAATTTTAGAGATGCAGACGAGAATAATCTTTTCATTGAGAAAAGTCATGTATGACCCAATTACCTCACTTGTGTAATAAGGCACGAATTTTTCTTCAAAAGATAAGTGAATACTGAAGCATTTTTTACCTTAGAAATTCAGCCCTGTGTGTCTTTTGTGATCTTGACTACTCAGAAAGGTTTACAGCCCCTTGATGTAAAGATACTTGAAAACTGTATTCTTTATTTTATTTATTATTTCAGTAGTTTATGACTGTTTTTGAACAGCGCATATAGCAGCCATGAAAAAATCCAAGGTTCAATTTAGTAAACCACTAGATGTATACGCTTAAATTTATGCATATGCTCCCTTGTGATGGAAGATAATGATATAGAAGTATGTGTTTTAAAGATACGCACGTGCTAAATTGCTTTCCTGAATTATGGCCTTATTGCATCTCTTCTTAAATTAAAGGAATGTAGTTAAGATCCTGCAATAATCATTTTAAATCAGACAGCATGCTGCAATTTAATTTCCAGTGAGGGGATTAAATCAAAGTGAGAACCATTATCCTTGCCGAGGCTGTTTCTCAGAGAATGAGACTTAGGTTATGCAGATTTTGACCATCTACTATTTACAAAAGGAGGGGGAGGAAAAGTGAGAGTTGCTAATTCAGCCACAATACTACATGTTACCCTAATTGTCTTTTGTTTCAGCAAAGAATACAAGAGCTAATTCCCCTTTTTTTCTTAATTATGATTACAAACTGCTGAGGAACCTCAGGCAAGCAAACATTTACATTGCAGTGGGAGGCCTGTGTAAGTGGAAAGATAGAAATAAATTTCAGTGCCGCCTGCCATCACTTCGACGTCCAAATTGAACTTGCCAGTGATCTCATGCGTTTGGGTTAATGTCAAGTCAAACAAAGTGGTGTTTGGGCGGTCATCCTGAATGAGAGGAAATTCATAAAGGTGGGGTATGAAAACCGAAGAGTTAAGTTTGTTTATATTTGCTTCATTACTATCGCCAGACTCTAGAAATATTACTTTGTGTTCTTGGATGTTATCAACTGAAAACAATGGAAATAAAGCACTCTAAGGTCAAAAGTCTACACAGTTAGAGGAAACCAATTAGAAATGTGCTTAAATACTGTCACAGCTGAAGTACTTTCTGTTGGCAAAATTAAAAAAAAAAAATCTTTCCAGCTTTCATCATTCTTGTTAAAAGCCCTGCCATCCCCATGACGTTTTAAGGGATTTGTACTGACGTTTTCAGGTGTTTTGCACACCGAAGGGTTCGAGTAATTAGGCACCGAGGTTTGTTTTGGTTATGTCTGAAAACAGGAGAGGCTGGGACTGCCTGCACAGCACTGTCAGCCTGAGACACAGCGTCAAGCTGCCCTCCGCACAGACAGACCTGCAGACCACGAGGCTGCTGCACCCGCTCTGCACTGCCTCCATCCTGCAGGGATGCATGCGGATAGTTTGGGAGCACCTGCCTGAGCCAGCGCTGCTGCAGAGATGCAGCCTGTCCTCAAAGGTGCATGTTTCCTGGAGGTGTTCCAGAACTGTGTGGATGTGGCATGGAGGGACACAGTCAGTGGGCATGGTGAGAATGGGCTGATGGTTGGACTATGTGATCTTAGAGGCCTTTTCCAACTTTAATGATTATGATTCTGTGCCTTGCCAGCTGCTACTGGACAGCTGTTTTGCAGTGTGGCTGCTCTCACTGACATGGTTTGACTGACACAACTCAAGCAGCACGCACAGGAGAGAGACTTTCGTGCATCTGAGACACCTAATGTTTGTTTTCATTTTCTCATACAGAAGTCTGTTACCAAGTGTGAGGTTGAACGTGTACTTGGTAAGTAAAATTAGCATCATGAAATACTATGCCACCACCAGTATACACTGTCAGATTTCCTTCCATTGTCTTTGATACTTGAAAGTACAAAAATCTGATTTTCTGATTAACCAAAGCATGCTACCTCACTCGAGTCACTGTGGTTGGATTACCTTTTTGCTTTTTTTCATTTCTTTTTCTTAGCAATACCAAAAAAAAACCTAAAAAAAAAGGAAGAATTCTCTTTTACATGGGAAATTCATTTTTTTTTGTGCCTTGTTGCTGTAAAAGGTCCAGCACTCCTCCAAGCATCCTGGCCCCAATCCAGCAAAGCACTTAAGCACGTGCTTTCCTTTGGCTACTTGTTCATGTTAATGCCATCCTGTTCCACTGGCACTGAATTGTGATCCTAATATTTATTCATCCTTCAGGGAGTATCTTCGTTAAACTATTTCTACAAGCCTATTAGCAAATAACCTATTTATTTTCAAGTGTCTTTTGCAAATGGATAGACATTTCGATATGGTTATGCCAACCAAGGGCAATTCTTCCAGCACTGAAACACATAGGCACTGTATTTCATACTACAGAGACTCAAGAGCTCACTCCTGACTGTCCCAAGCACAACTTCATCCTTGTGACTGGTCCAACACATATTTAAATGTTTACAGAATCAGGCCCTATGTTCTTCCCCTGCTTTAACTTTTACAAAGCATTGCCAGATGGAAGCAATTTTGCACTCAGACTACTCCTGAAAAAATATGTTAGCTCTGAAAGGCTTTATTATCAAATCCTGGAGTTCTCAAGGCAAAGAAAGAAACAGGGCAGGGGAAGGTGGGGTAAAGGGGAGACAGACAGAGGTATTATTCTATAAATTAAAATTTATGTCCTGAAATCACAACACAGATAGCAAGGCTAGCTTCATTTATCCAGTCCCTTTCAAGGAGTTTAAAGTCACTTGAAAGAGCACTTCCCTTGCAGCCGCACTCAACAGATTGCCAATTACAGCCCTGCTGAGAGGCTGGAATTTCTTTGGACTCAGAACTGTACAGCTACCCTCATGGTAACAGGCAAGATATGTTCCTTTTCATTAGCTTACAAAAAAAAAAAAATCATTAAACTGAAAAGCTTTGTTTCCACCCATTTGGATTTGTTTGATATTAAAAAAAAAAAAAAAAAAAAAAAAAAAAAAAAAGATAAGCCCTTGTTTACGTCAAGTTGACAAATTCAGAGGTTAATTGCTTTCAAGCAGGCAGGTCAAAAGGATACCTAAACAAGGATCCCACTTAAGGAAAACACATGTTTGTAAATGCTGTACAAAGAGCTTTCAAAGATGTTACAGAGAGATGTAGCATTGTCCATGTTAGGTAGAGTCATTGCTATGAGGTATGCAGTGGTGGTCTGAATATCTACAGTAAGAATCAGCGAGAGCAGAAAGGTACCTGCAGGATGGCTCCAGCCTACAAGTTAAGCATCTCATTTAAGTTAGTCTGTTAGATTCCATCTGCCGCCAACAGGAACCTCCAGCATGTCATTTACCCTACCTAGCTGAAAAAAGATCTCCTAGGAGGGAGCAAACCATCCAGTGCTGATGCTGATCTCTCTTTAGTCAAGAGAGGGAAATTAGACTTCTGGTGTAGCCCAACTGCCTAAATACTAGATGGTTCCAATTTAGTGAGTGGAAGCCCATCCCTGAGGACAGAATAATGTCAACATTTTGAGTCAGAGTATAGCAATATTATTCTTTATGCCTCACTCAGGAGGAACACACAATTGTGTTTAAAATCCCACTTCAACAGGACACAAATTCTTGAGTCCTAGATGCAGTCCCAGAACCTCACTACAAGTATACTCTTAGGCTTGAAATGAAGCACAGCCTACAGGTCACAGAACTCACAGCCTGATCTTTGGGCAGTACATGACTGCATTTCTGGACCCAGCTGCGCATCCACACATCTTCCCAGTAGTATGACATCCGATGTTCCAGCATTGGCTGCTAAGGCCAAATACCAACCCTGACTGCCTGGAAAGGCTGGACAAGCTCTACAAAATTCCATCTTCCAATGGGCTGCATTCAAACCAAGTAGCTGCCTTCCACTGTCCGTCCCTCCAGGGCATGAGTTAAACACAAGAGGCCATGAAAAGCTGCTCTGCTTTCTAGAAAACTAAGAAACAAACCAGCAACAGAATGGAAAACTTCCCAGAAATGAGAGAAAAACTGCTTCCAGGTTTGTCTCCATAAAGGGCTGCTGCTGGCTGACAGAACACAAGAGCAGAGAGCTGCAGGGAGAACTAACATCACCCACCACAGGCACTTGTTCTCCTCGAGATGGGATGAAACCTCCACTGCAGAACCTGCCCAGTTGTCTGCAGAAGCGTCACTCTTCTCTCCGTGGAGGGGAAAACTTTGCTCCCACAGGTCCTTATCATCTGCTTCTTAAAAATACTGCAATGCTTTTAAATTTTATAAATGTTTTAACTCAGGAAAAACTATTCAAACTAAGGATAAGAAGTGCAGTTGGTCAAAGCACCACAGCATGCTTAATCTTTTTTCTTTCAGAGTTCCTGTGTACATTTGAAATAACTTTTGTTCCATTTGCAACCCACATGCTGACACAGCATCCCTCCTCTTTTCTGTTCCCAGATCCTGTTATGAGTTTATTCAATAAAAAGACAGATATTCATCTCTTTTCAAGTAAAAGAACATGCTTTTGAATAACTCAATATGTGATACTGTAACACTACTCCAAGCCAGCCCTTGTTTTAATCAGTTGTATTGGCTGTCAGAGCAGAGCTGCTATACACATATCATCACCTTGCGCGCTTACCTCGCGGGTATGTAAATACGAAGGGCTAAATTTGGGCTGCCTGCTATGTGTATGGAAGAGGTGATCCTCTGGAAGGAGGCCACCCAACCCGAGCCTCTCCAAGCTTTCAGAAACCACAGCCCAGGTCCACGGTTGCTGCCCTCTTTGTAGGTCCTGGCAGCAAACCTCTCAGCTAGTGTCTTTTAGCACGCACCCACCTGAAGCTATTTAGCTCCATCTGGGATGTTGCAGACTTGAGGAAGGAAGGAAGGAGGAGGATATTCTCCTGCAGGGTAATACGCTATAAATATATAAACAAATAGGCAAAAAAGGGAAGAATGCTCTAGCTTCCTGCTCCTTGCTCTGGGCAAGGGAGCAGCTCTAGGAGCCAGGAATTATCAGGCTTGACTTCTACGTCCCAGGAAGAAAGGAGTTAGAGAGGAACAACAGGAATAGGGAACATGAGTGATAGGCCATTGACCAGACCGACAGGACACTGCAGAGGTTGGTAGGAAGCAGGTACTCAGATTCATGGTATAAAAGCAGCAAACACAGAACCAGCAAGACTAATTGACAGGTAAGGCAGGACCACACTTAAGGAGAACACACGTTTGTAAATAAAATGAAAAGCGTTTTCAAAGACATTACAGACAGACACAACATTGTCCATGATAAGCAGAGCAAACAAAACCAGTCCTGTGCAACCCAGGGAAGAAAAGTCTATAAGGACTGGCAGAAGGGCTGGGGACACAGAGTGACACGGAGTTGGTGTGTGAGAGGGGGTGAAATTAAACTGAATTTTCCAGTGGGAGAATAGATGATACATGCGATGATTTCCACTCACCATGGACATAATACTCAAGTCACACACGAAGAAGTTCCTCCAGGCAAAGGGTTACAAGTCTGTGAAACACTGATGGTTTAGAGGGAAGGCAGCGCTTTGAACAGTCTCTTTGGTAAGATATGGGTTATGCCAGCAGTGAGAGTTTGGGGCACACTCTCAAGAAACAGGAATATCAAGTATGCAAGAAAGTAACTGAGCGGTTGGAGAGGAGAATCACGTTCACTAACCTTCATATATGGTGATGATATGAGGGTGGCTGAGGGATGACATGATCTCAATCTCCCGTCTGATGTGAACCATATCTTGTTCATCCTTAATTTTGTCCTTACGAATGGATTTTATTGCAACCTATAAATTCAGGAAATCAAGCATTATTCTTGGAACCGAACAGATGCATATAATCCATTAAGGAGAGTTCAGAAAATAAATACAGATGTTAGATGTTGGCAGAACGCGGAATCACTGAAACAAAGTTTTAAAATACAAACCTCCACACCCCAGCTCCTTCATCTGAGAGCAATAAGTACACTCTCATTACCGCCAAGGATGACATGAAGCTTTAGGATCTCCAGGTATTACGAATTCTCTGAGAGGGAGCACAGCACTTGGTGGAAGGATGCAGACAGTGTTAGTCTAAGCAGTATGAGGCAAACAGTAGAACTCCCCAAAGCCTTTGATGGGAACAACTTCCAGTTAGACATGATCACATCTGACAATTTCAAACAGAAGCTCTGGAGACAATTTCTCTGAAATAAGGCTGAGATCTCTGATGGAAATAAGGAAGAGCATCCACAGTGCTGATTACAAAACAGATATTTGTCCTTGCTAATACGCTGAGGACCACATCCACATGAGTTGCTTCATGGTTCTCCAAAACAGCCGAAGTACTCATGACTTATTTCAAAATCAGAAGAAATAAATCTTTGAAATTCACATCTAAACTCGTCCTCATATAAACCCACAGCTTTCGGGCGCTGCAAAGCACTTATGCAATCACTGCAAAACCATATCCTTCCTGCATCCTTCCTCAATCAGCAACCTTTTTACAAGCACATCGTGTGACTGGGTATCATTCCAAAAGGCAGGGTGGGAACAGAGGAAGCGATAGCTGAACTTGCGATATAAATTCAAATTATAACAGCCCTTGTGAGTGTGTGAGTGTTGCTTGTGAAAAAGGGCTTATCTGAACAACGCCATAAATAATTGCAGAGGTCAGCTCGTGCCCTTTAAGAAATGCCCAAGCCAACAATGGAGAGACACTGGTGTGAGGGAAGGTGAGGGCACTGTGCAGTCTGAATGGCAGCGCGGCCTTTATCATACTCGATATTTACCCAGTTTTATTTTCATAAGGCAGAGTTCAAGGAATAAATTATCGGCTGGCTTAAAATCAACAAGAAGCCTTTGAAATGCATCGCCGACCTGCTGAGATGACCACCTCTTTATGGGTAAACAACACTTCTGTCATTCTACGCAGCCAACTACTGTGGACCTCTCCTGCAAAAGCACGAGTAAATCTGTGATTTATGTGATTTCTCTGGTTCCCTTGGAAAAATACATTCACTACGTACTTTAGTAATTGCAAGTAGCATGACCAGTATTGTTTTCATTACATGATGTAGCATCAAGGATGCTGAAAAAAGAAGGGAAAAACCTACAATATTAAAAAATGGAAATGCACATAAACAGGAGCTAGTTTCAAGGATCAGGTTTCCTATAAGGCCTCCAACTCTGAAAAGCAATGTTGTTCAAAAAAACAGTAAGTGTACGCCCCATCCCCTTGAATTCCCAAACATTTCAGCATGTGTTTAAAATCAAGCATGTGCTCAAGTGCTACCCTATTTAGAGACAGAGGAACAGAAAGCAGAAGTCAAGGGACAAACTGATCAGCATGCAAAAAACAAAATAGTTCTTTTCTTCCTCTTTACCCAAACATTTGGTATAGAGATTTTAAAAGTAACAACACAATGATGGTCTTACCTATGCTACGCATATTTCTAGCACAGGTAATGCAACAGATCCTAACTGAATGAGTGGCCCTGGTAATCTCAAGTGACCCCAGAGATAGAGATGGCAACCAACAGTAAAGACGAGGCTGCATTTTCCCCCCTACTTATGTCTGCAGTGAGACAGGCTGCAAATGCAAATACACCCTGTATACAAGAAGGACGTGGGTGGCTCTTGGAGCAATATGTGCATTCCTGCAAGAAATAAATATAGACATGGGTAAAAACACATTTTTTTTTTTTTTTTTTATTAGAAGACAGCCTTGTACTTGGCTCTGAGGAAGAATTTAAGAAGGGTTCCATTGTCAAATATACAACGGGAAGCAAATTCTTCATCATTCATGGCTGGTAAAGAAATAATGGCACCCCAGAGGGCTTGCCAATCTCCCACCAACTCGACTTTGTGCTTCACAGACAGCACTTTTGTAAATCTACACATAATTACTGTAAATAGCCTCTCAGGAATAATTGCACAAGTGAAAACAGATATTTTTAGATATAGAAACGCAAATATGATGTAAAAGAGTGGCAGCACTCTGTAAATATATGTTTAGATGAATCTTCAAATGCAAACGGATGTGTTTCCTGGGAATACGTATTATTCTACAGGACCAGAAAATGTACAGTCTCACAACCCTTGCTGAAGACTAGTTAATGCACCTAGGAACCTTAATTTCTAAAGGCTGTTTCTAAAGATTTAACTGAATTTTGAGAATGGTACGTGAGCACTCCTGGAAACATCACTCACCTATTAAGTGGTTGAATTCAGCAGCACAGCTGAAGTTCTTGGGATTTTCTCAGTGACATCCAGGCTGCAAGACCTCATCCCAGCACCAGGAAAGAATGCATGCCAAACACACGCCCCAGCTTTCACTGTTCAGAGCTTTCTCTTCCCTCTCTCAGCCACTTCAGATCACAGCGACTGGCATTTAGAAATGGGGAAAGACAAGAGGCAGGCGTCCCATCTTGATGGCAGTGACATCAATGGCTCACCCAGGATGGCTGGCTGCCCCCAAGCACGTACCCACACTCAGGACGTATCCTACCACCTCGACAAGCAGCAGAAGCACTGCAAGGAAGGCAGTGTCCCATTGCAGAGGGACAGGACATACCAGGAACAGCACTGCATTCTAAGCAAGGATTGAGGCACTCACATCTACTGATGTAATGTTATCACTGGTATTTGCATAGCACAAAAAGATGCTCAAAGCGCAGTGTGGCCATTTATTATTTAAGCTTTGGGAGGCAAGTGGTGATTTGGCACTATACACTTGCTATGAGGAAATGAGGAAATGGAAACAGAAAGCTAGTGTGACTCCTAAAGGAAAAGAAAGGCCTGTAGCAGCTCAGAAGTTGCCATTTGTCTCTCCTCCCAGACTACAGCACTCCACAGGAGTGTCTGTCTCAACAGGCCACACCATCATTACAGGTACTTTTGAATACCTCTCCTCAAGTCTCAGTGGCTACTTTTCCCCTCTGAAAGAGACCCAGGGAGGTGAAAGGTTTGATTACCTCTCAATAAACACCTTCTACCCCACATTGTCTGCCTGGTGGCCTGTACAGGCCCTTTCTCAAGGGAGGGCTCAAGCAATCATAGAATTACAGAATGTGTTGGGTTGGAAGGGACCTTAAAACCCACACAGTCCCACCCCCTGCCATGGGCAGGGCTGCCAACCACCAGATCATGCTGCCCAGGGCCCCATCCAACCTGGCCTTGAACACCTCCAGGGATGGGGCATCCAAGGACTACTGAGAGTGCACGGCCATCAGTCCCAAAAGACCAGCAAGCAAGTGACCACTGTCAGTGGGCTTCCACTGACCGAGTGGCATCCTGAAACAGGATCAGCAGTGAAGCGGGACAGTGTATGTTCACATGGGTGCTGCTTCCAGCTCCTTTCCTCCACATTTAGGATCTCTGCCAGCTGCGTGTCTCCCACCTCCATCAGTCTGCTCAGATTGCACCAGCAAGGGTGTATGGGCTCACCTTCCCTGATGTGAAGACATCAACACAAATGAGAATGCAGCCCACAGTATTTTTCAGTAGTTCATAAAAATGCTACAAGTCATGATAACATTTTATTTATTTATAATGTATTTCATAGTTTTCATCTCTCTGAGCAAAATAAGGTCTCTATCTGTTTGTTGTTGTTTGGTTGTAAAGCAAACATCAGTAACAGAATTTCTTTTATGAAATGCGTTTTGCTCAGACATATATTCTGGAAAATACATTTCCAAAGTGCGCTTATGCTTTTAACACCCAAAAGAGCTGGTTTCATTTTTCAAAACCTCACTGGACCGGTGCCAGATATGGTACACAACGAACCCGAACAACTTAAGCCTAGTAAGAAATAATCTCAATTGAGAAATACTTTATGAAAGGACTTGTTTGTCCATTGTTTAGGTCATTTTCATGCATGCTTATTTGCCTTCCTTTCTCTGCAACAGCTCCACTGTACGCACCATCAAAATTTATTAAGGGTCACAGCATATGAATCAAGAGTAGGACAAATGCAATATGCATTTTCACATCAACTACATTAACTACTCAGAATATTCCAGATCTGCAGAGAAAGTGCTATTCGTCCCTTTGGTACTCTCAGAACACTGTACTTATACCTCTACCACATTTCCTCGATATATTTGACTGGTTTAAAGACTTAGATAATCTAATTACGGTATTTTTAGTAACTTTACTAGTGGAGGAATTTGTACTTTTCCTAGCTTCTTGTCTTAATGAGAATTTCAGATAACTCCAAGACCTTGAGTTCAGCCAGCGAAACATATCAGGTTCTTAATAATGAAATCTAAAGCCTCTTACCCCAACAAAACAGGTTCAAGAGCACCCAAAGCCCCTGTAACCACAGTACGCAGTCTGGCAGAACACTTTAGCACATACCTAACTTCACACATGTGACTTTTGTGGGATAGCTCACACATGTAAAGCAGAAGACATGCATAAGCATCAAGGTCAGAGCTCAAAACTAGAGCATGTGATGGTCCCTGTGGGGACTGGTACTGAGTGATTTGATGGCCTTCATCTAGTTGCTGGAGTTTACTGCTTACGTGCCTGCGTGCAAGTACACGCATACACATTTCCCATTAGGAGAACCTTTGTGAGATAAATATTCTTGACCAACAACCCTAAACAACTGTGTCACTGTCCCTCACTGGCCATATGCAGCAGGAGCATCCTCAGTGTCTCCTCTGCAGCCCTGATGGCAACAGAATCCCATGGCCACAGAGGGTGATGGGACAGAGGTGCAGCAGGGATGGAACAAAACCACCTTCACCTGCATGACCAGTTTGGGTGCAGGCCCCTGCACAAGAACAGGTACAAGGAATATTCTCCCCAAAATATACAGCACAAGGGACAGAAAGCAAGGGGCTGTGAAGCTCCAGTACAGTTGCACATTTTCAAAGGGCTCTGCACAAGCGTGGCTCTTGCTCGGCTGCTGCTCTGCCCTCAAGAAACAGATAAGAAAGAGGGAGCACAGCTTTTGGCTTCCTACCTCCCTGTGAGTCAGCTTGCAGAGCCTGCTGGGCTGGAAGCATGGAGAAATAAGCTGCTCTCTTCAAGGCTGTAATAAATTGCCTGTCTCCATTTGCTGGAAAGAGGATTTATACTCACTCTCTGAACTGGTGCAGAGAGATTACGAAGTATTTTCCAATAGGCTTCATGCTTCTTTGCTTTTCTTTGGTACAAATAACTCAAACTGAGCTATAAATACTTCAAAAACATGATGGTTGCAAAGGTTTCTGTACATTCAGTCCCATCAATAACAGAAATGTGTCTTCCTCTATGAGATTCTCAGCTGCTGGGCAGAACACAACAGGTGGAATTTTCTTTTACAGATTCAGACCATTATGTACAGCAAAATATCTCAAAGCCTGAACATCTGGTAAAAGACAGAGCAGGCAGTAGGTGCCCATTTCTTTATCACATCTCCACGTCTGCTGAGTCACTGCTGCCTCATAGGGTGAGCAGCAAAGGTATATTTTCATCAGAACATAGAGTATTTCTCTTGATTTCACAAGGCTGGTTCACTCATGTTTGCCTTATTCCCAGCTGAGATGCATGAACACAAACAAAGGTGTAATTAGCTACACTGCACAAAGTCCCAGATTCAAGCCCGCTGCTGCTGAAACCCAGGCCAAGCACATGAATGACACAAGCGGCTGAGCCCTCCCCAGCAACCTCTGCGTGCAGTACATTCAGTCCCATTGAAAACTATCCTCCACTCTCATTATCTACCACGGCTATTTTTAGGACTGTGGTGAGATATGAACAAACTGCTTTTCTCCACCGGGTAGGCTGTGAATTGTAAGCTGGATCCAGCCTCTGTGCATACCACCCGTGCTCCGGACCAAATTCCGATGGGTTATTGCAATAGCCTTGCAGAGAGTTGGGAAAATGACATCAGGAAAGAGAGCACAGTCTCCCGAGGAAGGAAAAACTGCTTGCTGTCTCGGGGAGATATATCAGAAATGCAGCTTAGCAAACAGTATTAAAAACAATTTTCTCTGGGTGCAGTGGGAGGGGAGGGTTACACAGCCATAAACCTCTATTTTCCCAAAGCTGCGAAGCGAGGCCAGCCCCAGCCAGCAATGGGAAATGGGTGAGTCCAGCCGGTTTCACAGCTCCGCTTCCTTTCCTTGAGACTCTTAGGTGGGAAGTGCAATGTGGCAAGTGCCAACAAGGGTGGGGAAATAAAGAATAGGTGAATCAAGACGGCGAAGAGAGAGGCAGTGCAGAGGATGTCTGGGGGTGGGGAGAGAAACAGCACATTGTTCTCTCTACAGCCCCATGGTGCTTAGCAAGAAAGAATAAAGTCTGGCACCATGCAATGTTTTTCCAGGGGAGTCTGGAAATGCCTATGGCTCTTTTTCCAGGGGAGTATGAAAATGCCTATGGCTCTTGGCCCAGACATCACCAACACAAGAGGAAGAGAAACAAAGCTATGAAATAGGGTGGCCCCCAAGGCTCTGAAATCCGATGATAAGGAGGGGAATGCTGATAATGCAGTTGCAAATGAAATGGCACTTCCAGGGGTTGCACAAGGAAGAGAAAGGAAAGGTATGGGATGGGATGGGTAACTGTCTGTCTGGCCGCCAGATCTTCCAGGTGGGAAGGAGCCAGGAGTGGGTATCCCTGCAGGGAAGCCAAGTATCCAGCAGGTTCTGCAAAGGCATCTTCTGCAGACTTCTTGCAAACCACCTCACCCGTGAGCATTTATTTGCTGTGTTCCCTGATATGCAAGAAAAGTGCTATCTTGAGAATCCAATCCCAAGCCAACACAGGAGCGAAGAGCATCATGTAGGATGTGCTTCTGTGCTGCCACCGAAACACTTCATGCACCGACTGAGAAGTGGGACAGAAGGCCACTGGGAGCTGAAGCAAAATCCGCACTTGGCATCATGTGTTTTGTTTCACCATCTCTGAGAGTTGTCTTTGGGGAAGAAGAGTAAGGTTGACACAGTGCCATTGTTTTGGAGATTGATTCTTTTCGGATCCTAAAAGCCAGATCATCTCCATGGTGATACTGCCTGGGAGACAAACACGCAACCAAACCCTAATTAATAGCTCAACCCTACTGTTTGGTAGGTTGGCCAACTATGCAATAATCGAGGAAGTTGCTCAAAGAGGGAGACAGTGTCACCCACACCCAATGGAACTCTGGTGATCCAAATCTCAAGGCTTCTGCCCATCGCTCTTTTCTGCAGCATGTTTGCTCCTGCCATTACATGGATGTTAACGAAGACAAAACGCTGTTGCTCAGCAGCTGCACACATAAGCAGAGAAGATGCATGTGCCATGATGCGCCTTTCTAGTTCACTAGCTTTTAAGAGGCAGGGGTATTCTTTACAACTATCTCACTCTGTATGTTAAAAGCAGATAGTGAACATCTGCACCTGTCTGCTTCCTTCCCTTTCTCCCATTGTTACACAAAAACAAGACTTTATTTCTGAAAACCAAAGCTGATTTACTGCTCCTAGATCATTCACTATCTGTAGAGAAACTCACTTTTGCACCAAGGCATTGGAAGTCGCAAGTCTACGTGACAAATGTTAAATCAAAATGTTATTTGCATAAGTTGAGGCACAATGTCACAGTGCCTCTAGTGAGAACCAAGGTAATTTCACCTTTGTTTTCATTTTTCTTTCCCAGCTCTGCTGGACATAGTTGCTGTTACTATATATAAAGGGAGAATCAGCAAGTGAAGAGGAACTAACTAATCACAAATAACAGGCAAGGAGTTATGTCTCTTCCTAGTTCCCCCATTATTCACACAGAAAATGCCCACGGAACCAAGTTTTAATGAGCAGGAGAAAACACCAGGTTAGCATATTAGAGTACGTGTACAAGGTGGGTGCCAGGAGGAACATGCACAACACCCTTCCTCCACTTCTTTTCTCACCCCCGCATGGTGCCTGTTAACAGGATTCATGAGCACATTTCCTGAGCAGCTACTGCCCTACTGCAAAATGTATAACCCTTCCCTGCCTTGTACTGCTGCCCTCAGCAAGGTATATGAAGACTGGCATATTTACAGCATGCATCCTCTGACAAATTTTTCACTGAATGCTGAGAAGCCTGGCCTTGAGTTGTCCTTGCTACCTTGGATCTTACAGCTCTACATGAATCATTTCAGGATGGATACCCTGTTAGGAGTGAAAAGAAAACCATTCATCATTTCCAATAGCATTTAAAAACAAAGGTTAACAATGTGGTTATTGATTTTCCACTTTGAAGCAATTAGTTTTCAAAACAGAGAGGAGGGAGGGCTAGAGAATTCAGAAATGGGCCGTCTACTGACACAAGTTAGAAATGCATTGAAAAACCTTTCCCAAAAAAAAAGATTTCATACTGCATTAACAATGTCCTGTCCGTCCTGGTAGCAGCAGAGGTTACAAAGGATTTGATGAAAGGTGGAGACTGGACAAGACAAGGTTATTGGAGATGTTTGCAGCTGGGACTGCCAGGACTGGAGCCCAGTACAGGCAAGCTGGAAGAGTCTCCACCACATGCAGAGTTCATCTGACTGGCGAGAAGAGTCATCACGCTTAATCTTTCTTGACAACATCCTTCTGAATATCCAAGGATGCAATATTCAATACTTAAAAATGTTTGTAACCTACCCTGCATAGAGCAGACTTCTGATTTAACTCTGAAGGACTAAAGAAAGTGGGGAAAATATGGCCAAGTTTAAGTTTTACTGGTGTCATGCCTAGACCAACGGAAGACCACCTCTTTTCCAAAGTCTAAGAATGTACAAATACCCCATCCAGCTCCCTTCAAGCTTCCAAGGAAAGTTCATGTTTTGGCACAAAAGAAATTATATCTGGAAAGTAAATGGGGTAAGGGATTTCCCTTAGGCAGTGAAGGTTCATAACAGTAATTAAAAGAAAAAAACATGCTTTAAAACCTCAGCTATGGATCATTCCTTAATAGATATCAACCAGCACTGAATGCCACATTCACTGAAAAGATGAAAACTGCATTTATAGTTAACTTCTGGTGAAGTTGCCAAGCAGATGTTTATTTTTGGCTTCCACATTTACAAAAGCCAAATGCTACACTGAATTGGGATTACACAAAGTCTCACTGCTTTTCTTCCAGGTTGTGATTTTGTTTAAAAAAAAAAAAAAGGAAAGCTGACCACTTATAAGTAGGAAAAAAGCTGGTAGCATCCGTTTCTATCATGTCTGTTTATATCATAGTTTAAATAAGGTTAGAATTGTGCAATCATTACTGATCGACTTCCAAATACAGCACAGTTCCATCCAGCACATGTGTAAAACAGGAAAAGTCACTGGAAGTGAATCATGTGTTGGTCTTTTAACTTCTGCAAGTCTGTGTGCAGACTGTTTAGCGCTAATTACATTACTGGCAAGTCAGGTTAAAGAGGAGTGAAAGAATTCACAAGCCCCAAGTTTACTGTTCTCAGTGTTACATGGATATTACAGATTCCCTCTCCAAAAACTGGAAGATGGATCTCACATTCATTTTGAGGTTTGATCTCACAGCTACCGCAGCTGCTGATGTAATGCAAAATGCTAACCTGGGACAGCAGAGAGGGACTTTAATACAGTGTTGTTTTTTTCATTGTGAATAAGCAGTGAACCACACTGAAGTAATCCTCCATTGCAGGAGTGCACGCTGTTCAAGGCACTGATTTGGGGATGAAATGTAAAACCAAGATCCTGGCGACTTCATTATAAAGCCCCAGAGCCTGGATCTAGTTCCAGTTTGCAAATGACAGCCTCCTATAATTCCTCGCAATAATTTAAGTTGGAAATGGGGATATTCACACCCTTTAAGAAACTGCTGCAACCTATTGCAATGTTCTGCTAAATAATTGCTAAATAATGGTAACCTGAGCAGCTACCAGAGTCTCCAAAGTGATTCTACATACGTTTAGGTGAAAGGTGCTAGACCAGTGCAAAGCTGTAATTCACATTAAAGAATGGGGGGGGGTGGACATGGTCTAAACACTTTCTTACATCAAGTTTTTTCCAAGGACCCATCTGACAGTGAATTTTCATTCTCTGGTAAGCCCTGCTGGAGGAAGCTGTGGGTAAACAAATGTAACTCAGCTTATTCTCTCTTTCCCTGAGGAGTCTGTGGGTTCAGAACTGCTAAGAGCTTTGCACATCTTTACAACGTCCCTTCCGTCACAAATGCTATGTCACCTGGCTTTGTGCAAATCCTTTAATTTCGCTCTCCCGGTTCTGCAGTGCTTCAGAGAAGGCTACAAGATCACTGAAAGGATAAAGAAAGTTACTGCACCATGAGACATAGAACAGAACCTGAAAAACCTGAGAAGATTCCTCCTTCAATAAATGTCCTTCAGATCACACAGAGCTAATCAAAACCCAATACCATAGGGCCTGACCACCTCAAACTCCTAATTAACTTGGCAGAATTTTTATGCATGAGGAGGCTTTAGAAGAGTTTAGGCTTTGGATTAACGTTAATGAGCAGGATGCATGTGGATGGTGGGCCACTGAGGCTGTATCACAGAAAGTACATGGTGGGGCGTAAGCAGTCAGAAGGGTTATTCATAGAATCACAGAATCATTAAGGTTGGAAGAAACCACTAAGATCACATAGTCCAACCACCAACTCATCTCCACCATACCACTGACCATGTCCCTCAGTGACACATCCACACGGTTCTGGAACACCTCCAGGGACAGTGACTTCACCACCTCCCTGGGCAACCTGTGCCAGTGCAGCACCGCTCTTTCTGAGAAGAAATTTTTCCTAATGACACAGTCCTAATGTCTCATTTTTCCTAATGACTATCCACACAGAAGCACCTATACCTATGATAATTTTCTAAGTTGTCAAAGATTGACTAAAATATAAAACAGCACTTCTTGGTGGGAATCTAGTGAGCCAGCGACCCACATCCTATCTGGAAAAATACTCTCGAAAAACAAAAAGATTGGCAGCTGTGTGTATCAAGCCTCACCCAGGTTATTTTGCTCCAGGACTTGCAGATCACGTTGCAGTATTAAATTTATTTTTGTAAAAGCACTGCTTCAGTACTGCATTGGCCAGGTTGGATGTTACCTATTTAATGGTCCCTTTTTGGAAGGGACCCTCCTAGAATTTATGACAGAGAGTGGTGGAATTGCTACAGAGGGAGGAAAGGACTTTCTTCTCCATCCGTCTCTGATTTCTAAGAAATATTTATACCTCTGAAGGTAGAGGAACCTCCTGTTGTTCTCTTTTATTTATTGAAAGTAAATTTCCAGGGCCACCCTAATGGCTCAGCGGAGAGAATAACACAGGAACAGGAACACTCCTGCTCCCCACAGCCAGTCAGGCTTGGAATAGACATGCTGGGGAGGAATGAATTACACTTTCCTACAGCGCAGTGGCTGGCTACCATGCAATTTTACAGCCTTAAAAGCACAGTTCTAGCTTGCTACAAGAGGAGTGCAAAACTACAGGCAGTTTTTATAAGCAGTTCTAGGGAGAGTTAACTTGGAGGGGAGAAGCAGCAAACTGTTTTGTGTTTCTTTTTAAAGAAAAAGATGGAAAGCTTTTGGCAGTCAGCTCCCCTGGGCTGTGTGATCTCCAGGACTGTTGCCCCCTTCTTCAACACACACAGACACCTTCCTTGGCCTGCACTTCAGCTGGGGTCGGTCGAACGAAGGAGAGTCAGCACTCAGATTTCTGGAGTCCCAGTGCCAAAAGCGAAGTTGTTAGGTAATGCAGCAGCAGCAGCACAGGCTTCCCACTTCGCCCTGCCAGAGACCTTCACACAGACTTGGATGTACCACCTTCCTCCGAGTGAGAACCAATTCCCTCTCATGCTGCTCGGTCCAGAATCTCATCGCAGCAAATCCCACAAATCATGTCGTACCGAGCAGAACTATTAAAGCGGTGCTGCACAACGCGAATTGCTGCCCACAAGGGACTGGAGCAAGAGACTGCCTAACCCACTTTGTTTAATTTTTTGCTTAAACAATCCTGAAAGGGGAAGCTGCATTGCTACTCTGGAAATCACAACTTTCATCTCATTTGAGCCACGCATTCCTCAGCTAAATTGCAGAAATAATAATAAGAACAGACTACCAAATAAAACTTTTTTTCTACATTTCCTACATTTCCTGGAAATATAGCACTTCTGATGTCGCAATATAAAAGCAGGCTTATTAATTTAACCAGGTTCAAGTTCTTCCAGTAGTCCCATCAAACCCTAACACTGGGCTAATCACGTGGATTTACTGGTTTTGCATTTCCCCGTTCCCCAAAGGAACGACATGCAACAGCACCGTGACACTGATCATTTCCAACTCAGCCCTCCACACCATCTGCACAGGCTGCATTCATCACTCACTCGCACTGCACCATCCGTGGCAGGGATCGATAGCGCTTCACTGAAAGCAGAGCAAGCTGAACTCCCCCTTCACACTTAACTGCTTGCTCCAGCTTGCTCTAATGTGCACGCCGCAGCTCAGAGGTGCCAACATTTACTGCGTTGTTTAAACATCATTTAGAGTTTTGCTGGGCAGATAAGAAGAATAACTTGGGTGTGCAGTAAAACAAAGATAGAGCTGTTTGTGCCAAACATTCGGTTTATGGCAATACTTCATAGGAATTATACCCTACAACAACTGAACTGTCATATCCTACAACTACATCCCAGGCAGCTTCCCAGCTGAGCTCACCAAGGCTGCTGTCTGATGCGCTCTACATACAAACACCCAGCACTTCCCAGATGTTCTCTATGTAAAACATTTGGTTTCAAACACGCAGCACTTCTTTCCAAAAAGCCATTACATTTGTTTAATGGACTCACACAGTTCAACTCAAATATCCTGGAGCAGACATTTGACTGCAACACTACTCTACAAGCCCCATCTGCAAAAAGAAAAAAGAAAGAAAAAGCAAATGAGAATGCTTTACATGATTTATTGCTGTCTTTATGATCAGCCAGTTCATAAAATACAAGCTCTGCTCTACAGACAATAACACAAATTGCTTTCAAGTGTATTGTTTAGCCCTTGCCTGTGTTAAACAAATATTTCAATTGAAACAAAGGGCCAAATTCTACTCTTCGATTTACAACAGTGTTAATGTAACTGAGAGCAGCACTACACCCACGGACATCACAGGGGATGTGATTTTTTGTTTTACGCTCAAAGTGAGTGAGTAACTATATCCAATAATGATAACCAGTTACATTCATCGCTGCAGAGTTTTCTTTACCTCTGAGAAAGGCTAGAAGGAGGCTAAAGTATAGAATGAAATTCCTTTCCCCAACAAATTCCTCACAAGCTATATGCAACCCACAATGGAGCATTTCTTGGGTCCTATTAGACCGCATTTTCACAGGAGATGCCAAACCGGATGAACTGGGAGAATACAGTCGCTTCACTGGGCTGAAAACTCGCAACCTACATGCAGAAAGACTGCTGGTGAAAAAGAGGACTGGTCCCTGGCCCAGATGTAAACACTGCAGCCAAAGGCCCTTCCTACTCCCGAGCCTGAAGGACTTGCTGCAGCACCCAGCAGTGACCAAGCACCAAGACCCAGTGGTTGGCAGGCTTTGGAAAAGTGGCACCATTCTCCCCCAGCATGACTGCAGCCATGATGAGGGCCTTTGTTTACGAACCACCTCCCAAATGAGGGGGGTACAGAAGTAAAGGCCAGGCCCAGCCAAGCACTGAAGCTGCGGTGCACCTCGGTTCTTTCCATGGGTCTGCCAGAGACCTGCTGGGCACCTTAGGAAAACCACTTCATGCCTTTGGTGCTCAAAGTATCATGCTATACTTCTTTGTATCACCCCAACACCTGAGGAAAGGAAGCACTGCCTGTGCTTGGCAGAACTGCACCCGCAGGGCATGGCTTGCACTACTAGGCTGGCCCACCAAGTCCTCCACTCGGCCCCATAAACTGGTACAACACTGAAAGGCAAATACTGCCCCATTTCCTTTCTGGAAAAAAATGAGAGTGACTCTATATACTAAACAGAATAACTGTGAGGCTACAGCAGTTTGTGAGGTGCTTTGACAGGAGGGTGATGAGTGACAGGCAAAAGCCCTGCAACAAACAGAGATGACAGAAAGGTCAACCGTATCAAAGGAAAAGTCAGCATAAAGGACACTGCATGACTCATGGAGAGAGATCTGGCTGAAAATGAGAGGGCAATATGGCTGCCTCTCAACTGTATCCCTATGTAGGTCAGCTAAGCCCAAGCCAAATTTATCGGTAGCAAAGCCAAATGAACTATTAAAAATGGTAAGAAGTCCAGCTAAGCTCCCCCAAAAATCTAGCTAGGAGTAAGTATCACAAGTCAAGTGTCAAGTACAGACATCAGCCTAAGTGTCCTGCTTATTAATGAATGCTAAGTACTCGTTTGCTCAGCAGCATTGCCTTCCAGCAGGCATTAATGCAGGCACTTTTGTGCAACTCTCCCATACTCCAGGCTGTGCAGTGTTGGAGCATTCAACAGCTGAGAAGCTGCACCCTGCTGCACTCTCCCACCAAACACTCGTTTTTGATGTGCTGATCCACTTGGGTAGCTATATGCTGCCCCAGCCTCAGCTAAACACCCCAGCAGCAGTGACCAGGTTTGGTCTGTGCAGTGCACAATGGCAAAAATTAGCAAAGATGTGGCAATCCAAACTCATGAGCTGATTTCCAACAAATGACATGTCATATTTTCCTCTTAAACATGTGCAAAAGATTGAATCTTTCTGTACCGATGACAACAAAATGCTGTTTCCTATGCCAAACGTTCTTCTTTTTTAGAAAAAAACAGAAAATTTGTTTAGTATCAGAAGGTTCGAGGAGGTATCTTTACCCAGCCCTCATTGCTAACTCTTGTGATCAATACCACAAGCAACACTCACACTCACTTTCTAAATACCGCCTCCCTCTCAAATAAAGGGAGTTATCATTTAGGGGTCTTGCAGAGATAAGAAATTGTAAGAGATGTCTTTTTGTGTACAGGAAACGTGGCATGGAGGCTTTGTGATTTCCATCTACAGCAGGGCCCAGATCTTTCTGATCTGTTCACGAGCAGCTAAATTTAGTCTCCAAGGTTGCAATGGTATCTTTTCAGAGGAACAACGAATTTCTATTTTATTTTTTTTAAAGTCTAATATCCCTTAACTACTGTCTTTATTCCAAGGCAGTAGTGCTGAAACCCAAACATGCTGACTCAGCTCTCTGACACAGCGAGACATTAGCATAATTGCAAGCCCCTCAAGCAGCCAGACCTCAGAACAAAGACATTTGGCTCCTCCAGCGTTTCTGCTTAAGTCGTCCCATATGCCAGCAGCAGGGCCAGGGCAGCCGAGAGGTTCTGGGTTTAGCAGGGTATCTCAGGCTTACCACAGGCAGTGGGGACAGAGTGGACTACAGAGGGATGGCGAGAGCAGCTGGAATGAAGGGGAGGATCGTGAGAGCAGTGAGAAGAGGAGGACAAGGAAAGGACTGTGTTACCAGCGCAGCTGACATGAGCTGGAAATGGAACAAGGGAGGTGGGTACCCTGAGACACATGGTTACAGTGGTTGCACGTTAACCAGAGCAACCTGTGCTGTCTTCTGAGTGAAGTTTCTGGCTTCGCTGCTAGGAGCCGCTGGAGTGGGTTCTGCAGCACTGAAGGAATTGAAATGAATTTGCATGCACATACAGCCGGCCAGAACTATTCTGAATACACCAGCCATGCCAACCACTCTTCCCATGGCTGCTGTGCTGCTGGCTTTTGTTTCTTTTTTTTTGATAAAATGAAAGGAAACACCCATTAAAATATTTTATTATATTCCACCGTCTGCAAGAACAGAGCCTGACAAAAATCACACTTGAGCAAGATCCAGAGCCTGCCTCCAGCCGCGGACTAGTGACAGTTTTAAGGGCTGATGTCTTGCAAACCACCAAAGCTAGTAGCTAATCCCACCTGCCTTGGGAGAGCTAAGACACTCCAAATTTTAATAATATGTATTCCTTTGACAGGGTTGGTTGGTGGTGTTCAGTTCAAAATACAGAATATATGAGAACATTAAAACAGCGTCAGAGCAATGGATGGCTACGATCTCACTCCCTCCATGCATCCTCCACTGCAGCACGCAGCAAAGGTTACAGGAGGGCCCCCACATCTAGGGAACATCTGGCATTTTTGGTGTGGGTCCAGGATGTTTGATCAGGATGGCCAGACACCGTCGGCTCATGGAATATCTCACCCAGCCCCCTAGTGTTCAAAGGTCTAGGATCCTCTAATTTATACAATGTACCACGTTGCCTGTGAAGACATGGTGATAAATACATTCTGTTTAAAAGCAGATACTTCTCAAATCATAGCTTGCAGATGCTCAAAGTCTTTCATGTGGGTAAGACAAATGAGAGCCATAGAGACTGATTTTGTAGCCAGGGAGTACAGGAAGCAACAGCAGGAGAACACTATTGAAAGCCTGGATACACTTATGGCTTTAATGAATTGGTCATCAAATATAACAGCACACATATGCAGTTTTACCTTGCTTTGTAGTTCGCTCCCCACCCCCCAACTATTCCCCATATAGCTAGCAAAGTGGAAATTATTTCGAGTTTAGTTTATTAAGTGAACACACATGGTACCCACATCTGTTGGAAGATACTTGAGGGAAACACTGACAAATATCATTTGCATATTTAGTAAGAGACTTTTTCATCCAAGAGGTTTCTTCTGACATACCAGCTATGCCAAGTACACTGAGCCACCAGGGCTAATAACAGGAGTACTTTCTATAAAATGTCCGGTGTATGCCCGGGCAATTCAGGGACAAATCCTGCCTTAGGGAGGAGGCAAGCAAGAGAGAAGACCAATACTCTCCAGGCTGGAGATCCCCACACCAATCCACCCAGGGAGGTGGTGGAATCACTGTCCCTGGAGGTGTTCAAAAATGCGGAGGTGTGGCACTGAGGGACGTGGTTAGTGGGATGCGGGGGATGGGCTGGTGGTCGGACTAGATGATCTTAGAGGTCTTTTCCAATCTCAGTGATTCTAAGGAAACTGTACGTTAGAGCTGGGCAATGGCAGCAGCCTCAACCACTGCACGTGTCAGGAGTTTCCATTCCACCCCGAGCCCCAAGGCACTTCTTCAGGGGACTGAATGGTGCTGCAGCAGAAAACATACGTGTTCAGTTTCACTTTGCAAAGATAGAGCATAGAAGACAACAGTAAACTGAACATCAGTGTCCTCCCGTGTGGAACACAGCTCTGAAGAAAGAAGAAGGTTTGGCATCAGCATCCTGGTTCATGCAGACAGAGGGGTACCTAAGCACAGTCCAGAAGGCTGAGACCTGAGCCAGGGAGGTGCCTGCATCAAAGCCATAGTTACAGCCAATCCCTGGCATATGGGTGATGGAATTCTGCCCCATAGGCTCTGCACTGGGATCAGTATGGCTTTACACACATTGATCTCTCTGTGCTCAAGACTGATATACCTACAACAGTTTTTTTCCTTGGCACTGCTGTGGCCACCACATGCCCCCTCCTGATTCCGCTGGCCAGCAAAGGAATTTCTCTCTAGTTATTTATTTACCAGACAAAACACAGACTAACTACGATTACAGTTCTGCAAAGAATAAACAATTGCTCGCAAGAACTCTGCATTCCACACGGTTTTATTCAACATGTATGACCCCAAACTACAATATATACAATAATTGTCTCCACATGGCAAATCCACATTGTGGTTCTTAAAAAATAATAGTAATTTTTAAAACACATGCCACCAAAAAACGCAGTATATTTTATCCATATCTAATGAAAGACTTTGTACAAGCCATTTCCATACTGCAGCATATGGTGCCTTGAAATCATCTGCAATAATGCTTAGGCATTTTACAGTGTTTTGAGCTGAAGGCTGCATTATAAACAGGGATTCAAATTCTGCCGTGAATTTCACGTTCAGTAGATCACAGTAGGCCAAAATGCGACCCAGCAGTTAACTTGAGTAGCATCCCTCCGCAATGGGAGACAGTGGCACAGGAAAGTTAACTGACCTGCCCAAAGTTGTGCAACCTAACAAGAAGGAAAAAAAAAAATTAGAAGAAAAAGCAGCAACAGTTTCTTGTAGCTTGGTAATTCATTCACCTGTAAGACAGCCCAAAATCTTCCAAGGAATGTTACTGGATGCCCAAAGAACATGCTGTTCTTTAATTTAGTAACAGATTTGACAAAGTAACATTGATCCCTTATTGGTTGGTCAGACTTCTCACTCAACTCCTCTGAACAAATCTGCTTCTGCAGCAAGGGCTGGAGGAGCCTTCCACAGCCTGCACACTGTAATCAGTTGTTTCCCTTTGCAGCCCTTCATGTTCAAGTTGTCTTTGACATTTCAGTTACACAAGTGTTTATGTAAAGACTGCAGTCACTTAATACAACTAGGTGGTAAGTCCTATTGTGAGAAGTCTACAGCATCCACAGTAAATCACAGTAGATTAAATTTGGTGGGTTTTTGGGTTTTGTTTTTCCTTTTTAATCATTCTCAGAACATAGATAATAACTAAGGGTGGAACAAGTAAATTAACAACAAAATCATTTGCAAGCCTTTTTAATGCCTATATACTCTTTCCAACTTGCATTCATTCCAGATCTATAATTTCCATGCTTTGGTGCAATTTCTTTTCTTTTTTTTTTGTTGTTGTTTACCCGGGTTTCACTAGCGTGCATTCAGCACCATGAAACCACGTCCAGATTCGGTCACATTCTGAGTCCCTAGCAGCAGACATTTTGCACACCTTCAAAAAAGCAGAAAACCGTGAGGTTCTGGCACCAGGTTTTGCAAGGACCCCCCCGGCAGCGGGTGCAGAGTGGCTGGAGCAGTGCCTGCAGCAGGCTGCACGCATCCCGCTGGCAGCTCCCAGCTCCAGAGCAGTGAGCACGGCCGCGCTCTCAGCACGGGTCATGACGCTGGCATGCAGAACAAAGTGAGAGGCAGCAGCAAGCGAGTGCAAAAGGGTCGGGAGTGGAGGCTGACGCTGAATGTCACACTGGGACAAAAGTTTGGGGCAGCCCAGAAAGAAGGCGCGATGCAACTCTGCAGGAGGAGGCTGTCATCTGCTGAGCCCCGATGTCACATACTCCATATGGCTGGAAAAAATCAGGTGTTAGGCTGTGCACTCAAGGCTAGCTGATACTTCTGATGGTTTTGGCTTTAATCTGTAAGTTTTTCTTTCTCATGGATAAAACGGAGTAGTGATACAAGCCATTGTTACTATTATCCAAGTGTATTATCATAGCTGTAGAAGCCACATGCATGAATCAGGATCCTGCTGTGCAAAGTACTGTACGAGCACTTCACATCGCAGCAGTGTTGTGTAGATACTTCCACCAGTGTCTGCAATAAAGGAAGATATCTTAATAAGAACAACAAAGAATCTCAAAAAAAAAATAAACAGTTCTGCCTCAGATCTGGACATGATTCTGCAGAGGATGAGCATTGAAGGATCAAGATAAAAATCAGCGTGAAGTAGTGACCCAGGTGCTGAATGAAGCAGGAGTGCTCAGGATAAAATGGAAGTACATCATGTCATGATAAAGACAGCATGATAATTCATTTGCATAGGAGCAAAGAAGGAAATACTCGCATTTTCTGTTTGTGGAATGCTTGATGTTAACATAGGCGCTTTATCAACTGGAAAAGTCCAGTTCTTGAAAGATGCCCAAATCCTTTTAGCTCCTTGTATGGAAGATTTGCTGAGAAAACAAAGGGAATGCGTCCAGGCAGTCAGTGAGGAGCCACTGAACCGGAGCACTGATGTCTAACCCGGCCCAGGGTCCTGGCTGGGCTGCCTTGGGGCAGCAGACAGCCTCTGTCCTCCTCACAGTTATCTGCAAAGCAGGAAAGAGAACTGGGACAAATGCTTTCACCAGCCCTGGTGACCCATAAGCACAATTCTACCTTTGTATACAGCACACTTAAAAGCCACACTGCCAACACACAGATGGCTGTGCAGCATACATGTTCTTAATTACTGACATGGCAGGGCTGTCATTGTTGCTCATGTTTTGTTTTTGCAGTAATACAGAGGAATACAAGCAGTAAAGCAGAGGTCTTCCTTTTATGTAATCTGCTCTTGTTTTGGGGTTTCAAAAGCCTGCGTGACTCTCCACAATCTCCACGGAGCACAGCTGTTTCAAAGCAAAGATGTTCACTTGCGCTGCAACTGAACCTATTTCTGTTGATCTAAAATTTAGGGTTTTTACAAGCTTTTAATTTGGAAACCAGTACAATTTGGCAGCATCCTTCTACCTGCACTTCTTTGAGAAAGAAACAGCACACGTAACTAACGGGAACCCGCCTGCACAAGTATGCGCCGCACGCCTGCTCTTCATGCCAAGTGCAGCCTGTCATCAATTCCCCACATAACTGGCGTGCTGGAGGAAGGCTGGAGAAGAATACTGCTTCCTCCACCTGCTGGCGAGGAGGAAGAAAAGAGGTCTTGGCTGAGCAGAAGAGAGAGACGAGGCCCCTGCAGCTGCTCCCCAAGCGGGAAGAGAGGGAGGAAAGCTCCTGTCTCTTGCAAAGGGGAAAATCAGGCCTGTGGACAGGAGGCACCCAGCAGAAAAGGCAGGGAACCCTTCACACCGGGGTGTAAGGAACAACGAGCAATGCATGAGAGCTGCAGGTCTAGCCAGGGGAACAAACACCTCCCCACACTGCAAGGAACCATCCAGCCGCTGAGGACGCAGCGCCTCGGCCTTCCCCAGGCACCACACATAGGCCAGGCCGGAGGTGGTCAGCGCACAGCTTATCAAACGCTGACATAAGTGTAGCTGGGGATTTCTTGGCTAACACATACTGACTATATAACACGAACAAAAGCTCAGTTCTTTGCTCTAACATGTGCAAGATGACAAGTGGAGAAAACACCCACAGAAACGTCAACGTGAGTGTTACTTCACAGGCCCACGATATCATCTCTTCATCCTTACACTCACTAACAGGTGCATTAATTTAAAATATCTTAAGTTACACTGTGTATGCTGAGACAGTACTAATGAAGGAAATCTTGCTGGGAAAATTAGGCAGCCCATACGTCACGCAGCGGGCGTTATTTAATGGCTCCGTGCAGCACGAAGCACTGCCTGCAGTCACTGTGGTAACCCATACACAAATTCACCTAAGTTGTTTCCAATAACAAACTACACGCATCACACAAGCTACCCTGGAGCTTTATGGCAGGAAACCTTACGATCACATTTCACTGAGCTAAGAGGAAAGACAAGGAAACTACAGCAACCTGAATAAACCTGTAGCCTGTTAGCAAGTGCCAAATACTGCTTTCATTCTAGTCAACAGAAACCCTGCTAGGGCAGGAGACTAGAGATGTACGCACCTCAGACTGAGTGTCTTTACACCTTGTTTTTACTTCATTAACTCAAACTTGCCAATTTCTGCTTCACTCATGAGCTGCTTATTGTTGCCATATGGATGACAACAAATCCAATGTTTGTATTTCACATTAAAAGCCTAGCTAATCACACGAATATCTTCATGAAATGCCACAGAATGAAAGAGATTGCTAAAGGACAGGAGAAGCGGAAAGGCCAAATAGGAGACAAGCCCAGTGAGGACAGCTGGCTGGGGACGCAGTGTGACTTCCAAGGTCCAGCCTTGCAATCTGTTACCATACAGCCTCAAATACCTGCTAACCGCTGTGTAAAGAAAAGATGATCAGCTAAACCAGCAGCAGAATAGGAAGCAAACAGACGGACCGGAGCGACCTTGGGACTTGGCTACCTGGCTGCTGGTTGTCAGACAATTTGCACGGGAAGCGGTGCCAGGAACAGCGCCGGCTCTCTCCTGCATCCCCTGCTGGACGCTTGGCCGCATCCAGTCCAACTGTTCAGCCTGCTGCACATGCTGGTTGTGATAAGGACATGGGAGAGGAATTGGAAGAGAAAGGGGGAACTGGAAGGAAGCACTGTGCCTCTCTGAGCAGTTATCCCCACAACGAGAGTCACCGGCCAGCTGAGGAGACCATCAGAAAGCAAGAAGTGCACCTTCCATTCACTTGAGCTGGATTCCTGGCAGCTCACTTGTATCCCGTATGCAGACAAAATGTGGGTATTTTACATATGCTCACAGATGTTAAGTTCAAACACTCACGTTACACCACAACTTGCCTCTAGACTAGTTAATAATTATGAAGTGCCACACGCCGAGGTTTATGTTACCGCAGTATAAAACTAACACCCCTGCAAGGATTTGTTTAGCTTCTACATACCAGCTGCTAGAGCCCATGTAACAATTCTACTGCACTTGAGATCACACAGGTATTTTGATTTTCACTCTCCATCTCGAGATGGCATCAACCATATAAATTCAGCTCCAGTCATATTACTGCGCATCCCGAGCTGCTGGTAGAACAGAAGCGTTTCACAGACACAAGCAGCAGAAAGACCAGGTGTGCTGTTAACGTGGATACGCATCCATGCTACATCCTTTCCCCAGGGAAGCCCTTCCCAAAAATAAATCTCATTTACAGTACAGTCCACTTTTTCTCTTTTTTATTGCCCAAGAGTTTTCAAACGTCATCTTCAATGTATTCTCTTATTTACCGCATCGTGTATGTAACTCCAAAATTATCTACTTACAAAATAATAGTAAATAATACAAATTATATAGCCCTGGAACTTTTGTTAGCCTGAAATTGTGAAACGGCCAGAACAGCAAACTTAAAAAACCCTACACTTGGAGTGAGCATGTGCAGAGATGTCCATCTCTGGTTTCTCTTCAGCCAGCCTCCAAATGAGCTAATAAACTGAAAGCATACATGATCTGACTCCACAGCTTGGCTGAAACCTCAGTTTCACTGTCGGCACAAAGATATTTGGTTGCAAAGTAAATGTCTCTTATTAAAGCCATCGCATCTACAATTTCCTTTGCTGTTTTACAGTTGCCTCTGCCTCTGGGTGCGTGCTGAGCTCGCAGACAAGCGAAACGGGAAGATAAATGAAACAAAACCTGTCGTGTCACTGGGGAGATGCCTCGCTTTTAGATGAAGCCTGGTGAAAACTCGATTAGTCTTCTTCACATGAAGAGCTGGGCTAAGACCTCTTTGGAAAAGCATCCATTTCTCCGGGCAGCCAGTGCCTGCTTCTCGCTCGCCGGTTCTCCGAGACCGAAAATGACAAGAACTCTGACTACTGCGTGCGTTTCTCCAGCCGCACTTGTGCGCTCCGCCGGAGCACGGTACCGGCGGGGACACGCCGAGTTCGGGCAGGACAGCGCGGGGCTCGAGCACCGGCGCAGCCGAGCAGCGACACGGATCGGGGAAGCCAATGGGGCTGCGGGTTTTTTTTAGGTGTCAGCAACGTTCAGGTCACAAAAGTACGACCGAATGACGGCGTTTGCAGCTGCAGAAGCGATGCCTGCCATTCTGACAGCGCTTTGTAAGCGGTGTCGGCTGGCCAGGGAACGTGACAGGTTTCCAGCTGGGAAAGAATAACTATCCACGGGTGACCGGCGTGTCAGAGCCAAACAAGCACAGCAAGCCACCCTCTTTTTTCCAATAACATCATTTTTAAACGCACCGATGAGCTACCACCCCCCCCCCCCGAAAATAACAGGGGAGTTCCCGCGTAGGACGGCGCTGCGCGGAGCCCCGCGGAGCCGACCCGCGCTGCGAGGAACAGAAGGCGGCGGAACCCCGGGGCAGCCCCTCCGCCCGCCTCGCTCACTCACCACTCTGCCGGAGAACCGCTCGATGGCCCGCTTGACTTTGCCGTAGGTGCCTTTGCCCAAGGTCTCCTGCAGCTCGTAGCGATGCTTCAGGTTGTGCTTGTGGTGATGCCTCTTCACCCCCTGCTGCTTCCTCGGCCCCGCCGCCGCCGCCGCCGCCGCTACCCCCGGGGACGCAGCCTCCCCGAGCGGCTCCTCCATGGCCGCTGCTGCCGCCTCGCCGCCGCCGCCGGCCGGCTCGGAGCCGCAGGAGGAGCAGCGGGGCTGCGCGGGGCTGTTGCTGCCGCGGGCGGCCGCCTCGGCGCCCTCCATGCCCGGCGGCGGCGGCCGCTGGTGTGAGCGCCCCGCCGGCCTCGCAGCCTCTGCCTCAGCCCCGCGCCCGCGCCGGCACCATGGGGCGCGGCGGGGCGGGGCGGCGGCGCCCCGACATCCCCTCCCCTTCCCCGCCGGCCCCTCCGCCCCGCCCGGCCCGGCCGCACCGCCCCCTCGGCGGAGAGAGGGCGGGGAGAGAGCGGCGTGCCCCCCGCGCTATGGGCTGCGGGATGCGATCGCGGGGCCGCGGTCGTGCGGGTGCTCCGCGGTGGGGCCAGGGCACCTGCGGAGCGGGTGTGCGGCCACGGGCTGTGTGGAGAGGCCCAGGCAAAGCTGTGCCAAATTTAGGTCTGGAAAGTGTATTTTTTTTTTTCCAAAAAATACTTTAATTTTCCCCAGTAGCCGAACGGGCGAGGGTTTCCTGTAGGGTTTCCATGTAACGCGCAAACACGGGCACGCCCAGCCCCTGCCTGGCAGGGCCCGCATTTTCAGCCCGTGCCAAGGCTGTTTGCTATATGGAGCCTGCTGTGCCCCGGTACTGCTGTGGTCCCCATTCAGGCAGTGCAGAGTCACGGTCTCAAGCTGAGTGGGCTTTCACATCAACCTTTGGAAACCCTGAAATCATGGAATCACAGAATTGTTTGAGTTGGAAGGGACCCTTAAAGACTAAATAATCCAACCCCCCTGCAAAGAACAGGAACACCCACAGCTAGACCAGGGTGCTCGGAGTCCCTCCAGCCTGACCTTGGATGTCTCCAGGGATGGAGCATCCATCACCTGTCTGGGCAACCTGTGCCAATGCATCACTGCACTTACTGTAAAAGACTTCCTTGCCATCAGTCTAAATTTCCCCTCTTTTAGTTTGAAACCATTTCCCCTTGTCTTATCACAGCAGACCATGCTAAAGAGTCTGTCCCCTTCTTTCTTATTAGCCCCCCTTTAGAGACTCTCTCAGGCTGCTCCAGGTGAGGTCTCACCAGCGCAGAGCAGAGGGGCAGGATCACCTCCCTCTCCCTGCTGGCCGCGCTTCCCTTGATGCAGCCCAGGACACAGTTGGCTTTCTGGGCTGCAAGGGCACATGTCCAGCTTGCCATCCATCAGTACTCCTGTAATGCCATAATGCCTGCCAGTACCTTTGTCATCCCTCCCACACTTGGTTCTTGATTGTTGGGAGACAGGTATAGGCTTGAGCCCCAGAGCCTGAAATGCAGCATCCCTCACAGACTGCACTGCAAACTGGCTGGTCTGAAGCAGAAAGGGCAAGACAAGCCTGCTTCTCTGTTACTGTACAGAAAAAGAGCTGTGTCCTCCTGGAGCCCCTTCCTTTAGTTGTGGAAAGGATGAAATTTTGTCAGAGAGCTGGCAGCACAGAATGGTGCCCTTGTCTGCCATGAAGAGTGACAAACTGTCTTGGCACATGTTCACCTCAACACAACTTCACTTAAATAGATTAAATCCAAGTCTCAATCTCGCCAAGTGCCAAGGGTGTGGCAGTCTGTCAGGATGACCACAGCAAGTGCCCGGCTCTTTTGTGCACCCAGTCCTGCAGCACCCGAGGCAGCTGGCTGTGCCCTGGGTGCCCCCCCAGGGCAGGAGGGGACAGTGTCTGGCTGGGGTTGGCCTGGGAGCTCCCTCCAGGCTGAGCTCAGTATAGCCTGCGTGCAGGTCCTGTGCTGCTCTTGGATAATCCCAGAGATGAAAATACGTTTCAGTATGTTGCACGCCTGAGCGTTGTTAATATTGCTGAGATTATTCTCTTTTAACTACCTGGAGCCGTGCAGCACCAATTCCACGAGGAAGTCTGTCCTGAATCATTGCAATGTACTGTGATTGATGTAAGGCGTAATAAAGTAGCAGAGGCTCCAAAAGGAAAAATGCCATTTTTATAATGGAATAAGCACAAGTACTCTGTAGCATGCAAATGCTATGGTTTCTTTCAAATCTCCACACTCTTAAATGTGAAGCCAGAGGGCATTAAGCAAATTAAGTATATAAATTAAAACTGGGCACAGGAGTCTTTCTGTGCTCGCACAGAATAACAATGGGAATGGAAAATAATGAGAAATAGAGAAGTGCACGTAAGACGAAGTGTATCGCTGATACGTGGAAATATTTCTTTTTCTATTGTAGCTTATTGTCAGCTTTGCAATCTGTATTGTCACTACAGGAATAAAAATCACTAGAGCAAATAGTCGAGCAGTGCCCTTTCCAATGTGTAGTAGAATACCAAGAAGTAAAAACCACAGAAGAAAGGTGAGGCAATGTTAGAATGGAGGTGGACTGTCTTAAATATGACTTTTTTAGGTATTTTGTATCATTCTAATTGTTCCTTATCACTGTAAGAAATGCAGTGTTTCCTTGCTTCTGCACTGAACAGTTGGTGAGGATTTCAGCGCTCTGAGTTTGCAGACACCACCAGGGGATTCTTCATTTCTAACATTGTTATTTTATGTAAATGCTTTTCCTTATTCACAAGGAGGAATTATCCTCCCATTGAAACCAGTAGATGTCTGCTAACCAGCTTCAAAGGAAATAGGATTAGGCTTTAATTTGCAAAATAGTATTGGAGGATATGTTGTACCAAATCTGAACTATATCAATAATCACAATAATAACAATAAAACCATTGATTTCAGTGGGCTTATCTCCCTTAAGTCAATGTGAATTGGAGAAAAATCTTAAGATGGCAACATGTCAGCAGTGTAAGTTTATCATAAAATTCAGTATGTTTTTAGGATTAATTTTTGCCGTGAACTTTCAAGCAGCACAATTTATTTGGTATCTGACATAGAGACACCCTTGTCATTTAATTTTCTCAAGCAAAGTGCAGCTTGCTGGACCAAGTAAAGGTCCTCAGCACTGTTCAGCCTGCAAATCTAAAGACTGCGTAACTGCAAATATTTGGAAGATGCTGGCAGGCAAATCCAGAGGACATGCTCTCAACTGAACTTTCTCCTCTCTATGAGCTCAGACTGATAGGGAGCTTTTTGGCCGGATGAAGTGAAAGCATGCTAATGTGCTCCACTCAGTGATAGGGATTATCCTGCAGAAGGAGAAGTGGCTGGCATCCATCTGCTTCCTGCAGCAGGTATCTGCGTATTATCTGCCCTGCCAGATCACATCCAGCCCTCAGTTGCGTGCTTTATGGAACTTACAGGAGTCACGCAAGTTCAGGATTAAGGCTGTAACGCTCATTTTCTCTGTAGTGATCCCTGTAAATCTTTACCTTGACAAGGAGTAGCCTTTTGAGGTGTAGCTCAACCAGGCAGTTATGTGTCCATGAAGCATCTCCTAAAATTCCGTTTAGAAGCCTTGACCTTTCTTCAATGGATTGAACCGAGAATTTAGGCAATGACTATGTTATCATTTTTTCCTTCACACTCATTATTTTTTTCTGCTAGTGGATGTGAGGCACAGAGGATACCAACCACCAGCTGGATTTACATCTCCAGGTCTGAAATTCATTTACATATTTACATATGCATGTATGTGCCCTCATGCTTATGTCACATACATACAGAATTTTAATCCGTTTCACATCTGCTTTTCCATACTCAGTAATTATGCACGATTCCTGAAGCCCTCACAGTGCCTATGGTAGGGCAGTCAGTGTGGCTGACCAGTGGGGAGAAGGTACCCAAACTTCACCAGCAAGAAAACTAAAATGTAGGTGCTGAGGCCCAGTGTTTCTCCTATTGCAGCATACAGGATTTCCAGAGGAGTTAAGCACATGCATTTCTTTCTTCTGTTGCTTTCATGTTTCTCATTCGGCTTAGGTACTCCTCCAGTAAAGCTCTGTGATGGTATAAGAGTTTATCGTGTTATTTATATATAACTTTTATTAAATAAATGATAAAGTCTTCCCTTCTGCCCCTGAACATAAATCCTTTCAGCATTAAAGTCTACCCACATCAGCAGGCTGTAATAAGGAAGCCCAGCATTACAGCTTTCAGCACCACAGGCAGGAAGGTGGGCTGGGGCTGCTCTCTTGCACCAATGCAAAGTGCAAAAAAAGAAGTGACAAAAGTCACTAAGTCACTCAACAGCATGCTGCCCTCCTCTCATCACTTCCCTTCCTTGCCCTCGGTTGCCTCCCTTCCGCCACAGCTGTTTTTTTTTTTTGCCGATTTTTTGAGAAATAAGCTGGCTGCATCACCTCAACCATCAGCACATCAGGCCACGTGTGCACTGCTGGACCTCAGCTGGGGTCATGGTGCCCACAGCCTGATCTCACACATAGGACGACATCAGCATCTCTTACGGCACACGGATTCTCCAAAAGCATCACCGCAACCAGTTGTCCCCCACCACCGTTTCACAATGCCTTTGTCACCAACTTCCCCCACGCAGTAGAGAAGGCGGTGAAGTGAGTAAACCATCTCAGCCTTGCTTGTTGGCACTGCAACCCCAAGCTCAGACCTCAGCGGTGCCTGTGGGTTGTGGCGGAAAAGGGTGGAGGCGTGCGGCCACGAGGCAGCTGAAGCGGTGAAGGGGGAAGCAGTAAGCAAAATGCAACCGAGGCACTCCCCAACTTGGGGGCATCCTGCAACCGGTCCCCAGCCCACGCCATGGGAGCCTTCACCCAGAGACATTTGTACGGGTACATAATGGAGAGCCATGAACTTTTGCCATTTTGACCTCTTCGTCCTGGATGACTCATGGATGAGATGGGGCAGATACATCCCTCCAGGACTTTGGGATTTCCTGCCCAGTCTGATCGCCACCTGGCAGATCCTATGAGGAGCGGCATTTTAGCTTCAGATGTGGCTTTTGTGTGGTGTTCGTTGCTCTGTGCCTGCGATGAGGAAAACCAAATGCATGTTTTGCACAAGACGTTTGTTTTGATGTTGAGGTCTGTGGGTCTGTGTCTGGATTGTAGATCTTTTCACGCAGCTCTTAGGTGCATAACCAGTTTTCTTGGAAATATAAGGGTAAGGCTATTCTAATAACGTAGGGAGTAAAATATATATAGATTTTTTTTTCTCTCTCTCAAATATATACGTATTGTAGATCGATGAAGCTTAAACATAAGATGTTATGCTAAACGTAGCATCAATCACTTTATGGATGATAGTACCTTTGGATGCACTCATCCAAACAAGCTTTCCCAAAGACTGGGATAATGACACCAAATGCTGCTGAAAATCAGCCCTACAGCACCTAAAACATATCGTCTGCTGCGTTATAGTGGATGTACACCATACCTTCGGAAAGAACAGCATCTGTTGTATTCAGTTGATAACACAGATCACTTTCCTGTTAATATGTGTGCCTTCCCCTTCCTTTCCTCCTCCTTGCGGTGTTTCAGATAGCAGCACAGAACTGCTCTGCTCACCACCATCTATCTCCACGCCAGGAACTCAGAGAAACCACCTCCCTCTCCTTTCATTCCTCAAAATTCCCAGTGAAATCCTGGAATTCAGCACTGGGCCTGCATCATGGCTCCCTTTCGTAGCTGTAAATCTGTCTGCATTTTTTTCTTCACTGATAATTCTTTTGTCAAAGCCGAGACAACACTAAATTAGAAAATATACTCAGTGCGGGGGCTGCCAGCTTCCTTTGGTTTTATTTTGTTTACTTTTCATTTGTCTGCAGCCGCTTCCTGGCTTTGGAGAGCAGTGTTGTCTATGACTTGTAAATAAAATTAGGTCAAATAATAAAAACCATCAATGGGAGCCTAATCATTTTATGGTAAGCAATTACAATGATGAAAACATAATATTACAACTTTAGGATGTGTACCAGTGATACAACATGATTTCCACAGGAAAGGACATACCCAGAAATCTGGGGCAGCAAAGTACAGAGCACGGTTAAATGCATAGATCCCAAGGATCTAATGTAATCTTCCATTAGATCTTTTTAAAATCATATCCTTTATGCCTATTTTCTGGTAGAGAGAGCTCTTTAAATCAGTAGCAAATTGGCTAAGTGACAAGCATGATCAAAGACTCATTATGCATGAAAATTTCATTATGCTGACTAGGGAATTGCGAGGGGGAAGGTTTCATTGCTCCCTGTGCATCCTTAGTGCTTATAAGGCAGTATAAAGGGAATAGCAAATGTCAAAAACCCCATGGCGAAGAGGGGATGCCACCCTCTGTGTGTTGGTACCCAGGAGGACAGCAGCAGTGACTCCAGCACCATCCCTGCCACTGAACCGACAGCAGGGCAGGAACAGGGCTGGGCTGGGCACTCAGAGTGGGGAAGAGCTGTGCTTGCTCTGCTGTGATGCCAGCTGCTTTTATATGATGCTAGCTGGTCCACACAGCAGTCGCCTCCACCCTTCTCCAACCCATCACCAAGGGCGCTGACAGTCACAGTGAACAACCCCAAGACGAGAGGTAACGGCCACAGTTTGGCTCAGGTTGGGTATAAGGAAAAAATTCTTCTCTGAAAGAGTGGTGATGCATTGGAACAGGCTGCCCAGGGAAGAGGTGGAGTCACCATCCCTAGAGGTGTTCCAGATCCATGTGGATGTGGCACTGAGGGGCATGGTTCAGTGGGCATGGTGGGGATGGGCTGGCAGCTGGACTAGGTGATCTTAGTGTTTTTTTCCAGCCTTAATGATTCTATGATTCTATGATTCTAAGACAACACAAGTCTTAAGAGACCTACAGGAAGAATCCTACAGGAAGAATCAAAGCAACATATGGATGACATTAGCTCTTCCATATCAGTGCAAAGTACATGATGTTTTAGCTAAAGCTGATAGAAGGGAAGAGCTACCTTCCCCAACATGTCTATAGAGACTTGGAGAGATTCCTCTCTGTCCTCCATCAGCCATGGTGAATCAGAAAACCTGGCCCAGTGCCTAAAAACACTCTTAAGCTTGTGTCTCCTTATCTCTCCTGCAGAACTGGAATACTCTTTCCTGCCTCCCAAGAATTATACAAAAATAAATCTCCTTGGATCTGCAGAATGCTTTGCTGACATTAATTGTGTTATAAGAAAGAAACAGATTTATTTTTAATGGAATAGGACACTTATTTCTAAAGAACATTCTTAAAGGTCTGTTACCAAGATGAAAAAAGCATCCAATTTTAATAAGAGGAGCAACGTGACCTCTGCATACTTCCCATTGCTTTAGCGAGGCCAGATCCTTCTCACTTTGCCTCAGCTTGCACTGATCTCTGTGAGGGCTCCATGCACAGGAGGCTTTTCTTGCACTGAAGCCTACAAAGATTTCATACACCAGTTTGACTGCTTGATATCAACAGATGCTTCTGCAAAACCTCTGGAAATGATGGATTTTCATTCCCCACCAGCACGATGCCAGTTGAATTCTTCCTGCTTCTGCTCCCTTCCCAGTGTGGGCAGATGCGTCAGCCTTGCTGTAGGCTTTTCCCCTTAGGACCTGGATACAAAGCTTCAGAACTCACTGCCTCAGGGCCTTTCATCAACTTCCTGCCCTTGCTTGATGCAAAGGAGGGTTTTTACCTTTCATCCCCTGGTGCCAGCTGGTACCCACAGGGTGTGCTGGGATTTCCCAGGGAGCAGAGGGTGTTGGTGACCATCTCTTGCTGACTTTCATAGAATCATAGAATCATAGAATTAGCTAGGTTGGAAAAGACCTACAAGATCATCCAGTCCAACTATCCACCTACCACCAATAACCCCACTAAACCATGTCTCTCAACACTATATCTAAATGTTTCTTGAACACCTCCAGGGACGGTGACTCAACCACCTTCCTGGGCAGCCCATTCCAGTGCCTGACCACTCTTTCAGAAAAGTAGAATTTCCTAATGTCCTTTGTACCAAGCAAAGGTGCATCCTCTGCTCTGAGAGCACTTTTTGCATTTGCAATTTGAACAGTTGCTTCGTATGAGCAATGCTGCCAAAGAAAAACAACCACTGGTGCTGGATCATTGAGGAAAGCAAGCAAATGGCATGGAACATGTTCATGTTCAGATGGGCAAGTTCTCATAGGGTGCAATTTTCAGCCTCGCTGGCAATGGGTAGATCAAATGCCTGACAGAGAGAAATGATTTAAAACAGCATTTAATGGAGAAATGAGATAGCTGGATTTCTAAAATTTCAACTTGGCCATTGCAAAGGCAATATTTGTATGGGAGAAGGGAAAGAAAGAAGGGTGCTTCGCTTTATCTCGCCACCGCTTTATCTAACGCGATCTCCGGATGGCGTTCGCTGAGAGAGAAACCCGCTTTGCTTTAGAAAGGGGAGCAGCCCTTTCTGTAGCACCACCCAGTGGCCGTAGAAAAATGCGTCTGCAAAACGGAAGCATCCAGCAGTGCTTCCCAGCAACGCTTTTCAATTACTTTATGGTATTTCTAGCTGAAACTATAATTTTTGGCATGCAAAGCTGGGTGTAAATTGGGCTTAGCATCACTGAAGCCAGACAGAGTGTGGGTGAGGACAGTATTAGGCACACTGCACTCAAAGCAGTCATGAAGAAACCAACCAAACCTGAATGCTTATGTGTTGGTATCGTGGGTGCACGTTTGGGAACGGAGAGGAAGACCCAGCATTCCTGATGACAGAGAGATGCTGTCAAAAGCACTCATTTTTGCATGACAGGTAAAGCTCAAAGCAGCCTTTTCAGTCCGAAGTGAAGCTTTACAGAGTCGCATTTCAAGATCAGCAGCTGCCAGAGGTGCTCTGGTGGGACACATCCTTCAACATTGCAAGATACTGCAGAAGTCTAACATGCATATATTCACTTGAAGCTACAAGAAACAGCATCAGACCATCGCAAGCAAGCTCATGAGAGCTAAATGGGATTTTCAGAAGAGGAGACTTTGCGTGACTGCCACAGCATTTGATGGGAGCAGTGGGTATGCAGCACTGTTCAAAAGAAGGCTACATTGACCCTGAGGGAAAGGAGATAAACTGAGTCAAAATACACAGCAGTGTCTAATTTCCAAGGGATTGTTGTAATCAATAAAAACTGCATGGGTATGTGCATGTGTACGTCCACGGTATAGCCAGCAGCAGAGAACATATATATGAGCATATACACAAACAATAATACCTCCATGTACGTATGCGTGTACACGTGTGTGATCGTATTGCTTAAATGGCCACACAAGAAATCCTGTCAATATTAAACATCCTTTTATGCTTGTCTTGATGCCTGAGGGCCTGCAAACCATCCCAAAGCTGCAGGTGACAAGGAGCTGAAATATTGCTCTCTGATAGCTCCAAATGCAATCATGGCAGAGCGCGTCACTGTGCTCAAGCCGACGTCAAGCTGCCTGCTGTAATACAAAGCCGTGCAGCCCACTGTAGCCCCAGCCATCTGCGTGCGTGCTATATTTAAAATGGAAAAAGGCCTCTGGGGAAAATGAACCAAATTCACCATGGGTACAAACAGGCAGGGCGCCTTTGAGGTCTGCAGAATGCATTTGCGTACACCAGCAATGGATTTCATCCAGGGGCTTTGTTCTTTGTCAGACCTCGTTGCTCTCTGTGCTTATGCTGGTGTAACCCCACTGACTTTGATAGAAATAATATTAATTTACGCCAGTGTAAGTCACAGGAAATTTTTATTTTTTCCTCTTAAAACACAAGTGCAAGATAACAACATCCATAGCTGGTATCTTTTCCTGCTTTGTTCTGATTTTTCTGCAGGTGCAGTTTCTCTGATTTTCAGAGAAAACTGGGGCAGCTGGGCCCTCAGTGCCCTCACCTGACACCTGCTCTGTAGCAGAGATGTTTTTCCCCAGTGCACAGCCCATCATTGGTGTTAGGGATTGCCCTGTTCCCTTCACAGGCATTGTGCTCCCTCAGCCACCACCATTCAGGCTGGGAAGGGCTGCATCCTCCAGTTGTTCATTGGTGCTGCTTGCTAACTGCGCAAAGACTGGAGGCAGAGGAGTCATGCACATAGGGCATTCCTTTTCTTTCTTGTGAGTTGGCCAGTCAGCCTACTTTTCCCCAGAGAAGTAGCTTGCAGTTGATAACCCAGGCTGCATCAATAAAACCGGGTAGGAAATGAGAGTGTGCAAAATACCAGGCGCATTGTGGGGCATCAGAGTCAACCAAAGCGATGAATATTTAGTGGTCTGGAGGCAGACCAGAAGGAAAATAGCCTTAGCTGTCCTATGATGCAGTCAGCAAGAAGCATACATCTGTCTCTGCCCCTTTTACTGTTGGGATTTGGCTTTGCTGGACCTAACTTTGCATTGAATTCCACCAAAAGCAATTTTCCATTTCTTAAGTTTTGCATTCCTGAAAACCAGTGCCAGAACGGGTAAAATGATTTTGAACTGTCAACCTTACACAGGCTTCTCAAAGAGGCCGTGGCAGAAGAAGCTCCATAATAATCGCACCCAGGGTGTGATAGGAAAGGTTCAAGTCCCCACTGTCTTCCTTGGATACCTGTCCCCTCATTGACTGATGCAGTTTCCCCCAGAGGTTCCAGCATTGCCCTCTCTTCAGCTGAAAGGTGAGTCCCTAAGTTAAAGACACCCATACTGAAGCTCAGGGCCCAACTTTGGAGGTGGTGCCAGGGCTGGCACCAATCCATCGCTCTGCTCTACTGGGCAGTCTGAGGGCAGAGCCAGAGGATTGGGTTTACATGGGCAGAATCTGGCACCAAGTTTAAAGGAGAAAAATGAAGATTTGCAATAAAAAGGAGCAGTGGCAAGCAGCATGTATAGGCTATATAGTCCCAAGTTTTGAAAGGAAAAGAAACATAAAGCTAATGGAAAATCTTTGTGGCTACTGAAAGTATTTTATTCCTGAATGCCCTGTGGAACCAGTCAGTCCCTTGTCTTATGAAAACAGATGCAACAAGTGCTAGCATGAAGACTTTTGCCTCACATTAAGGGGACTAATGGGAAGTTTATGGGCAGTGAAACCCAGGGGAGAAAGCAGGATTGCAGGGGCAAAGCTCAGCCCCACTGGATTAGAGATCCTCTGGAGCAGGGCCATTGGCAAAGGGGATTTAAATCTACACCTCAAAAGCCTCACGTGCCTGATCATCCTTCATATTGGTGCTAAATGGCATCTTGGTGGTAGCCTGACTCTCAGTGGGTGGCTGCTCCTTCCACTCTCTTCATCCAATTCATTTCTTCAAGAGGCGCAAAAAGCCTGGTTAACAGCAGCCTGTCTCTCTATGCATCACTGGGGCAGCAAATGGGAAACTCTGCCCAGTTTGAGAATGTTACAGGAATGCTGTTAGGGCAGCAGCAGCCTGCTGATCAACAGATCAGTCAGCCCAGAGATGGGCACTACCAGACCTATTCTGCATAACATGTGAAGTAATGCATATTCTTGAGGGATTACAGATTTATTTTTTTAACTTTAGAGTATAATCACACTGCCAGAGCAATGAGGAAGGGCTCTCACATCTTCACAAATGAAGCTGCAGGACTGGGGACCTCAGTACAACAACCCATCCTAAGGAAACTGCACCCTTCTTTTGCATGGGGGCAAACAGGCACTGCTGCAGCTCTGCATCCAGCTGCTCCAGATGTGCTGTGTGGTCTCCCACACAGCTCCTTGCTCACATCTTGATGTTTTACATTGTTTGACCATCATAACAAAGTGCTGTTTTACTCTTGTTAGCAGGTATGAATGAGATAACAAACCTGCTTTCGTTTTGTCCTTGAAAAGAGTGAATTGAGTGAACTGCCTTTAAATGCAGTGTTTGCAACAGATACTCCCAATGAAAGGAGCAGAAGGAGGCAGGGAAAGAACAGATAGACCCTGCACTTCCCCACTAAGTATTTTATACGACAATGTAAGATTCTCTACAACATCAGGACTCAAAAAAAATAGTTATATTGAATAAACTTACTGGTAGAAGCTGAGATCTGCCAACACACCCAAACATTTTTCTTTGCTACCTGCAAAGGAGACTCAAAATGCAGCCAGTAAGAGGCTTTATTACCAGAAATGTGCTTATGATGACTAAGACCAAAAGGCACAAAAAGAATTTCAGCCACAATTTAAATGTTGCCATTAGTTTTGAAGATATGCTAACTGCTGGCCTTGACGCTCCCACTGCTCTCAGGGGCTTTCCCCCGGAGTTTCCCTTCACTGCAAGGACCTGCTCTGATTTACTTACTGGAGATAATGTAGAAAAAGGATTTCTCCAGCAGTAAAAGCATTTCAGCAGGTGAATTGGTGAGGAACACTCAGGACATAAATCCAGGGAAACACATAACCAGCAGGCTGGAGCAGAGGGAGATGTGAGGGGGGAACCTCAAGAAAACAAAAAAGGGGGTGGTCGGGTGGCAGTGAGCAGTGGTGAGCCTGTGCCCAAAGACCCAGGCTGCATCTCGTAGCACTTCATGCTCACTGGAAGATATTTTTTATGTCAAGGAGCAAGAGTTCTCCAACACAAATGAAAAATTCCAGTCAGAAGAAGGTAACAGAGGCACTCCTTAAAAAAGCGTTGTTGACGAGGGACTAATACATCATCTATTGATGAGAATTTCTCATTTGAAGTGGGGAATTCCTCTTTCCAGTGAGGTCTGGATACCAAGCCCACCCCTGCGATGGTAGCAAAACGCTGCAATGTGTGTCTGCCATTAGGGGGTACAGCCTTCAGAGTGGTGCAGGCCCTGTGAACAGGCTGTGCTGGGACAGAGCCAGCAGTCAGCCCGAGCCCCACTCAGTGTTTGTAAGCACTTCACAGAATCCCAGAAATGTATGTAGCAAGGGAGCTCTGGAGATCATCCAGTCCAACCCCTGGCTAAGGCAGGTTCCCTACGGGAGGTTCCACAGGAAAGCATCCAGGCAGGTTTTGAGTATCTCCAGAGAAGGAAACTGTACCACCTCTCTGGGCAGCCTGTTCCAGTGCTCTGTCAGCCTCACAGTAATAAAGTTCTTCCTCATGTTCGTATGGAGCTTCCTGTGTTCCAGTCCATGCCTGTTGCCCTGTGTTCTGTCACTGGGCACCACTACATGCACCACCCCATGCACCTAACTCCAACCCATGAGATATTTACAAGCATTGATAAGATCCTCCCTCTCCACCTGTGTGCAATAAGTCACTCGTCACATGCTGTCACAGGAGGGACATTGCCTATTTATTTCAGGATTGCAAACCTGGGTGCTGGGTGGGTTCCCACAGGAAACTACATGCACAAAATGATCCACGCTACTTTTATACACAAAAGTTATAAAGTCCATAGTTTTCCAATCCGTTCTCCTCATGATGATGGGGCAATACTTTCCATACAATGAGAATATTGCTGACTCTCTAATTCCATGGCTACACACACTCAGGGGAAGGGTCTGCACATGGGCTGCGGTCCATGTGACCTGTGGGTGTGATGACCTGTGACCCGGTTGAGAGCTGTGGGCTAAAACTGGGGACAGGACCAGCAAAGGACATCTGGTGGTTGGGGTCTGCTACAGCCGCCAGACTCGGGGGGAGGCGTTGAGGAGGCCTTCTCTCATCTGCTGCAGGAGGCATCACATTGCAGGTCTCATCCTGATGGCGAAAGAGCTCTCCTGCCTCCAGCATTAGGAATTCCACAGAGGAGGCAGGAAACTGCCATGGCTGAGGAAGGGCCTGCTGGTCAGTGACATCACCGAGCAACAGGCTGTGATGTCAGCGAGTGATGCACTGTGACCACAGCACCCTCACTGCTCATCTTTGGGCGCGGGCAGAGCCTGGCCCAGTCAGCCTCGTGCCTGGACTCCTGCCAAGTGTGTGTGTCTGAGGCCTGGAGGTGGAGTGAGCATTTGTCTTGGGTGCTGGGCTGTGCTTTGGGCACTGCTGGCAGCGGCTCTCAGTGTCCGTCCCTACAGCCAGCACCTGCATCTCCCTGGCCTGCCTGGCTCAGGCAGCCAGGGCCCCACAGGGCACACGTGCAGCAGCAGAGGTGAGCTGGGTGGGGACACGTCCCCCAGGGTGGCAGTGGGGTGAGCGCTGGGATGTGTGGAGCTGCCAGTAATATATAGAGATTACACAGAATCATGGAATCCTATGTGTTGAAAGGGACCTCTAGAGAACATCTAGTCCAGCTCCCTGCTAAACCAGGTTCTCTACGGTAGGTTCCACTGGAAAGCATCTGTGGAGTCTCCAAACAAGGAGACTCCACAGCCTCTATGGGCAGTCTGCTCCAGTCCTCTGAGTTTTTCCTCATGTTTGTGTGGAACTTCCCGTGTTCCAGTTTTTGCCCATTGCCCCTTGTCCCATTTCTGGGCACCATTCAAAGGAGCCTGGCCCCATGCACCTGACTCCTTCCCATTAGATATTGATAAGCATTGGCAAGATCCCCCCTCAGCCTTCTCCTGGCCGAGTAGTCCCAGGACTCTCAGCCATTCCTCATAAAGGAGATGCTCCAGGCCCCTCACCATCTCAGTGGCCCTCTGGTGGGCTGTCTTGTGAAGTTCCCTGTCTTTCTTGAACCGGGAAGCCCAGATCTGGACACAGAACTCCGGATGTGGCCTCAGCAGGGCAGAGGAGAGCAGGAAGATCACTTCCCTCAACCTGCTGGCCACTCGCTGGCTTATGACCAACCTCCTCCCCACCAGGACACCCACTTTCTTCTCTGCAGATCTTGGATGTATCTTGTTGCTCTTCAGAATCAGGGTAATTTTTTGTCACCGTGAGATGAGAGAATTTGAGAAGAACAATAAGCAGTGCTCCAAGGAAGCTTTTTAACAGTTGTGCTTCTTTTTAAATACTTTCACTAGCAGGGATTTAGCCCTGTACCATCATTTGGAACAGAAGCTCTATTATTGAATTAATTTTACAGGTAAAGCAGTAAACTATACCTGTTCTAATGAATGCTAAATAGCAAGCCTACAGAAAAGCTTTGTGTAGGCAAGTAAAGGCAAATTAGGATCTAAACAAAAGCTAATGCAATGGGACTCTTGGATAGATGAAGCCTTTTCCGCAAGTTTGATGCTTGGGGACAACTCCACGTCCATAGGAGCTGCATTCCCAGACACACTCAGTAGGCAGTCAGCACTTGTGCTTCAAGGCCCAGGGACCCTAGGCAATACCACAACACATGTATTTCTCTTACAAAACTACTTGCAGAACCTCTACAAAAACAGCAAGATTACATGTGAGTAGTGATCCCCCAAGCCGATTGAACAAATGAATGAAGTCTAAAAGCAAACCTCCAGCCAATCCTCGGTGATTTCTGTGGTCTTTTGTGAATAGGGACTGATTCCTGAAAGTTCAAACACATGATTTCTCTCTTGCATTAAGCAGCTGCCCAGCACTTCTGGAGCACTTCGTTGCAATGTTTAAAGTCTTTGATCCTTGTACATGTCCTGAACCAAAAACTACTTTTGAGGATTGTATTTATGAAATAATACTGGAGTTCCACTATCTACTGCCAACCCCATTTTAAGTACTCCTTGTCCATACTGAGAGAGTGGACTGAATAAATAGAAGACTTTTTCTTCTGGAGAAAAAGCTAGAAACTAATAATAAAGTTCCCCAAACACTGGAGAATACGTAGTGTGGCTAGAGGCTGTAAAGCAATAGGTATCCATCCTATTCAGCCCTCACAGATTTTGCTTTGTCACTGAATTCTTTACCTTTCTCTGTTCGCTTCATAGAATCATAGAATCATTAAGGTTGGAAAGATCACTAAGGTCATCTAGTGCAACCATCAACCCATGTCTGTGACTGCTCTAGGCCGCATCACTCAGTGTGACAGCTTCTCTCTTCTGGAACACCTCCAGGGATGGTGACTGCACCACCTCCCTGGGCAGCCTGTGCCAGCGGAGCACTGCTCTTTCTGAAAATAACTTTTTCATAACATTCTACTCCTCCAGAGAGTATGGAAATCAACAGAGAACAAGTCCTCAATGTCTGTGTGCCTTGGAACATGTTGCATGAGAGGTGAGGTCCCACAAAGGCAGGGAAGGGAGAGTATGGTAGTCTTCATCTTGAAGGCTTCAAGGTATTTTACCCTCGCCTTGACCGGAGGAGGCTGCCCTGCAGCCAAATGGGCTGTGAGCAGTCATCCTGCTACACCCTACAGCTGCTGTGGCTGCAAGCATCCAAAGGCTGAGGGAGGAGGGGGTCAGGACTTTCTCCAGTCCTGCCACCAACCTGCCTGCAGTCACTGGAAGGCTGTAAAATCCTTCCAAGATGCTGTAATGCAGCTTGAACACTTAATGCATTCAAGTACAGAGGAATTTTTCAAGGGCCTAGGAGGTTATTATCACCTCAGTTAACTATCTGTAAGGATTCAGACTCCAGCAAATGCTAATTATCCTTCCATCAATCTCATGTTCATGAAAGCTTAGTAAGGACTATTTTCAGCCACACAACTATTTCCTTCCTGAATGGAAAAGCTCTTCTTTCTCTTGCATATCTTATTTTTAAATGTTAAACACATTAAACAGAGCTGAGTTTCTTTTCTTTCTCAGAAACCATCCCAAGAATGCACAATACTTAATGAAATTGCAAAGAACAATACCATCTTCAGATCTGAATATATGATGTTAGAAATCTGGAATGAGGATGAGGCAAAGATGATCACAGCGGAGTGATTGAAGTTCACATTTAATCCTACAAAATATGCCACTGAGAGAACTGTTTGGTGCCCAGAGCATTCCAGCAGACAGGTGCCCCTACATAAGCCTTCTCAACCAGGACTGTTGGGAGAGGGTTGGACCCTCTGGAGTGGGACTAACAATGGCTCCATTCACCCGGAGCACTACCTGTCCTGTCTCAGTGTCCCTTTTGTTCCTAGTAATGGGATCTCTGAACCCTCAGCTGAATGGTACCAGTGTAGCATGCTCTGCTCACAGCTCCAGGCAGCTGGTGAGGTATTAGAACAGGCTGCCCAGGGAGGTGGTGGAGTCAGCATCCCTCAAGGTGCTCAAGAACTGTGTGGATGTGGCACTGAGGGATGTGGTTAGTGAGGAGGGTGGGGATGAGCTGACAGTTGGACTAGATGATCTTAGAGGTCTCCTCTAACCTTAATGATTATGTGATTCTATGAAACAACAGTGCAGGGAAGGCTGACCCTCAGTGAGGTGTTTACTCTGGAGCATAATGATGAGCATCGGGCCATCTCTACTGTTTATGTTTGCAATTTTTTGAACATAAACAGTTAGTAAATGTGCCCTGGGGCCCAGTCTGCTTCCCTAAGACCATAAGCCGTATTTGTTTAAACCATAAACCATAGAATTCTGTACTCCCCACTTTGATAATGTTCTGCGGATGTGTCTAAACACAGAGAAGCAGACTTCAAAAAGGAAAGCCTTGCTCAGTATGGGAAGTTCTGGTAACTATTAGGTATTTCGGTAAGCTGCTCTAACAGTCTTGTTGGGGAAGAGAGGATTTTTGGAGCTTTAAGTACTGGAAATCATTATTGGGTTTATTACACATTTTCTGTGTGGCTTTGGGCAAAGTGCTTTGGCCTTAATTTCATACCAGGGAAGGAAATGGGAGTGTGGCTATTGACTTCACAGGGATCTGGATCAGGACCCTTGCCTCACCAGAACCTCTAAGTTTCTTATTTGTATGTAGGAACTATAAAGGAGTGGTTTGCAAATCTTCGTTGAAGACTTGCTATTTTCCATTTACAGACCTCGAGCAACACATAAAGGTCATCCAGGTGAGGCAGCATGGGCTGCACAGCTCTGATACAGCCTGCTGCCCAGCCTGGGGCTCTGGCTCTCAGGCAGACCACTTGCAGCCTGGGACCTGCTCCCTTTCACAGAGTGTTTGGGCTTTCCAGGGCTGGCAAACACTTGGCATGATTTGATTTGATTTATTTGATTTGATTTGATTCTATTCTATTCTATTTTATTCTATTTTATTTTATTTTAATTTTTGCCTGGGTGACACCAAAATGAGAAATATACTGGGAACTGCATTGTTTCCTTTTCACCTGCCATTAACAGCTGTCAATTCACTTGTTTAGATAATGTCTCTTGCAGTGCTCTCCATAAATGTGAGGCTCTGTAGTGGCTGACATTTTAAGAGCTAATCTGGCTTGAAGCTTCAGATTATTACTGCAGAGCAAATAATATTCAAACGTTATATTCTGCATCTCTTGGCACATATATATTTATGGGAATTTTGGTCAAAAGGGAGAAAGGAAAAAAAAATACCCACGAAATTATTAAAACCTTGTTTGAAAGCCAGAGCACTAAAAATTTTGCAAGAGTTTCAAGGTAACCCTGATTCTTTCTGTGTTTGTTATGTTTTCCATCTTTACTCATCACTGTAGGACTCCATCCCAACCTCAGCCTAAGCAGTACTGACAGGAAAGGATTATCCACAGGAATCTGACATATTTACATCTAGAGAGTGCCAAGGGAAAATCTTTCTGAGCGGAACAAAGCTGGCCTTATTTGAACCAGCTTCTTCCTCTGCAACTGTGATGGACTCCAAGGCAGGGTGCAGGAGTTAACTGGCTGATAAATATTTCATACACTAATTTCTTCTCAAGAGGATATGTAGAAAAATGAGAAATTGCTTCTTGGTTTTTATTCCTTTCGAAGTGAAACTGGAATCACTGAACAAAAGATTTGTGGCACAATGCTGAGCTGAGCATCTAGACCGCATCATCTTGGAAAAGATTTTGGGATGCATCATATGCAGTTCCTTATCAGCCAAAGGAACACCTGTTCCGTATGTTCTCACACTTAAAAAAAAAACAAACAGAGATCCGGGATCTCTTTCTCTTAGGTCTAGCAGGCTAAAACTGTGATGCTGCATTGACTTCAAATACTTCTGGGTTTTAGCACTTGCATTATAAATGTCAGAATCATCAAATTCTGCTCTTATAAACAGATTCCTGAGTTCCCTCTCTCAGTGCGTGAGCAAGCTCCAACTATTGAGAAGACAGATTATTTTGGTAGCTTGCAAAATGATTTATACCAAGAGATTCTGGAGACGTTTTGCTATGTGAGCCAACAGAAAATACGTTGCTTTGGTGTGCAGGGCAGAATTACTTTGAGCATCTCTGGTCTCTGTTGCAGCAAAGGGATTGTTTGGAAAAGGAATGGAATTGCATGCTCTTTGAGCATCTCCTACCAGGGTCTGGAAATAAATGTTGTGTAAACATTGTGATCCTTTACCTCTGGTATCTGTGAACACCTGCTCACAGCTGGCAGAGGATGGCAAGGGCTAACATGCATGCAGGAAGGGCAGGGTAGCAGCAACACAGGGTACTTTGAGGACCAACAGGGATTAGCATCTTGCAGTGCTAAATATCATATTCTGGTTAACATCAAAAGCAAAATAACTACATTTCCCATCTCAAAACACCTATAAACAAAGCAGTCGATGGTACAACAAATAGGTCAGGGACCAGTTGTTAGCAAAATGGGCAGAATAAGTACCAATGGGGAAAGTACTGAAGACCATAGGGGAAGAGAAACACACTGCACATCTACCCTGTGCTATTCCCAGCATGAGCCCTCAAAGTTGCGGCCTGGGAAGGTTCACCAGAAAGCAGTGATGACCCTGCAGCTCTCTGCTGCTGCTGCAATGTCCTTACCTCTGACTTGCTGCCTTTCAGCCCCACCTCACCCTCTCCACAATAAGCAAATGAGTCTTTCTTCAGAACCGCTTTTTAGATATTTGAGTACTGTACTATTTCTTTCCTCCCTTTTTTCCCTTCAGCTCCTCCACTGTTTTCAAGTCTAAACGAGCACAGCTGTTCCATCTTTTTTTCCCAAAACATTTTACCTCTGATCGTCATTACCTTTCTCTGCCAGAGCCTCTCCAGCTGAGCCACACTTTTCCTCAGTCTCTACACCAGACAGAGGATGTCCTTAGCAGTGCTGAGCACAGCAGAGGGCCCACCTTCCAAGTTTTTAGGCTGTTCTGGTGTTTGCACATCTCAGTAAGCCCTTTTTTCCTGTAGTTGTTTAACTTTTCTACAACTTTGTTTACACTATCAGCTGAGTTATGTCAAATAAAATGGTGAAAAGATTAAACCACTCATCCGTGTTTCAACAAAACCTCTAACATACACATCCATGCCACCAGCAATTCTTCTTGCTGTTATAGGTTATTTCACTTGAGCCAGTGGTCTAATCCCGACTGGGAGAAGTCCCAGCACCAGTACCAGGTTTACCTCCACCCAGTTTGCCAGGCAGGATACAGATGAGCCCCTTCAAGTGTAAGCAGGTCCTCAGTGCCCAGGTCTAATGGCTTTGCCATTTGTAAGATCAGAGCTGAAAATAAAGACAAATGTTAGTAAGCTGACTTGATCAATACCTCATCAATCAACTGGACAGTTTTGGCTGAAATTTGTTATTGAAACAGCATTTTATTCATGAACAACTATTTATGTAAAATAGCATTGGCAACTGACTATGGATTGCTTGAGGCCTTCTCTTTCACTGGAAAGTGTAAAAACAATGGTAAAGAGTAGTGCGAGGACTCAATGTGCTCTTTGAGCATTTATTAGGGCATTAGGGAGTGTTTGTGCTGTGTGAGGCTGTCAAGCCAAATACAAAAGCTGGACTTGAGGTATGCCAAGGGATCTTTGCAGCTGTGCCTGCCTCCAGCCACAGTATTATTTATGAACAATTATTCTTACTCGGTGAAATAAATCATTTCAAAAGTTTGCCACAGAATTAAAGTTACTAGACATACAACTAGTTATTTTTCATTTAACCTCTGAGGTCCAATGTGGCCTGGCCGTGTGGCTGGCTTTATAGCATCATTATGCTCCCTCATCATGTGGCTACTACCCTTCAAAGCCATTGCATGGTCTTGGCTGCCTTCCTGTCAACAGGCTGAGCTAATTCTCTTTTAGCTGGAAGGTTTTGTGTGCTCCCCTGTTTTGTTGAGCATACATGTAGCTCAATAACATGCATTACCTATCTCTTCGAAGTGGGCCTTGAGAACTATCAGGATGCAATGATGCCCACACTCATAGAATCATCATAGAATCATTTGAGTTGGAAAGGACCATTAAAGGTCATCTAGTCCAATTCCCCTGCCAGGAAAAGGGACAACCACAGCTAGATCAGGTTGCTCAGAGTCCCTCCAGCCTGACTTCGGATGTCTCCAGGGATGGAGCATCCACCTCCTCTCTGGGCAGCCTATTCCAGTGCCTCACCAACTTGATTGTAAAAAACATCTTCCTTACGTCCAATCTAAATCTTCCCTCTTTTAGTCTGAAACCATTTCCCCTTGTCCTGTCACAACAGATCCTGCTAAAGAGTCTGTCCCCTTCCTTCTTACAGCCCCCCTTTAGATACTCTCTCAGGCTGCTCTCAGGTCTCCCCAGAGCCTTCTCTTTTCCAGGCTGAACAGCCCCAGCTCTCTCAGCCTGTCCTCATAAAGGAAGTGGGGGTCATTTTTGTGGCCCTATGAATGCACTCCAACAGGTCCATGTCTCTCCTGTACTGAGGACTCCACATCTGGATGCAGTACTCCAGGCGAGGTCTCACCAGCGCAGAGTTGAGGAGCAGGATCACCTCCCTCACCCTGCTGGCCATGCTTCCTTTGATGCTGCCAAGGATACAGTTGGCTTTCTGGGCTGCAAAGGCACATTGTTGGCTCGTGTCCAGCTTGCTGTCCACCAGCACCTCAGGTCTTTTTCGGTAGGGCTGCACTCAATCCTTTCATCCCCCAGCTTGTATTCACAGCAGGGGTTACCACGACCCAGGTGCACGCAGACCTTGCACCCGGTTTTGTTGAACCTCCTGAGGTTCTCCTGTGCCCACTGTCTAGGTCCCTCTGAATGGCATACAATCCCTCAGGCATGTCGATCGCAGAACACAGCTTGGTGTCATCTGCAAACTTGCCTACTGTCCATATCACTGATGAAGATACTAAAGAGCACTAGTCCCACCGCTGACCCCTGAGGGACACCATTTGTCACTGGTCTCCATCTGGACAAGGAGACATTGACCACTACTTTCCAAGTACGATTTGGCAACCAGTTTCTTGTCCATCAAACATTCCACTTGTCAAATCCACGTATTTTCAATTTGGAGAGAAAGATGTTATGGGAGACCATATCAAATGTCTTACTGAAGTCCAGACAGATGACATCAGTGGTTCCTCCCTTGTCCGCTGGTGCAGTTACACCACCATAGGCCAACTTCCTTGCCAACACTGTAAGCAGAACAGGGGAAACAAGAACTTACCATTCCAAAGCTACTTACGCAACAGGCTTGTATTTATCTTCAGGGTGATCAAAATGATATCAGCCTTTCCTAAACTTTTGAAAGTCAGGCATCCTTCATGGAGATGCTGCCAGCTTACATACCTTGCAGTCCAATATTCAAAGCTACCCACATGGTGCAGCCATTTCACAAAGATTACGTAGGTCCTTTCTGTACATTATTTCTGTTCTACATGCTTTGGGCATTGAGAAAGTCTTACCAATGGCATTGCTGGTGGCATCCAGCCTCACATGCGTTCACTGCATCCATCATATATTTCTCACCTCGCAACTATCATCTCAAGCTCCTGAGAATTCTAGACAACACTGCAGCACTGATGAAGCTCAAAAGTCATCTTCAAGAGTTTCTCTGTAAGCACAGCAGCTAAACTACCTCCAACGAAAGCTGAAAAGTCAAGGGCTGTGCCCCTCCTCAGTATAAGGCTCTGGTGCTTCCCTCGGGCCCTTTCCTCTACCCACTGGAAATCTCTTGGCAAACACTACATTAAGTAAGCAGCAAACAAAAAAAAAGTGCAAAGAATATTCCAAACATTTATTATGCATTAAAAATATCGCAAACAAGCCATACAGTTCATTTCACAGTAACCTAAACAACATTGTTCAAGAACTTGAGAAGTCAACAAAGAACAGTGCAGTTCAAACAGTGACAACAGTTATCTTAATGCCATGGGTCCCTTTCTTTGCCAACAGTTCTTTCCTGTTTACAGTGGGAACAACACGAGATACAGCTCGCTATCTTATTTAACTAAGAGAACTCCCTTTCACCTGCGCTGTTCCCACAAACACGCCACTTTTGAGAAGTGCTATTCCTAGGAATGGTTTTCCTAACGTAGCCAAAGTGCAGGCTGAGGTGGGCACAATGCACACAAGCTAGCGGTGGTCCCCGTTTTCAAGGTATCTATGTGCAGAGCCCTGTACCAAATCTTCGGATAAAGTTCAAGAATAAACTTGAAACAGAGGGCTATCCTTTCTGAACAGACAGAAAACCAAGAAAGTTCAATGTGAAAGTGGTTTTTAAATGAATATAAACACCAGGAGCACTGTGACACATCTTCCTCTCTCTCAACCAGTTACAGGAAGGATCCTTCACTACTGGTGCCCCAGGTAGATATCCGGGGAAACCACTCATATGGAATTGGCCCCAAGTCCTAAGTTCAGGTCATTGTCAGCTGTGTGAAAACTTGGAAATCTATACACCTTAGAAGCAATTCTGCTTATTTCATGCTGATTTCCCCCCTTTTGTGTTGTGAAGTGTATTACTATTATTATCATGCTTGCTATACAGGGAACATGAGAGCTGCAATTTTAGTTCTCTTTCCTCATTTGTGATCATTTTTACAGAAAATTCTGTATCATGGAGTCTTAGTCTCTATGAGAATGAAACAGCTTTATCATGTAAACAGCCCAAAAACATGACAAAAATATTACTGTACCCTCTTTGCAGACAACCCTTCTATGCACCAATCTTCTGCACCAGCAGCTAAAGATGCCAGTAGAGAAGCCCACAGTCAAGCAATTAATCTCTCCAGCCATATGGTGGAGCACCTCTCTTATGTCTCATGCCCAAGCAATGCCACTTACTTCAAACCTCTCCTTACTGGAGGTCCAGTTTACCCATTAGCTCCATGGTACAGTTGATGGGCACATAGAAATGTACTGTAGCTCAGCTGGTAGCTGGTAAAGTGACCCCATGGCTGAACCACAACTGCAGAAATGAATGACTTGCTTCAAAGCCAGTCAGGGTGATAGGTTTGTTCATTTGCTTTTTAAACAAAACTGACGAGTAAAATCCTCAGTGCATATGGCAGTACACTTTTCATACCAGAATAGTTGTGGTCCTTTGGTGTGGGATATCTAATGTCATAGTGTGAAACACCTTCATACCATTGAACATGTGCCCACGCTGATGACGCTGTAGTGCTTTAGTTACACCACTACAGTTGCAGTGGTACAACTTTACAGAGAACAGAAGCGCTTAGAAACTCAACCCCCAATTAAACTCATGTTTTCTCAAAAAAAAAAAAAAAAAAAAAAAAAAAACAACTACACAAAAAGTGAAATAAAGGAAATAAGCAGAACTGTCTCTATTATTAAAGTATTCTTATTCTCTTTGGAGGTATCAAATTGCTTTTAAAAAGAGTAAAAAACTGGGCATACAAAAGCTATTTTCTTTAATCCAATATATGCACAAGGAGCACTGCTGCCTAAACCTTTTCATGTATTTTTTCGACTTTCACGAACAATCTTTCCAGATCATTCCTCAGGTCGTCTATAGAGCTCTTGACAGACTCCAAGTTGTTCTCATTATTCTCAATTTTCACAGAATAGGAGACTAAACTATCCACTGCAGTTCTGATCATTTTCAAATCAGAATCAACCTGGCTGACAGAAGATCTCAGTTCATCCACAGAGCCTTCCACAGAATTAAATTTTTCAAGATATCCTTGAGAATGTGCTTGACCCATCTGAAGATTTCCTTGATCCAACAAATTGCTAATTTGCTTCTGCACATCCTGAAGGGCACCTGAAGATGGCAAGTCACTGATACTTCTTCTCAAGTTCTCTACATCATTGTACAGTGAGGTGTGTGATTCACCAAGATTTTTCAGAGCATCTGAGACTGAAGTTATGTCCATATCTGAGATTCCCTGAAGACCACTCATGCTTTGTTCTAGAGTACTGAGCTTGTTGTCATATTCTGCCTCCTTAGAAAGGAATGACTGCAACTTTTCGCCATGCTGAGAAGCAATAGAACTTACAGACTGCAAGCTCTCTTCTATGTGTCTCAATCGAGACTCCAGTCCTTCGCTGTTATTTTCAAAAGTTTCTAACGCCTTTCTAAAGAGTTCGTTCTCTTCCCATTTGCTGAGCTCAGCTTTAATATGCAGTAAATCTTCATCAAGTCTTTTAATGTCACCAGGGAGCCGCATAATAGACTCCTCTGCTCTCAGAACTTTCTCTTGTAAAGCTTTTAATGAGAGGTGTTCAGTGTCCGCAGCCTCTTTGAATTTCTCGTGCTCCTGTTTAAGGTTGACTAACTCTTTCACCTCAGTATAAACATCAGACTCCATGGAGTTTATTGTATTCTTCAAGGTCTCTATGTCCTTTTCTTTGGTTTTCATGGATGCTTGCATCTCACCAAAAGCATCCTTTAGCACCTTTATTTCATGCTTATATGCATCTGCTTTTTCTATTGAATCAACTTTTGCTTTCATATTTTTTATTTCATCTTGGCTCCTTTGCTGGACTTCAGTGAATACAGCAATGTTATCATTGATAGACTTGGTTAGCTCCGTTAGTCTCTCTTCCACTGTGTTTTCCAGCGATGTAAAGTCTCGTTCCCTTGCATCCTTCACCATGTGGATGCCATCAGACAAGTCTTTCAAAATTTCATTTTGCAGCTTCTGAAGCACTTCGCTGATGCGGTTAATTTCACTCTCTCCTTGCTTAACAGCCTTCTCAGTAAACTCCTGCTTCTGTTGAGCAATTTTCATCATGGATTCAAAATCTCCAAATGTGGCTTGAAGGGAACGCACCTAAAACAAAAATCCAGATGGTTAACACAATTTCATCCTTACCTGCATCCTTAATAAGATCCTGATGGCCCTTGCTACCATACTAAATATCACTTTGTAGTCCCCCTCATGCTCCCTACCTGAAGTCACCCTATGGCACATAGATACAGCATCTAGAGCATTACAGAGCTATATACATATCTTCCACTGAGGACCCTTGACCTCACTGACCTGCCATAGATTATCCAGGAAATCCATGGCAGTGAAAAATCAAGCTCAAGCCTCCAGAGTTTGAATCTGTATCCCTGAGCCACCCCTGCTTTATATGATTCCTGGGGGAATCATGCAAGTCTTTACTAACGGAGAAAACAAAACAAAACAAAGAACAAACACTATCTTGCACACGTTTCTGAATACAGAACAGCTGAGATTACACTCTACCAGGGGATCAAACCTGAGATCAGTGCCTGAACATGAAAGAAGTTTCAAAGCAGGCAAGAAAGTATAACTGGGAAAAACCAGGGGAAAAGGGAAGCTGGGAATGGCTGGGGGATTGAAGGATTAATCATGACATTTTGCTGCTCCTGGAGACATATTTTTCTTGTTAACTAGTTTTTAACATAAAAACATAGAAAGGCTTCATTGTTCTAAATAAGGAGTACCTCATTATACATACACGCTGTTAGTGAGCAGGGGTGCATGCATGTACATGGGCTGAGAACAAAGCTGTAGCAGCAGTCAAGGGGACTGACTGACTGACTTCCGTCTCAGGTTAACACAGAAAGTTGTTACCACTGGCTCAGGTATGCTATGAAGCTTCACAACTACACAACTATCTTTTCTGCTGTTCTAATGGCAGTAACAGGGAAAAAGGGCAAGGGGTGAGTGGCCATCAAGCTCACCTACTCTCATATTTGGAGACCCAGGCACACCCATGGGAAAGCACATGTTACTTAATTTGGGGGCCAAGCAGAATATTGGTCTCAACACTGTAGAGAAGTCTTTCTTGTGCATCTGTGGGTTGTACTTTTTTGAAGTTTGTAAAGTAGCATAAGCACTCTGACTGGCTGCAACAGGAATCTATCATGAACAAAATACCTCAAGGCTTTGGCAGGATGGCAAGTACTGAGTAATGCGTGCTGCCTTGCCTCGTGCCTATGGCTGAAGGGTATATTAATCAGTCATGTCACATGTGCTGCCATGTTTACTGATTAGATACGCAGCTGGAAAGGTGATCTTATTTTATAAATAAAAGAAAATTTATTTTATGTATTCTTAGAAAGAAATACACAGGACTTTTTCTTTTCAACTAAGAATGGCTCTAGCAGTTCCCGGTCAGCCTCTGAGCCTAGAAATTCATCTCAAAACACTTAGCAGACCTACCAATAAGAAAATAAGTTATTCACTTGTATTTTTGCAAAACTAAATCCCTGGCTAAGGTGCTAAGGGAAGTCCACACAATGAAAGGACTGTAGGCTTCAGCCATGAGACTTGCCCTTACTCCAAAGGATCCCTGGAGTTTGAAGAATACTCATAAAGATTACTTCCTTTACTCTCTCTTCTGTAAAAGCATTTGCAACAGCTTCACATTCCTTACCCTTGTATTCTCTCATGCTCATATAAGAAACTAGAAATGAATGAAAGAGAGGGAAAAACACAGGTGATATTGCCACACATACTGCAGCTGGGCAAGAGCCATTCCTCCGACTCACTAACCTCACTTTCATTACATCTTAACTGTCATTCTTTCTGATTTTTTTCCACGCAGAGAGTGTTTTCCCTATCACTATAGATGGACTTCAGCAATCTGGGAGAAGAGCGTAATGAACTTCTCCCCCCCTTTCTTATGAGGGAATTTATTTTCTCTGGCACAGCCAAACCACCAAATTCATATTTTTAATTAACCATCTTCACACATCAGCCTGAGAAAAGCCATCAGAAACAGGCATGGGAGGTCTCTGTGAAAACTGTGCTATATTAAAGTCTAAAATTCCACATCATTTCCTTTCTCCTCCTCCTGCTGATGTGTAAAGCAGATGAGTTTATATAACACTCCTGACAAAAGCCTGCTGCAGTAAAAGAGTGAAGAGGAAAGACAGCTCCACCCAGCACCCTCTAAGTACAATACGGGACCCCACACGTGTACAACGGTGAAATAAGGCCCCATCTCCTCTCCTTCAAGTACACTCTTCAGTAAACGCAGCACAAAGCCACAAAGCTTTCGAGGGTTACAACAAAACTGTTTTACCTCCTTCCCACACCTCTTGTTCTTGCATTAGTGTGTGTCTCACACCAGCCATCTGTTTCGAACAGGCAAGGGAAGTTTTCGTTCTCTTTCAAAGCAGCTATTTATAAACTTACTTTGTATACCTATCTCACAGAATATGCAAAAGATACCTAAGGTTTTCTGCAACAATGCAGAGACAGAGGCAGCAAACTGCACCCTTTCCTGAGCTTGATGGGCTTACTTATTTTCTTCTGAAATGCTGCTAAGGCCCTGCACTCTTACATCCCTTTCCCCTCTCACAAGAGTATTCCGTTCCCTCCCTGTGTCAGAGCTACCTACAGCCAAGGCCGACCCTACAAGCTCTACATGTGCAGGCCCACAGGCTCCCGGCCCACAGGGAGCCAGGCACCCGCAGGAGGCGGCTCCTAGCAGTCAAGCTGGGACAGGAATTTCCCCTGCCTTGATCTTGGCCATAACTTCACACACTGCCTGCAAGTCCACTGTGATACGCCCTAGACAGAAGCCTGATATATATTTTCATTTGATTATATGCTTTCACATTCACCATGTTATTAAGGTTTTAAGCACCCAGGGACATATCCAGATGGGCAGCGCCATATGTGAAACTCTGGCTCAGGGGCTAGTAAGGCTCAAGTGAAAAAATTCAAGAGAAGGAGCGTTTCCTCCACGTTCCTCGAGCCACGCCCTTTGCCAACCATTCCACATCTCTTCTGCGATGCTGGACACCCCGGCCCAGCTCTCCGGGCTGCAGGTGGCTGGAGCTGGGCAGGCCCCGTAGCTGGAGCAGTGCTTGTGGCACGGCTCTGCTGGCGATCTGGGGTCTGTGCGCAGTATGACAGCAGCTCCTGCCACGTCCACATCCATGTCCACGTTCAGGCGTGCTACTGACACCTCCGGCCTTGGCGCGCGGTGGACACGTCCAGAAGGCTCCCTTTTAACTTCGCGATGATAGGGAACGTGGAATCCCCGGCGGCAGGGTCTGCTCTCCCACCACCACGTCAGCGTGCTGGCTGCCTTACATAAAATGGCTTCGCACCGAGCAAGCCCGGCGGGGCAGACTCCTCGTCCCACCGAGACAGGCGGCCCCGCGGCCACCTCCTCCAGCAGCACGACATCCTCACGGACGCGGGCCGGCGGCGCACCCCCTTCCCGCAAGCCCGATGTCCGCCTCGGGGCGCTCGCCCCCCGCCCGCCGCCCCCGCTACCTTCTGCACCACGGCGTCCAGCGTGGCGGCCAGCTCCTGCCGCTGCCGCCCCGAGGCTTCCCTCTCGCGGGCGCTCCGCCCGACCTCCTCCCGCAGCTGCCGCACGTACCAGCCGGCGGGCAGCGCGGCGCCCAGCACCACGGCGGCGCCCAGCAGCAGCGCCCAGCCGCGCCGCGGACCGGCTCCGGAGCGGCCCCCTCCGCCCCCCGCCCCGGACCGGCCGCCCCGGCCGTGAGCCGCCGCCGCCGCCGGCTTCTTGGCCGCCACCTCCTCGGAGCCGCCCGGCTGCGCGCCCCGCTCGTTGGCGGCGGCGGGCGGGCTGCCCCCCTTAGGACCCCGGTGCTTGGCGGCCGACATGGCGGGACGGGGCCGACCCCCTGCGCCGAGCGGGAGCAGCGGGAGCGAAGGAGGCAGGACGAGAGCGAAGGCGGGAGGAAGGGAGGCCGCCGCCGCGCGATGGGGCGGGGGCGCCGGCCCGGGCAGCGCCCGCTCCCCGCCCCGCCCCGCGGAACCGCCACGCACGCGGGGCCGGGCCTGGGCCCCCTCAGGCAGGCCGCCGCCACGCACACGGACACCGACTCGTCTGGGGGGGGCACGGGCAGCGCGGCCACTCCCAGCCCCGAGGGGAACGCGGCGCTGCCCCGCGCGGCTTCGAAGCCCGATGCGGGCTGTGAGACAGATCAGATCGTACTGCAGGAATAGTTAGGTGTGTCAAAAACACGCCTTGAGTTCATTAGCATTGTACCTCTTTTTAACTTCTTTAGACTGGTGGCACCAGTTAGCATAGGGACTGTTGTTGTCTGATAGGCACCTAACTGCTCTGCCAGCTCACTGAAAAATGTAAGGATGCTATGGGCATAGACCTTTCAGTGTACTCCCTTAGTCAGTGATGGATTACAGGGATGGGGGTTGGTAACCTTTTAGGTAAAGAGGCCCCTTTACATAAAAGTGTCCACACATCAGGTTGCGTATTGGGAACGATTTCTTCTCAGAGAGTGGAGCTGCACTGGCATAGGCTGCCCAGGGAGGTGGTGCAGTCACCGTCCCTGGAGGTGTACCAGAAGAGAGAAGCTGTCACACTGAGTGACGTGGCCTAGAGCAGTCACAGACGTGGGTTGATGGTTACAGTAGATGATCTTAGTGGTCTTTCCAACCTTAATGATTCTATGATCATGCACTGTGCAAGGCAAAGATGGTCACAGCATCTGACTTTTGTAACTATGGGTTGTAGTTCTGGAAGTGAGTCCTAATTCTGACAAAAAGGAACTGAGGTATGTGTTCTTTTAACCTCAACATCCAGGCAGCAGCAATACAGACTTCTTCATGTATGCCGATGAAATACATTGCACTTGCAGTTGCTTGGCTTTCTTCAGTTCTTGAACTCCCTGTGCTAAACAGTACTTTGCTGTTCCCTTTGAAACTGGAAGCAAGGCTTATTCTTCTGCCCATTGAATCACAGAGTCGTTTGAGTTGGAAGGGCTCCCTAAAGGACATCTAGTCCAACTCCTCTGCAATGAACCAGGACACCTACAGTTAGATCAGGGTGCTCAGAGCCCCTCCAGCCTGACCTTGGATGTCTCCTGGGACAGGGACCCACCACCTGGGCAACCTGTTCCAGTGCCTCACCACGCTTACCAAAAAAAACTTTTTTTCTGTTTAGTGAGTTGCGTGAAGATTCAGAGCAAGATGCATATTGGAAGATGCTATTCCAGAGCTGGTAATGGACAGCTTGTGGTCAGGTGGTGTCTGCATAAAGCTGGCAGCTTCCAATCCTTGGAGCCAGGATTCTAGACCCAGGACAGTCTTGTGACAAAGCATCCAATGTGACAGAGTTTGTAATTGGAGAATCTTAAATAGAGAAACAAGTAAAAATGTCTTCTCTGCTTCTTTGTCCCAACACTTACCTTTGCTTCAGACAGAAATGAGGCCACTCAGTTTTTAATGCCTCCTTCTTTCTCCCTGATAGACGTGCTGAGTAACTAGGTCATCAGGATGGACTCTCAAGGATTCTTTTTTATTTTATCGTTTAATCACCAGATGGTGAACAAAGTAATCTGATTCTTTATTGCCGCTATCTTTCACAGCTATTAGGGAAGAGGCTTACACGGCAGACTTGTATCAGTGCTTCTGCCTTGAGTTTTCTCAGGAGGTTCACGACAAGTAACATGCAAAGCAATCATGGAGTTAGACCTGGGCTAAGAGCAAACAGCCATCAGACAATCAGTAGTACTGGTGTTGATTTCAAAAGGATTTGTTTGGTTTTTAAGAATAATGCAATGAAAAGCTCTTGGCAGTTGGTTACTCCCTCAGACCTTGCTCTTCTTCCCTGCATTTTAATATGCATCTTTCTATGTAAAGCTAACTTTGAAAAAGTCTGTGTTCATGTCTGTATCTGTTATTATTTGCCTGTATTAAAGAAATGTGTGGGATGAAAGTGAAGTGTAATTCTGTGCAAGACATAGAGTCAATCAATGAAAACAACCTTTCAAAGCTCTACTCAGGCTTCTGGGCAGAGAGATCTTTTATACATAGTTTCGCTGTCTCTAAGACATGACAAAATGTTAGAAGCAAGAAGTTCTTTCCAGTTCTGTACCTAGGCTGCTGAACTACTAGTGCAAATTTGATTTGTATCCTTTGTGTGCTTTTGTGTTATACTGAAATGCATTTGCGTGCCAAGAATCATTCCATGAGTGGAAGTTCATTACACATACATGCAAGCCTTGATTCCTTGCAAGAGAAAAGCTTGGGGTGCTAATTTATCTGTTCCTCTATTTGATTACAGCAAGAAATTCAACCAAGTCTTATCTTGGAAGATATTTTCTTGTTTGTTTGTTTTCACTTTGATTTCCAGTACATTCTTTTTTTTTTTAAATAAAGTTTAGATTAAGTATTCCTCAGAGACAGTGAATCCTAAGCCTAGGCAGGATTGCAGCCCCAGATTTCACACATCTGATCTTTATGCCAAGGATTTGGATGAACCAAACTGTTCAGCCTGTACACAGTGTTCCAGTTAGTAACTACTAGCATGGGTCATGAAAGGAAAACTTACAGTTAAATGTCTTGACCATGTGTCACCGTAATTCTGTCAAACACACAGGTATGAGGTCAAAAGCCTCGCGCTGGAAAGGATGCTTAAGTGACTGTAGGTTATAGATACCACAGCAGAACTTGATTAGCTGGCTGCCCTGACCCTAGTGAGGAACCAAGCACTCACGCAGGGTCAGGAGTTTGTCTTACATACTTGCCAGAGGTGGTTGGAGCTGATACAGGTGGGCTTGCACTGAAACAGATGAAGAATACATAGAATACTCAGAATATTTGACAAAGTAGGTCAAACTCTCCTTTTCTTCTGTATAGAAAGAGAGATCACTAGCGCTGAGGGGAGAGTGCATTAAGAATTTGCTGTGGTGGTAAAGTAGCAAGATGCTGCAGCCGAGCACAGTTCAGGGGTTTTCTGATGTACTGTTTTCTCTGAAGTTTTCATATTCAGTTTTGCCACTGTATTAAATTTTAATAGTTTAGTATGTGAGAGGTAGATTGTGTTTTTGCAGTGAAAGTTTCCAGTATTCTCTGTATGTTGTGTAGGCCCTTACTGAACTTATAACCTTCCTGCAAAACAGTTAAATAAGTTGTTTTTCACAAAGAAAGCTGCTGAACAGAGTAAAGTTGAGATTGGGGAGTTCTGACTTGGGTAGAATTGAGATAGGCACAAGATAAAGGAAATATGTAGGGTGGGGAGAGCCTAACACCAGCACAGGACAGAACGAATGTGCTAACTTTTGGAAACATTGCCCTCCTGTCTCCATAGAAAAGTACAAAACATACCTAAAAACAACAGGTTGGTAACAGACCTTATATGGAAGTGTATCGTAGCAACAGCGTCGGGAAGACTGTGAGCCCGAGATGCCCAACCAATGAGTGCCAGGAGAGAGATTACCCGCGACGGACCTAGGATATATAACAGAGTGAATTTCACTGACTAGGCGTGCAATTTCTCCCTTGTCAATAGGGGGCGTGCGCCCATTATGGCAATAATTAAACTTGCTGCTACCACGAAGACCTTGCCTGAATAGAAATCTGATTCTGAGCGTTCCTCACAAGTGAGAAAAAGCAGCAGTCCTGTTTTCTTCTCACAAGACTGACTTCTCCCTGGAATACTGGAAACCCAATTGAAGCGCAGGCTGAGAAAGCATCTTTACACCTGCTTTGTAGACCTTTTGTCTCACCCTTTAGCCTATTATGAAATCTGGGCTTGATGGTCTCAGGCAACTCAGAGTCTTAACATCCATCTGTTAGTGGTAAAGCCAGTCTGCCTGGCTCAGTTATTAGGATTAGGGCAAAATATCTTGTGACTTCAAGATATGTTCTCAACTTTGTTGTCATGAGCCCTGGTGTAAACAACAACATGCCTTGCCCTTTCCCTTTCCTCCCACTGCAGCCATCAGTCAGTCACACGCTGGGACATTTCTGACCTGCGGGGCCCAATGCAGCTGCACTTATCATTCAGTAGCCATGTTGCCTTGGGCAGGATAAAACAGTGCATTAATTGTAAGCTATATTGTCTCCGCCAGTTTTACTGATAAAGAAGAGTTATGAGCTAGCTTGCTGCAAAGGCTGAGCACAAATGATTCTTTCATTTCTGTTAACGGTGGTTCTCTAATGAAAGGCCAATAATTAAGGCCAACCTGAGACACCAGTCAAACTTAAATTGTGCCTGCATGTCCTATGTAAGACATGGACATTGATCTTCTTAATTGGCTAGAACAAATTTAAAAGCTGTACAATTATTTTCCTGGCTGATACTGCAGAAGACACAGATGATGAGAAATGAGTGACATTTCTCCATGGAGCAAATCTCCACAGTAAATAATTTACCTCAAGATCTGCAGAGTGGACTATAGCTTCACATTCTCTGGACAGTGAAGGAATTGAAATTAGAAAGGTGGTTAAGTGCTAAGTACTGCAGCGTCTAACTTATTCTTGGCCTGTACGCTGGAGTATTGAAGCAAGATTTTGGTACCTCAGTGCCTTGGTCTCTCTCTAGAGCCATAAAGAAAGCTGGGTACTTTAGATGGCCTCCAAAACAGCCGGTGTGCTACGAGGGAAGAGCATTGCTGTGAATAAAAGAAAATGTTGCTTTAAAGCCATCCCTTTCAGGAATATTTTTAGAAGCTAGTTTACTTGGTGGGGATGGGGCAGCCCTTTCCCCTGTGTAAGCTGGTCCTGAGCACCAGAGGCTTCTGCAATTTCTGGCCCATGCAGAGTGCACACAAAATGGTCTCTGAGCCCCTGGCCCGGGTGTTTGTTCCAAGCACCGTTTGTGCAAGTTTAGATGATACAGCTGGTTAATTAATAAAGGGCAACAGCAGCCATCACACCAAAGATCAGAGCTTGTGTTTTCCTCACTCCCATCCAAAATGGATGAAATATATAATAAATAATGTATTTGTAAGTGAAAACAGTCCTGTACATGGCAGTCCAGCTGTAGGCTGTCAGTATTCTCCAAAGCTCTTATGAGCTTCTCTGAGATCATCGTTGCCATGCGTCATCCAAAAACTAGGGCAAAGTAGTGCAAACATAGTTATTTAAAATGCTGTCTTCTTTATGGAAGCAAGCGGATTAGGCTGTTGGACTTAATCTCATTTAATGTCTCCAAAGGCTGGACTGGAGCATCAGGGCTGACAGGTGCTCTGCTTCCCTAGGAGCCAGTACTGCTGCCTGAGCAGGGCCCCTGGCTCTTGCAAGGGCAACCTGCGTGCTCTGCATTCAGCGGAGGCTGTGTTTGTAGAACTTACAGCAGGCTTTGGTCTTTGAGAACACAACATCTGTCCCACACAGTTCTTGTCACATGTGTCATCCACAGGAAGGGGAGCTCTGTGTCTCCCTAACAGCCAGGGCTTGGTTTCATTAGCAGCTGCCCCAAAGATGACTGTCAGCATTCTGCCTTCCATGCTTCCTGGGAGGCAAGGCAAGGGCAGCACACGGCTCCTGTGGCAGGAAGCAGTGACAGCCCAGTGAGGTACTGCTGCCCAGCAGCTGTGTGAGCCTGCCCAGTGGTAAGGCCACGCAGCAATGAGCAAGGCATCGGTAATAACAGTGCTTCAGTGCCATGTTCCTCAGTGGGTGCAAACCGGGCCTCGTAATACCACAGGTGACTCAATGCCTCATAGTTGCCCTGAGGCCAAGATGGCGGCAGGGGGCACTGGGGGAGCCAAGATGGCTGCGGGGGGACAGTGGGAGAGCCAAGATGGCGGCAGGAGAGAGTCTCACCCCCACCACTGAGAGGGCAGGAAACCAGGCCAGGAGCATAGTTAAAGCTTCCTCAGCAACAGAACAAACAAAAAACAAACCCACCTCCAGCTGCTACCCCTATCGACCTCCCTCACGCTCCATCCCCTACAGCCCCTATAGGAGCGCACGCACCGCCCGGCCCCATGGGGGCGGATCGTGGGCGGGGCTACGTGAGGAGGCCCCGCCCGTCTCCGTGAAGGGGCGGGGTCAGCGCCGGTCGACGCCGCTCTTCCGTAAACACTACCCAGCCCTCTGGCCGGCCTTCCCCCGGCCGGGCCCATTCCACGCGGGGGGAGGGGAGAGCGCGACAGGGTTTTTCCTCTGTCACCTCCTCTTTCTCGTCGCCTAGTGCTCGGCTCCAAGCACACCGAGGGGACATATACTATTTCCGTGGGGAAGAGGGGGAGCTGGCCTAAATCCCTCGGGACAACTCGCCGCTGACGGGCAGGAAAGAGTTACTCCCCTCCCCCCCCGTTCCCGGCAGGGATGGGAGCGCCCGAGGAAGCCACTCATAGTCCGGGCTGCTACATAAACCCGGGGGGTGTTTAAAACCCCGGCGAGCAACGCGGAAGGGGTTAGGCTGCTTCTGCTGCGGGACGGTGGTAAGTGAGGGGAGACGGGCCGCCGTGCCGTGCCGTGCCGTGCCGTGCCGTGCCGTGCCGTGACTGTGGGGTGGGGGGCTGCGGGCTGCGGGGCCAGCCCGGCTCCGGGAGTCGCTGCCCTCCGGTGCGGTGCGGGGGGCGGCTGTCCCGCTGCCCGTCGGGGGTATTCCACCTCACAGGCACAGCCGCGGAGCTCCGCCGGCAGCGAGCAGTGAGGGCGCCCGGGGACGGACATTAAGGCCAGGACAGCCGGGCTGGCGGAGCGGCTCCCCCTTTTCCGTCTTTCCTCCCCCCGGGCCCGTCCTTGGTAACGCTGTTTGTTTTGGTCGGGCAGTGCCAAACTCTGTAAGTGTTAAAAACATGGGGCCGGGGGAGGAGACAGGCCGGGATGGAAGAGGAGGAGCCGGCGGTGGGAGGAGAGCTGCGGCCTGAGGGGCCCCGGCTGTGCCGGGTGGGGGGCTCTGTTCGTTCCTCGGGATGAAGGGAGAGCTCCGCGGGCGGAGACACGAAGCTGTCTGGAGTAACGCTCAACAAAGGCGCTTTTCTACTCTGGGGGCCGAGGGCTGACAGAGGTAGTGAGAGGGGAAACCCGAGCCGATGCCGCGTTGCTGATAGGGCATCAACCCAGCGGAATGAGGGCGATAAAATTTGTGCAGCAGTCCAGCTGGACAGAACGCTGAGAGAGGAGTGCACGCGGATGAAGGGCTGCGTTGAACAAAGCCACACTGTGGAAAAACTGTCCTTGAAGCTGTTATCTGAAGGAAAAAAATCTTTCCAAACTTTCTTTTTTACCCAGGTGCTTCTTAAGATAACAGCTAAAGGAAGCCCTCGGGAATAAAAAGTGTGTGTTCTTGAGAGCTAATCTCGCCTTGTGATCTCGGTCACATCCACAGTGGTCAGGTGGGGTGAAGGGGGGCTGTGCAGGAGCACAACTGTACCATACCTCTCTGCAGCTCTACAGCACGCTTCTCCCCTACAACGAACGATCCAGAGCTGCCTCAACAGCAGTGCTGTCTGTGCTAGTTTAGTTATTCCTTGTTACATTCTCTAGAAACTTGCAGAGAGGAAAACGGACTAAAACTTTGTACATATAGAAGGTATTTTTAACTTGGCCTCACATTTAGGGTTTATCTTTGAAGAAAGCCTACTGTAGGGAACATATTTTAGCAGCAGGTTGGGCGAGGTGATCTCCAGAGGTCATTTCCAACCCCTGAGATTGTGTGGGAAGGAGTAAATAAAAACGACAAACAAAATGGGACTGATCAGGGAAAAAAAAGCACTGTAATAAAATCCAATGACAAACATATGAGACCTAAAGTAAAAGTTTTTAAGCAGGAGGAGCAGAGCAGGCTATAAGCACAGGCAGAACCTTTGATAGAAAGGTGAGGTATTAAACTGTGTATTAAAACAAGAGCCTAATATGTAATGCTTCATGAACATACTAAAAATTAGAAGATGGTGTTATTTATTCAGGATAGGGAGTTAAAAAGGTCCTGGAAGGCTAGAGGGCTTTTTGAAATATGTAGGTCACTCTGAAAGCAGTGCCTCTTATTTGTTTCCAAGGAAACTACAACAGCTGAGAAGAGCGCAATAACATCAGTGGACAGAGTGCATTTTCAATAACAAAACACTATTTCTCAACATATTTACTATCATTAACTATGCATTTTCATCAGCAATAAACAAGAGCCTGCATGCTGCCCTTGTAATGTTCTGCACCAGTGGTAGCCCACTGGAGGACCCACGTTATTTAGCTGTGCTTACATCTGCTGGTTGGTCTCCGTAAACATTCAGTAAGCATTGGTGAGTGTCAGTGTGTGCCATTTTTTCTGCATGGAGGAATTCAATGACACACCTTTGCTTCATACAGACTTCCGTGTCAGGTGCTGTTCTGTCAGACTACTCCTCTGCTGCCATCTGTCCCGCAAACGCAGCGGAATATTGGTGGGAAGGTTCAACCTCTAATGCCATGCCGCCAACATCTGCCTCTGGTGTTGTGAGCCAACATAATAAAACAGGAGGCATTTCTTTCAGAGCAGCCCTCGTATTTCTTTCTTGGAAACTGTATTAATGTAAACTTAAAATTACACATGAACTTGGTCCTTAGTAATTTCTGACAAGCTCTGAACAAAAGCATAAGGACAAGAAGCTCTTGCAGTGTGTGTTATAAAGAATGGACAAGTAGCTTGATCCTCTGTTGTAATTAATTAGAAAAGCCCTTCTTGGTTTGTACTTAATGTTCTCAATGAATGTTCTTTCCTTTGTTCTTTAGGTGTTGGGTAACATATCTTAAAAACTAGATGGCCTTTCCGGATCCTATTTTCATATTCATTTGTTTACTTTGATGTGCTTGTTGCCTTCTCTATCTTACAACTTCGAGTGTAGCAGTAATGTTTTGAACATGCAGATTACATCCATTTTCTTCCTCACCACTTGGGGCATCCTACTAGGAAATATACTTATTGCAGCAAACATCAGTGTTTTTTTTATGTTGATTTGTTGGGACTGAAGTCTTCTAAAGCACTCTGCCAGCATCCCTGCTGTGTGTATGTATACAAGTATGAGTTGTAGGAGCAGGTATGCTGTCAGTGCATCAAAATAAGTCACGGTTCTCTTTCAGATACATTTACTTGTTGCTGGAAGATCCTTTGCTTGGAGTACTATGTAAAGACTTATTGTACCTAGGAATTTAATTCCTATCTTAACTATTTGGTTGTCTTGAGCATAATATTGTGATAGAAAATGGCAATGCTGGCATGCTTTTGGGGCTGTTTTAGTACTGCTTACTGTTAGGAGTGCTTTGCAAGTCTGAATATCTGATAATTTTAATATGTTATTAATATGTTATTATGTTGCTAATGTTTTTAGTATGTTATTTTAATATGTTATTCAAATTATCATACGGCTAAGAGGAAGTTCTAGATGATGTATAAATTGTGTGATATTTAATTTTTTTCCTTTTTAATACCTATCTGATCTCTTTCATGTTCTTTTAATATCTAGACTGAAGCAGTAGACACGTCCTGAAGGCAAGGAATTTACAAGACCTCTTGGGCCAGTACGCATCTAACAACGCACATCAGTTTTTTTCCATGGACCACATGCAACATTAGCCTTCTGGAGGTTAGTTGTTTGTATGTGATTAAAGAGGCTTTAGGCATGATTATAGCCAGGAAATCCTGTTCTGTGTTGATGTGGAAGCAATAGATGGGCAAGTAACATATGATTTGCAGGCTCTGTAGGGTTACTATAAGCAAGCAGTTCCACATCAGGAACCTGCAGTGTGTTTCTATGGTGAGGTTACTTGTCACAGCTAGTTTCTGGTCAGGTTTAGCTTTGAGATATGTAACACAAATCTTAGTAGAGGAGTTCTACGTTTGCATAACATGAACAAGTGACTCATTTCTAATTGTAACTTAGAGAAATACCGTTTCCGTTGAAAATATCTCTGAGCGTTTTGGTTTGCCAAGTTTTCTTGCAACTCCTTATTTTGTCTAGACAATACTATAAATATACATTTTCAGTTTTGTTAGGTATGCTAAAATCACTCTTTATTAAAAGACTTCTAATATTAAGTACCACAACTGAAGGCTCTGAGGTGACCTGATGGTGACCTTTCAGTATCTAAAGGGGAGCTACAGGAAAGAAGGGGACAGACTCTTCCATAGGATCTGTGGTGATAGAACAAAGGTAAATGGCTTAAAGCTCAAAGAGGGGAGATTTAAGTTAGATATAAGGAAAAAAATCTTTTACAGTGAGGGTGGTGAGGCACTGCAACAGAGTTGTGATGGGTGCCCTGTCTCTGGAGACTTTCAAGGCAAGGCTGGATCAGGCCCTGGGCAGCCTAATCTAGCTCTGGTGTCCTTGTTCATTGCAGGGGAGTTGAACTAGATGGCTTTCAGAGGTCCTTTCCAACTCGTAAGGATTCTGTGATTGTATGAACTAAAGCTGAAAGCCTTGAACCTATGACCTTCTATACACTGATGGAAGGTCTCTCAGTGACTTCTCCAGTAAGTTAATAAACTGTCAGCTGTCCTTGCTGATGTGAGCCCCTTCACGAAATAGAGCAGAAAGGCACTAAAATGCATCATCTTTGCTCTTGGTGTTTGCTTCCTCCTCCTCCCCCAAACAACTGTTAATCATCTCAATTAACAGGGGAGTATTCATTAGTGGAATAACTCAAGTTGTAAAGGTCTGTTAAGCATGAGCTGGTACTGGAGAAGTCAAGCAGTCTAAGCTGTAACTAGGAGCTAGCATAAACAAGTCTTAATCTTCATCCCCTTTTGTCTACCTCGCAACCCCCAATACATTTATTCACATAACTACACACAGCAATCATCCTTTTGCTGCCAAGAGTGGCTTTTTCCAAGTTCAGTGGAGTTGCAAAGTGCAGTATCCTTTGCCTGCTTATGCTGATGCTATTTAATCATGAGTGAAGTCATGTTACTTGCTGGCTGTGACTCTTCATAAAGTCTACTGCGGAGTACTTTGTGGCCTTAGTCAATGATGGACAGCTCCTTTTGGTATCTAGGTCAAATTCTTCTGGGAGTAGTTATGTCTGATTTCCAATTTCTCATTTTAATGTGATGATTAACATATTTTTACTTCCTGACTTAGAACTATTAATCATCTCTGTTGAGATATGCAACTGTCCAAGTTCTGTGTAGTTGCAGATTATCTGCCTGGGAGACAGTTGCCTTATGTAGGCAGAAGTACAATGAAGCATGAAACTTCATAGGATGTTATTTGTCACATACACTGAATGTAGTGCTAGAGGCTTAGAGCTGCTGTTTAAATTAAAGCATAAAAACCTACCTGCCCTCTCACCCCTGGAGCAGTGTTTTTGAGGTCTCTGCCATTTTTTGTCTGGTTTTGAGCAAAGCCTCACCTGAAGCAGCAGGCCAGGCTTCTTGATACATCCTGTCAGAAATTTAGCATTCTGAACTACTTGCCCATTGTTCCCCAGCAACTTCTCTGCTTGCTTCAGAGCTTTTGTTCTCAGTGCAGTCTGTGGCAGGAAGCGAATTGCTAAACATCACTTGATGGTGAAGTCAGGTGGGGGATGGTAACACCCTGATAATTGTCTTTTCATTGAGATCGCAAGCTTCCAAAATTCTTACAGCAAGCAATCTGGGAAGGTTACTGTCAGTAGTTTTTTTTAATCAATTTAAAGATTGTTAGGGATGGTAAAATATGGAATGACAGAAGGTACAAAAATGTCTTGCAGGACAGATACAGTTTATTAATAAACTGTATGATACTGTGTATGTCAAGCCAGATCTTTTTTGTAGCACTTTTTAAGGAAGGCAACTACTTGTTCCTTGTTCACACTATAATCTGTATTCAACTTTGAGAACCAAAAAACATAGGAAGTGTGTTTGGCTTTCCAGATCTTGTTTACTACACCAGCTAAAGGGAATCACAATGCCTCTCAGCGATGACCAGAACAGTGATTCTGATTCTTCTCGCCTCTCTGAAAGTACAGCTTCTTCTAGCGACTCTGAATATTCAAGACAGAGCTTTAACAGTGACTCTTCAAGCAAACCCAGTTCCCCAGCTTGTAAGCCTGTTTCAACCTTTCCTGTGTTGTACATAGATGCTTAAAGCTAACCTATCCTCTGTCTCTTTCATATAGTGGTTAGAGCTTGGGAGTCTGAAGCTGTTTTTAAGGGTATTAAATGAAATGTGTGGCATTCCCATGGCCATGGAGTAATACATTTCTTTTTGTATGGAGTATCACTGATAGCTGTATCTGGGGGGAGTGTCTCTGTTGGCTTCTTCCCTTCAGAAAATGTAAGGAAAGTGTGCTACCATGGGTATCCTAGTCCACAGTTAATGTTGATGTTGGTAGCAGTTGCTCACTCAACCAAACTCACTTTGCCCTTTGTGTGCAAAGGGTGAATTTTGGACCACACTGTTCAAAATTAAACCTATTGCAACATAAAATTAACTTATAATATTACCTAAAGTTGCATGAAATTTACCTGTGGTTTTGATGTTTCTCTGGTAAACACTGGGATCGAACACTCATTTACACAAGAAAGATATTTCCTGAGTGAGTATCAATATGTAAAACCTTAATTAAAAGGTGCCTGGTGCTGGTATCTGTAAAGGTTCTCAGACCATGCATACCTATTTGGTGTCCAAATAAGTGAAACCTTGCATTAAAACAAGCTCACTAGTGGAGCAGCAATTGGCAATTAGCTCTTGATTCCTAAAAAGTAGTAATGACAGAGCAATAATCACAAATATTAAATGGGAGAACTTGGTGTTTTAGAAGCATGGATCTTAGAAACGCTCCTGCTTTCAAATATACTTAATGTTTACATTCTTAATGCACATTTGTTTAAAAAGGGGAGTGTAACTTACGATGCATCTGCTATGGATCTTAAGTAGGGGTTTATTAAATTGGTAATGTTAGAATCTTCTCTACAAGCAAGAAAAGCATTATCACATGCTCCAGTTCATACTGGAAGTCTGATATCTGTTATTGCCTGTGCTTTTCCTCTGGTGGATCCTGTAGAACAACTTGAAGGAAATCTGTGGACTATAAGGTCCTGTTTTGAAGGAAAAAAAACTATCTCCGTTAAGATGCGAAAACATAAAACTGCTTTTAAAAACGTGGTATTACCCACCCATCCACACAAACACACACACCCCCGATAAGCTGGGAGTTTCCTGAGTTAGTGTTTTAAGAAGATATAAAGGTCTGGTGATCTTAGCTTGTTTCTTCTAAAGCACTAGAGTCCAATTAGCAAGAAACAAAATTTCTTGCCTTGTTACTTGCATTCCAGGCTGCTAATTTTTAATAATACTTTGAATTGCACTTACCTACCATAGTGCTTTGTCTTGATTTTGTTTGATCCAGCAGCAAGTCCTCCCAAGATGGTTACATTTGATGAACTGATGGCAGCTGCAAGAAATTTTACCAATTTGACATTAGCTCATGAGATTGCTGTAAATGCAAATTTTTGTATAAAACACGAAGACTACCCACAGAACAGGTAAGGGCATGAATTTTGCAAAAAGCAAGACTGAGATGGAGAAGAGAGGAGAAATACAGCAGCATTAAAGCAAACAAAACGGCATTCTGAAAGGCTATGGGTGTTTCTAACGCAACTCCAGGAGTCACTGTCAAAGGTATCTTGCTCAGAGCAAGTATTGCAGCCCAGCTGGGTTGATATACTGTCTTAGAGCAACATATGCTCTGTCTTAAATGTTGTGTGGAAGGTAAAAGGCTAATGTCACATGAATTCACATAATGAACATAGTGAGTATTAGTCAGTTCTGTCTTGTTAGAGTCCTGTGGAGAAGATGAAATGGTGGGCTTCTGTGTAGCTGTTTGTAGTAGAAATTTGGTCCCATGGCGATAAGGAAGATTAGGCTCATCATTAATTTATCTCTAATACTACCGTAGAAGAGTTGTAAAAGGATCTGGAGATCCAGAGGAAGTGAGAAATACCTTCCTCACTGTAGGTAGTTAAAATGTTCTTGATTACAGATGTTTTTTTTTTAGCTTAAAAACCTAATCTCTTGAGAAAACTAACATGAAAGACGGTCAGGTTTTTAAGTGCAGAAATCCCTTAAGTGTTAATTATATGATGGATTCATTTTTGAGAACACTAAGTGCATAACACACAAGGTTAGGGCAAACAGTACAGATTTGATAAGGATAAAGGAAAGGTAGTATCTCTATACTACATCTGAATTGTCACTTTCTAATACAGTGTTTTGGGAAAGGCTTCTTGGCATAGATCATATTTTAGGAGCTGATGATCTACAGCTCAAGAAAAATAGTTTCAGGTCACGTGATAGCTGGCAGTGTGTTATGTGTTTCCAGCAAGTCACTAGGTTAACCCTAAAATGCTTTTACCAAGAATGACGGCTATTTAGTGATCTTTGTCTATAATCGACTTCTTCCACAGCTTAGCAGGCACAGTGAAACGAATAGTACACAAGGCATTTTGGGATCACCTGGAATCGGAACTGAATGAAGACCCTCCAGAATATGAACATGCTATCAAGCTCTTTGAAGAGATTAAGGAGGTAACATTATTTTTTTCCCCCCTCTCCAATACTTGTGTCAGGTCTGTTAATTCACTGAAGGTTCTGTTAAGTCATAGTCAAGCCAATGCCTTTGAGTTCCTGCTTTTGAGATGAAGCCATGATTATACAGAATATCTGTAATATATCTATATTAACTATGATTGTGACCACACGCATAGGGGCATGCCCGATCAGCTTTAACTGTGGAATGGTTAGCTGCAAGTCAAAACTCTTCACGAAGCTTAACATTTCCACTAGTTTGTTTGACTGCACAGCCTTTTTCTTTTCTTACCTTAGATAACGTCCAGTCTTAATTATCCTGTTACAGATAAATACACTTGACACTAATATTAATCTTATTTTAACGTGTTTACAAAGTGCTTTGGTTTTTATTGATAAGCTTTTCATGTTTTTCCCCCCCTACTTTAGATTCTTCTTTCCTTCCTGACTCCAGGAGCAAACAGGATTCAAAATCAAATTTGTGAAGTTCTGGACACAGATCTTATAAGGCAGCAGGCAGAACACAATGCTGTTGATATTCATGGGCTAGCTAACTATATCATCAACACTATGGGAAAATTATGTGCTCCAATAAGAGACAACGATATAAAACAGTTAAAAGCAACTGAGAATATTGTAGAATTACTGAGGTTGGTATTTGGGTGGTTTTTACACTGGAAAAAAAATCTCTAATCTCATAGAGCATCTCGGCAGTGAAAGATGGTGGCGAAGGTCTTAAATTGTGGCAATTTTTAATTGTTCTCAAATTGTAAGAAAACTTGGGCAGTAGAAGCATTAAAGGCAAGAGGCAATTGCTATGATGTGCTGTGACTGGAATGTAGTATCTGTCATAATGAAATGAGTAGAATGCCGGAATTAAAGCTACTGACTTTGAGTGGTTAAACATTGAACAGCAACAACAAAGCACTCAAAATAACATGTGTTTCTGAGACTGCTGTTTGTCTTCTTCATTCCTTCAAAATTCAAATGGCATATTCGTTCTTCGTTGAACTTTTTATTGCGTGCTTCCTTCACATATGCAGACAAAAAAGTAACATTGTGACTGCTACATTTAAATAACAAGGAAGGAGAATCCTTCACCAAAATGGAAATTTAAGTGCTAATGAAGGTGTACCTCACTTCTGCTGATTAAAATCAATAGACTGTTCTAGCTGTCTTATTTTTAAACTCTCTTCTTTCAGACAAATATTCCATGTCCTGGACCTGATGAAAATGGATGTAGCAAATTACACAATTCAAAGCCTTAGACCATACCTTCGGCGTAATTTGGTGGACTACGAAAGAACAAAATTCCAGGAAATTCTTGAAGAAACACCAAGTAAGTATCAATCTCTATTTCATTTAAACCTTTTAAAAATATACATATTTAAAGATGTGTTAGATAATGTCTTAATTGCAGTTAACTTGGCAAGAAACTCCAGTAAGCAAATGCTGATTTATTGTAAGCATTTCTTGTCTATTGGGTGTTTTCTGACAAATTTGTATTGGTCTAATTGAGTAGTATCTGAAAAACAATGACTCTTACGATCTGGAGGCAGAAGCCTAGTGTTCTATTTTGAAAGTTGAGGCTTCTTTTCTACCCAGCAAGTCTGTTAGTCTGAAGTATATGTGAAAAACCAGTTAGTGTGCCTGAAAAGTCAGAAGGGGCAGGAGTCCTAATTTTTTTTTCTTTTAATGCAGACTTTGAGAAGTTACTTCAGGTCACCTTGATCCCCTGGTACAGACTTTAATGTTGCAAAGCAGCCTTTAAGAGAACATTTTTAAAAGGAGAAGAAAAAAGTAAACTTGCATCTTAAGTAGTGGCTTCTGAAATTGAAGCCCTAAGCCACTGGTACAGCCTGCAGTGTTTATAAGTGCAGCCTGTCAAGTAACGTTAAAAGAATTCATTTGGTGTTAATACAGCTTTTCCTTTCACCTCTGCATTCCAGTCCCATAACCCAACTACTATGTGGCCTCCCTGAAAGAGCAAAAAATCAATTGGGATCTTGGAGTTTTCGAAGGTCTTTATCATCAAAAATCTTGAAGTCGTACAGTTTCTTGTTGGGTTTGTGCAAACTGGTTAGAATATCAAGATGATCAGCAGAGCTGGTTGTTTTTTTTTTTTAAAAAAAGGGAAAGGTAGACTGCTCTGAAGTCATAGTGTCCACTGTGTTTTTTGAATTTCCAGAAGTACATATTAAGCTTGTTTATGTATCCAACTCTCCTTCTCAAGTTACTGCTTTGGTGGAAGCATGCGGTAAATCTGTGCTGATTTGCAATGCTTAGGTGCTCTGGATCTCACAACAGAATGGATAAAGGAGTCAATAGAAGATGAACTGTCATCCATTTCCAATGAATCATCCTCATCTCCTGGTGCTGATCATAGTTCTAAACCAAGTATTAGTCCTACACTGGTGCTAAACAATGGCTACTTGAAACTGTTACAATGGGACTATCACAAAACAATTCCAGAGGTAAGTGTGTTCCAGTGTCTTCAGATTTCTAGCCATTTGAAAATATTGACTCAGAATTACAATCATGCTATTAATGACAACAGGTAAACATTCTCTTGTGATTCGTAATCTTCTGAGTAGTAAATATGGAAATTGACTAGTCTTGTTTTCTGAACTGAGATGGGCAAGTTCAATAACCAGAAAAGTTTGTTTTCTCTCTAATCATAGCTCATCAGCTCCATCCTAAGAGCAGTCATGGCCATGGTCAAAAGGTGGACTTGTACTGATGGTGCTTGGCTTTATATATACATATAAAGAGTACATGTGTGTATGTGTGAGATTTACAACCTGATCCCCCCCAATTCTTGTTTCTGCTGTTCTGTTTTGGAAAACAAGGTACTGCTGGCAGATCTCTCTCAAAGAAATTGTATATAGGTATACAGGTGCATATATGCGTGTAAACTGTTGCTTCAAGAATCACTGATATTTCCCTCCAAGTCCTGATTACCGTCCTCTGCCACTTTAAATAAAGCCATTTGAAATTGTCTATCAGCTGGGGGTAAAATTAGCAACTGCAGCAAGCATCTTAGCCGCTATACTTAGCGGCTTGGCAGAGAATTCCCAGACTACATGGGGATGCACTTAGTGCTCTCAGTCAGCAGTAAAAAGGGAAAATACCTTTCTCTTACCATTTTTCCACCAATTTTTGAGTAAGAGCTACACACAGATATCTTCTGGTGGGTCTGGATTGTTCAAGTATGAGATTACTATTAAACAGTTAAACATTAATGTCCAGCTCGTCAGTGGGGGGGATTCGGTTAGTGTGAACTTTCAGACTTAGAATGAATAAAACTAATTTTTGAAAGTCTGCATCTTGCTCTGGTAATTACATTCTTGGTATGATTGGCTGGCTTTTTGCCTGTAGCATTATAGGTGACTCACAGAACCTGCTCGGCTGGTTGAACTGATGTTTGTCATACACAATTGTTCATTACTGCCAATCAGCTGCAGATGATGGCATTTTTCAAAAGACAACTGAATCCCGAGGACTGTTCTGTCTAATCCTAACCACTACAGTGTCCTCTGTATCTCAGAAGCATTCCACATCATGGGCTGAATTGCTGGCCGCAGATGACTGTCAGCAATGAAGAGAAATAAAATCCAGTTTCTTCAGTGTTCTGTTCACTGGAGGCCTCATCTTTCTTCCTCACCACAGGCTGACTTTGGGTACTAGTGCATAATGCTATTTTGTGCAGTGCTGCGTATTCAGAATGTTTTAGCTTCTGTCTCTTCTGACTTTGCGTATTTGTTATGGAAGAGTGTTAATGTTTCATGACTAAATCCTATCTGTCCTCCTGCCTGCTTTTCTCCCTCAATATGCCTAAACTGATATTATTGTTTTGCTTCTAGACTCTAATAACAGATGAAGTTCGTCTTCAGGAGTTGAGAGAAAAGCTGAATCAATTAAAAATCATAGCTTGTGTTTGTCTCATAACAAACAATATGGTGGGTGCAGCAATTGTAGATGTGCCTGATTTTGCCGACCAACTGAAAAGAATCTCTTTTCCTCTTCTTGAAGGCATGAGCAAGAAGTAAGGCCTTGTTTATCCCTCTTCATACTTTTTTAACAGGAAATACCAAGTGGATCTGAAAACTCTTGGGAAAACAGTTCAAATGTTATAGTCGCTGTTTGTTGATAGTGAATGGCAAAAGAAGGTGGCATTTGGATAATGCCCTCAGTACTGCACTTTAACTTTTGGTTAGTCCTAAAGTCAGGCAGGCAGATGGGCTTTGGTGTATGTAGATCCCTTCCAACTGAACTGCTGTAATACTAGAAAGGCTGCAGCAGTATATTCCCCAAGTTATATTTGCCAGTGGATTCAAGCTTGCTCTGGTAGCTTAAGTTATACAGCAGCTAATGTTGCTGCAGCTTGTGCTACGTGCAAGTATGATGTGATCTCAAAGACTGCCTCAAAAAAAATTCCGTTTTACTTTTTCCTCATGAAATGCTATGAATCCAGCCCTGCGGAATGCGTAAGCTCAAGGTCACTGTGAGTTGGTGTCATTGCTGCACGCTAAAAATGATTTTTTTTCCAGTTGGCATCCTTATCTTACAGATGCCAATTTGTCTTGTCCCTGTAGCAGTACAGAAATCTGCAAAAGCAACTGATAACACTTCTATATTCTGCCATTGCAGAAGCAGGTTGAAATGAAGGGGAAAAGAGATAGTGAGTTCACTTTAAACTGTTATAGACACTGTAAATCCTGTTAATGCTTTTCTGTTTCTTTCTTCCAGAACTTTTGATTTGAAAGAAGCTCTAAATGCTATTGGTGTTCAGATTTGCCTCAAAGTGAATGAGTCTCTCACTGAAAGAGGTCTTCCCACTCTTAATGCAGAAATGCAGAATAATTTAATGGGTCAAATCGCAAGTATTGTTGAGGAGAATAACCCCGTCAGTTCCGTGATTGGTTAGTAAAAATACATCATTGTCTTACTGTGTATGTATATCTATACAGAAGCTATTAGATAAATCTTAAAACTTCCAGCAAGCTTAATCAGCTGTCTATTTTTAAAGCACTTTCTTACTGCAGTAAAATACTGGATCAGCTAAGAGTCAAGAAACGTTGCTTTCCTGGAGGCTGTGCTCTGGGTATGCTGCAGGGTGTGGTTAGGTGTAGTGGGGAATAATTTTAAGTGCCCTTACAGGCCTGGAGATGCCAGAGCTTTGAAGGATACTCAGTCTCCTCTCTGTCATTTCTGGGTTTAAACCCAGAGGCTTTGTTTAGTATCTACTTCCTTTTAGGTCAAGTACTTGGTTGCAACAGGGTAATGCTCTGTCTGCCTTTCAGCAGCCAGCTGCAAAAGGCTTCCAGTGTTGCTTCTCTCAGCAAGATGAGCTTGGGAAAGAGTAGTTACCTCTATTATTGAATTTCTTGTTGTAGTGATGTACAGGGCACGTGGGTAGTGAGTGTGTCTTCATCTTGGTTTTACATTGTTCTGAACATACTTGATATTATGTTTCAGATAAACGGATCCAGTTGTTCATGAAAAGCTTGCTTGCTCTTCCAAGTTTTCGGAAATGTGTGCCTACACTGCCAGGAGGCCTTTCTGTGATTCAAACAGAGGTGGAACTTGTTGGATCTCAATTTGCAAGCATTGTGGATTTTAATAAACAAGTGTATGGACCATTCTATGCAAACATACTTAAAAAACTACTTTTTCCTGAGGCAGCAATAGGGAAAGCAGAAACAGAAGCGCCCTGCAACTGAGCAATAACCTATTTCTATACCCCTTTCTTTTACCTTTGGTCTTTTTTAATAGAGAGATTGTGATCTGGCTCCCCCACTAAGAACTCCAATGACTATTAATGAGAGCAATCTTGTAAATTGTATTTGGATAGTTTCTGAAATCCACGGGAAAGAAATTAATTTCAATTACATATATATTTTAATGAACTAAGTCTACTTAATGGATTGTGCCACTTGTATTTCACCTTTTGAGACAAGCATTTATTTGTATTTGTGGTGGGTAAGAGATGGCAAAGTACTTACTGTTTTGCCACCATTAAAAAATATTTTTAAAAATATATATTTACATATATCAATGCAATTTTAAGATGACAAAATAACTGTAGATAAAATGCATTATGCTTACATTGTATTTTTTAGAGCAACGTCTAATAAAAAAAATCATGATTCTGGTAAGACTTTGAAGTAAAAAAAAAAAGTATAGCACAACTGCTTTTGCAACCCAATCCAGGTTCATAGTAGGCAACTTCTGGTGCTCCTGCAAATACTGGAACTAAAATTAGCCCATGTTATGTTCAGGCATGCCAGTATTAGAAGTTGTTCTGGTATGGAAGTTACAGAAGAAGCCTTCATTATTTAAAATAAGAATCATTCAGTAGTTGTCAACTGGACGAGGTGGAGAGATGAAACACTTCAGAAACATGATGCTGGGCATGGGATGGGATAGGAACACAAATGTCTGTATGATACCCATCTAGTGAATGTCATTACAAATCTTAAGGCTAACCTCTAATAGATATACGTAAATTGATCTTAATGGGTATTAAGTATTTTTAAGGTTGGGCTTTCTGGCCTTTATTCTCAAAAGCACTTGGCTTTGGGAGTGATCTTACAGAGTACAACAGAGTGACTTCACCCTTATCTGTTGGATAAGGGCCTAGAAGTTTCCAAATGTATTTTGGGGACTCTTGTGTCAGAAAGCAGACAACTGGATCACTTGTAATTCTTGAAAATGTGATTATGCTCACTCTCAGTAGGTGTCTGGGAGAAGTGAGTATGTCTTCCTTTTGGATTTACACTGTTCTGAATTTGGCTTTCTCAAAATCCCTGCGGATTCAGCCCCAGTACTTGGTTCCCATTTAAGACAGCAGGAATCTTGCATACAAAATAGAATAGGTTTGGAACTGAGAGATATGGAAGTAAACTTCTGTAAGTTTACATGTTTTATTGTGCGTATTTCAGATATATTTCAGAGATACTGCTGGAATACTTAGTATACTCATGTTCTTATCTATGAAAATGAATCATAATTTACTTGAAAACGATCCTTTAATATATTATCATACAATGGTCCTTTTAAAGTGTCAGATATATATAAATTCCATGTGGTACAAGTTAAATAGCTTGGTTTTAGTATTTTATATTACAGTCTATTCTATGATGCAAAAAGTTGCCCATAAAAGCTTAATGTGCCACACATATTGTGTATATATGTTACTATGTCTATCATAACAAAACTGGGCATTATTAGCACTGTGGTTTTGTAGTCCATTTTTACAGAATTGTGTACCCTTTTTAGTAAGGGAAATGATTTCTCATCAGCTGTTCCTCAGTGTCTGAGGACTTTAGCCACGTGTACCTGGTATGAAAGTCTTTTTTTGAAATGCCTTGTTAGAAAACAAATGGCTATAGCGTGCTTCTGTTCTATCCTTTGTAAAAACTCTTGTTTAAAAAAAAAAAAGAGTATGTATTCTGAAGGGAACTTTTATAGAAGCCTGAGAAAGGAACTCTTAGAATACAGAAGCTGTACCAGCAGGTAAAGCAGCTTAGTTCAAACAAATATGGAACTTTGACATGCAATTCAAAATCAGTGAGAGAAGAATGCATTTCAAAAGCACTTAGAGGAAGTCCATTCTCTGTGATTTGCTACACCCTTGGGAATAAACACTTTGAGTTTCAGCCAAAAGATAATTTTTTTAATGGATATTGGAAGAACATTTATAATGTGACTATGAACTTTATCTTAATACAATATATACATTCTACTGTGTTTTTTGTTGTGTTTTTTTGGTGACTTGAAAAGGGCATTTTATAGCATGGCCTATGTTTCAAGCGCTTGTTTAATGTATTTTAATTTTTATTTAATGTTTCAACCATAGGGTTTGCATCTGTTTAATGTCATGTTACTGCATGCTGTTGACGCTACCCTGGCTGAAAAGCACTTGCCTCTACTCTGAAGTTATCCTTGTAAAACAGGATGCCATTCTGTAATGGCTTACATTGTTGAAATACAAATCTTTGAAGTTTTGTATGCATTCAATTGTTTGTGATACCATTGTGCTGAAAAGTCTCTTATGCAAATTGTTTCTGAAATGTAATGGATCATGTTAAATGCTGAAGATAAAGGACTGCACTAATATATTGTGGCTCTTCTCTTTTTCTGTGACTCTTTGGTTTCAGCTGGAGGGTAGAACAAAAGATTAAACTTACTACACAGTCAGACCAGTCAGTTCTTGACATCTGGGTCTTGATGAAATTAATCTGTTCTGTGATTATAGGTCACACTGAGGCCCTGGAGCATGTTCAGAGAAGGGCAGTGGAGCTGTGAGGGGTCTGGAGCACAAGTCTGATGGGGAGCAGCTGAGGGAACTGGGGTTGTTCAGTCTGGAAAAGAGGAGCTCAGGGGAGACTTCATTGCTCTCTACAATGACCTGGAAGGAGGTTGTAGTGAGGTGGGGTGCAGCCTCTGCTCCTAGGTAACAGTGATAAGATGAGAAGCAATGGCCTTCAGTTGCACTGGGGGAGGTTCAGTTTGGATATTAAGAAAAATTTCTCTAAAAGAGTGATGAAGCACTGGCACAGGCTGCCCAGGAAGGTCATGGAGTCACCATCCCTGGAGGTGTTTCCAGAAATGTGTGAATGTGAGACTGAGGGAGAGGGTTAGTAGACATGGTGGGGATGGGCTCATGGTTGGTCTAGATCATGTTATCAGTCTCTTCCAACCTTACTGATTCTATAGCTATACTCTATGGGGAATGCCTTAATTGTAACAGGCTTCTGAGTGGAGAGTAATTAAAAGTTTGTTTTGATTGCCAAGGAATTGGATTAGTATAATGGGGTCTGGTGGAGCATTTGTAAATGAAGTTTTTATTAAAGGTGGTTAATGTATTAATACTGCTTTTTTCCCTAGCCCTATTTTGATCAGCTGCACAGGTTGGCTAGTTTTGAAGGGCATGAGATATGGTCTGGGCACAGATACAATGTACTGAGACCATGGTGAAAGCAGGATAGTTGTTGGATGCCCTTAATAATGCAAAAGTAACTCCTCCTCTGTCAGGACTGCATTTGCTAACTGACTCCTATTCTTACCTTTTGTAAGCCCTGATTCTAAGGTAGTATGTTGTTACACTTCTAATTCACAGCTCTACTGCTTGTGTCTTTTTAATTAAGGATGCATGATAGTGGGCCTTTGCGCTTTGTTGCAATGCAGAATAAGCACATACTGAGGGATGAAGAGACTCAACAGGCAGAATGAGGTTACTTAAAGGAATAAAACAATTACTTGAAACCTTGAAGTACAGAGCACTGAATGCACATGGTTAAGGCCAGGCTGGGACTATTTCTTCTATATGTGTGGTGTGTGTGTGTGTGTGCTGGTATGGGGGAGGCTGTGGCAGGCGTAGCAAGGACTGGGAGCTGTAATGGTTTAAGGGTTTGTAAAAGTGAAGCCTTTGGTTACTGATTTAAACCATTCCTCCCACCTCCTCTGGTGGGGAATTGATAAAAGAAAAAGGGAGAGAGAGAAGAGCATTACACTTCAGTTTGCTGTGTGGATTTGCTCAGATCCTGACTGAAAACATTTGTTTACAGAACTTTTTGTGCCTCAGCTCTGTTTTGTGGAAAACCAAGGCTGGAAAGTTGGGATGAGGTTCATGCCCGTGCTCCAAGCCCTCAGAGGGCCCTCAGGATTGCAGCCCTGGCCCTGGCAGCTCACTGCGTCCCAGCGTTCACCCCATTGCCACCCTGAGGGCTGTGTCCCCACCTAGCTCACCTCTGCTGCTGCGCGTGCACCTTGTGGGGCCCCAGCTGCCTGAGCCAGGCAGGCCAGGGAGATGCAGGTGATGGCTGTAGGGACGGACACTGAGAGCTGCTGCCAGCAGTGCCCAAAGCACAGCCCAGCACCCAAGACAAATGCCCGCTCCACCTCCAAGCCTCACACATGCACTCAGCAGGAGTCCAGGCACGAAGCTGACTGGGCCAGGCTCTGCCCGCACCCAAAGATGAGCAGTGAGGGTGCTGCGGTCACAGTGCATCACTCGCTGACATCACAGCCTGTTGCTCGGTGATGTCACTGACCAGCAGGCCCTTCCTCAGCCATGGCAGTTTCCTGCCTTTTCTGTGGAATTCCTAATGCTGGAGGCAGGAGAGCTCTTTCGCCATCAGGATGAGAGCTGCAATGTGATGCCTCCTGCAGCAGATGAGAAAAGGCCTCCTCAACTGCTCCCCCCCCCAGTCTGGTGGCTGTAGCAGACCCCAACCACCAGATGTCCTTTGCTGGTCCTGTCCCCAGTTTTAGCCCACAGCTCTCAACTGGGTCACAGGTCATCACACCCACAGGTCACACGGACCGCAGCCCATGTGCAGACCCTTCCCCTGCTCATATGTAGCCATGGAATTAGAGAGTCAGCAATATTCTCATTGTATGGAAAGTATTTCCCCATCATCGTGAGGAGAACAGAATGGAAAATTACAGACTTTATAACTTTTGTGTATAAAAGTAGCGTGGATCATTTTGTGCATGTGTGTGACCTGTGGGAACCCATCAAGCACCCAGGTTTGCAGTCCTGAAATAAATAGGCAACCTCTCTCCTGAGCGTGTGACGAGTGACTTATTTGCAGACCGGGTGGCGAATCTGCTTTTAGGACAAAAAAAGCAGAAAAAACAGTTGCGGGGCTTGAATTGTTTGGGGCATTTGTGCGCTAGGAACAAACATTTAGCCGGGTGAGGCCGGGCCGCCTCGGAGCTGCCCGTGCCCGGAACGTTCGGGCTCCCCGCGGCGGAGCAGGGGGACGCGTTTGGCCGCGGCACCGCGTCCCTTGCTGCTGGGTCCGGGTGGGATGGAGGCGCTGGCGGCGGAGCTGGGCGCCCTGACGGCGGAGCGGGCGGCGGCCCCCGTGAGCGCGGTGGAGGTGAGGGCAGCGGCAGAGGGCAGGAGGCGGAGGGAGGGCGAGGAGCAGTGGTTCTTCTGCGGCAGTAGGGAGCCCTGAGAGTGCTGCTGGTAACCGGGTGCTGCCCCGGGTCGGCGCTGCACAGCACGTGGGGTTGCTGAGGTGGTCCCAGCCATCCCTCGCTGAGTTTCTGCTCGTCTAATTTGGCTTTGGGCAGTCTTTTATTCTTTGCTAAGTGGATCTGATGTGAAATGAAGATACTGTCAGAAACCATTACCAGCTGTCACAGATGTTTGATCGCCCTCTGGAAACCAACTTTCCCACTGTGTGTTTTGGTTGCAGGAGAAATGGAGGCTCCTTCCAGCGTTCCTGAAGGTCAGTGCGATGCACCGCCCCAGGCGGGAACACCCCGACCCCTTGGTGCTTCACAGCCCTGTTCTGGCAGAGCAGCGTGCGTGCTGCAGTGCCAGCAGGTTGTTTAGGCTCTCACTGCACCCCAAGGCCCTCCCCGTGGTCTTTATGTCAGCCCCCTGTCGACACTAGTGTTGGGTCTGCGGTTGTCTTTGTCGCAGGGAGCACAGAACCCGGATCTGCATTGTGCAGAGGCTGCGGTGTACAGATATCTCTGCTCACAAATATCAGAGCTTGGTTGAGCTTGGAGATTGCTTGATTTCAGTGCTACTCTCATAATCTGGTATGAGGTGAAGGCACAGTTCTACTTAAAATGAATTGGCTGCAATAACAGAAAATGGGCAGCTGGAAGTGAGAGGGGAAAGGGGCATAGTTGTGAAAAAAAACTGTTGTGAAGGTGAAGCCTGTGTTATACACAGGTACCTCGTCGGAACAGCAGCCGCCTCTGCACCTCTCAGATCAGTCTTTGGAAGTGTTGCTCCCTTTAACAAGGCTCTTTTCAACCTGACTTTGTTAATTCCCTTCCTTCCCAGTATAGAATCCCTGCACCTCTTTTCTTGTGGCAATCTTGTAAGTGTGATCCTTGCAGGAAAACAGGGTACTGTTGGTTCTGTGGTACTACATATGAGCAAGTGCTCTGTCTTCCTGCCTGGAAATCAAATTCAGGTTTATTATGAGAATCTGTCCTGTCCTTCTGTGGCTGTTCCCTTCTTTATTGACTTCCTTGATTCTCTACTTCTGTGCAGTCTCTCTGCTCTCACTGACTCGCTCTCTTTCTGGCAGCTGCCCTTCCCAGGGTGCAGATCATTGCTTTCTCGAGTAACACAAATGGTTAGCTGTACTACAAAATGACAGCAGAGAGACAAAATATTTGGACATGCAGTCCCTCTCTTTTGCTTATATAACTTCAAAATCCGATGAATGCTTGCTTTGTGAAGTTCCCGAATTACTTCTCTGTCCCAGCTCTGGTGTAAACTTGGAATTATGCAGTGTGGAACCAGACAGATCACTCAGGCGGTTCTCAGCAATTTGTCCGCTGAAAGAATTTAACAGTGATCCAAAAGCACTTATAAATGTTTATATTTTAGTCTGCTTTATATGATCAGTGTTATTAAAGCTGATGCTATTTGCTGCATGCATGTATTTTCCAGGTGAAAGGACTTGTGAAGCAGCACATCGACTCATTCAACTATTTTATCAACGTGGAGGTACGTTTTCTTGGTGGGAAGGGACTGGCTGTTAGTAGTCAGAAAAAAAAAATATGATTCTGTTCTTTGTTTTTCTTTTGTTCTTCTTTTTTTCAGATAAAGAAAATCATGAAAGCCAATGAAAAAGTGACAAGTGATGCTGATCCAATGTGGTACTTGAAGTAAGCATAAAGCTTGTTTCCCTATCAGCAATAGCTTGCATACAGTCACATGGGTTTGTTATTGACTATGAAGTGTTTACAAGCATCAGCCTGGCCATAAATGAAGCAAAGATCTTGCATGACTTGCCTCTTACTTTTATCACGTAAACATAGATGCTTAAAGAATAATCCTGATAAGTAGACTTAACTCTGGTGCTTTATGTCACTATCTTTCCATAACCTGGCAGTTTCAGATGATGGAGGGGAATCTCTGTTTCCCTTCTTGCAAAGGTAACGTGAGTTTATTTTTGTATGCACAGCTTAAGTTTTAACTAACTTTAACACTGTTCAAATACAGGAGGTTACTTTGGGAAGAATCATTACTTACTGTTAATCAACCTACTTCCACCAAAGCAAATTCATTTTCTAGTTGATGTAGAACTCCTCTTCCTTCAGGTTGCCTGAAAGATGTTTGGCTCATTTTGAGATTGTTTTGTGTTACAGATACCTCAACATCTATGTGGGCACTCCAGATGTGGAAGAAAGTTTCAATGTGACACGACCTGTATCACCTCATGAGGTACCGATATTTGTGTCTGTGAAGGGTTCTTTGTTTGACCTTGGGAATGCCTTGGATAATTGCTGCATTTGATTTTACTTTGAGCACATGCATGCCACATTTCATGATACAGAACGTGCTACCATATGTGTAGAAAGAAACCTCATATTTAAACATCAAATGGTAAATCTTTCTTCTGTCATTGCCCTGACATGTGCGAACAGTTGTATTCAGTGTTTCATCACAGCTACATTTTGCACTGTAGATCACTTCTGACCCAGTCTTCTTTGGAAATGCATCCCTTATAGCTTTTAAGTCTGAGTCAGATAGGGAGCGAACACAGAAACTTTGAGCAGTTGGAAGTTGATAACATTATTAGAAACTGCAGCAGAGCATTAGTCTCATGGGATGCATATAAAACTTCTTTCCCTGTTGTAAGGATGTAGGTTAACAAATGGATTGTGTGTCTGAAATAAAGACTCTTGGAGAACAAGTGCTGCTGTGACTAAAATTGGAGAGTCTGCTGGTTTTGGTAGAATGTAAGCTGGCTTTACACATAAGGAAGAACAAAAACAGAGCTTGGAACATGCACCTCTTTTTCCCATTTATCTACATGCAGCCTTCTGTCAACCTGATACATCAGTTGTCATTTTTAATGTTTTCTTTCTTACTGTATATATTTCACACTTGAAATTGGATCTTTTTTTTTTTTTTCCCATTTAATGTATGTGATACACTATAGACTTTTGCAGAGAAGACATTCTGTGGTTGGGAGAGATTTGTAAAAAAGCCCTCTAGTGGTTTTTGCCTCTCCTGTATAGCCACTTTGCTGTATCCAACAACCCAACTCAGCTCATTTAGCTCAATGGAAGTGTTTTAAGTAAAGCCAGTAACTCAGCCATCAGCAGTATAATTAAATGTAATACAGTACAGCTCACAGTTCTGACAAATTTTTAACTAATATTAACTCAGTACATTTGAACGTGCACAAAATGAGATGTGAAATGTTTTCTATATGTGAAAAATTGTAGCTAACAACTCAGGCCTAAGAATACAGTAATCAAAATCCTTGTTTGTTGTAAGGCAAGGTGATTGTACAAGCACAAGAGGGCAAAAGAAATACTTAAAGGAGCATATTCACCCTGAATTTAGAATAACCTGCTTTTGTATCTCAAATATTCTCACTGATGCTTATTGCTAGACATTGTTTCTTTTTTCTTTAACAGGTTATAGTCATGTGAAGGCCATAGTATTTTCTTAAATAGGATACGTTGATTGGGTCAAACCAGGGATTCGGTTTCAGAAAGAAAAAAAAAGACCAGATGCTAATGAGTATCACATTACCTTTCTGTGTCAGTTTCTTATGAAATTACTTCCCAAAGGCACCTAAAATGATCAGATTTTCATAAGGGTCTGAATATTTTACTTAATTTCAATCAAATTTGAGAGTTTTTGTGATCTTCATTTGCTTGAAGATCAAGCCATGCATACAGGTAGGTATGCATACAGGTACCCATCTGTGACCTCTAGGTGTCAAATGTCAGAAGTTACCTCAAGGAAAGGGATGCAAAAATAGAAAGTCTGGACTATTGCACTGTTTTACATCTGTGTTTTATGGACAAAGCACACACAAGGAATACTGAAGCCTTGTTTTCCTCAAGTAATACTGATGAAGCAATCTAACTCTCCTTCTCAGACAGTTCTTGTGCGAGTTTTGTTAACTGTTTATACAGAAGAATTTGAAGTAATTAGAAATGAATATGTTCTCAATTACTTTTAAATTCAGAGAAGTTGTTAGGAGCACAGTGGGATCCAGTTTCCTACAAGTCACAATTTTGTATCTGCTTGTGCACATCAGTATTTTGTTACTAGAGAAATTGTTTACTTTTTCATGTGGAGAGGAGGGGTATCCAGTTTGCAGTGATTCTTGAAGCATGTTTTTCCTTACAGATGCATCTTCAGTGTGCAAGATAGTCTTAATTGCCTTATATTAATGCGTAATTAATACACAGCAAAGCTGTATAGAACCATAAGTTTAGCCATCTGAATCCTGATAAATCTGCAGTTCTGGAGCTCAGAGGTATAAAATGTGCAGTGAGGTTACAAATGACGTTCTGTCAGTTGCTCTGTTGTGTTCTGCAGATGCAGTAAATCTTGTCTTGCATGAAGATGCAGAATACCTTAAGGGTTAACAACAGTCATGGAGCAAGTCTGAGGAGAGCAGACCAGAAGGATTGGAACAACAGTGTCTGAGTCTTGAGCAAGAGAGAGACAGAGCGAATGTGGGATGTGTTGAGACACTCTTCAGCCACCTAACCATAGGTCTGTTCTGTTTTTAGTGCCGCCTGAGAGACATGACTTACTCTGCCCCTATTACAGTGGACATTGAATATACACGAGGTAGCCAGAGGATCATCCGCAATGCGTTACCCATTGGCAGGTAAGATACCAGATATCAAGCTTCTGGTGCTTGTTTTTATTTGCTGCTATATTGGGAAAAGTTTGTACTGCAAAATAAATGCAAGCTAACCTTGCTTCCTTCTTAGGAGACGATGGACAGATCTTGATGAACAGCTGTATGAAATGCAGTTGTTAGGTTCCATTACAAAATCTTATTTTTCAAAAGCTTCTGGAAGCTTTAGTGGGGTTATTGGTGGTAGGTGGATGGTTGGACTGGATGATCTTGTAGGTCTTTTCCAACCTAGCTAATTCTATGATTCTATGAAATTTGTCTCCTTCTAAAGAAGGTTATTTATTAGAATTGGTATAAAGATGAATGTTGTCTATGTTTCTACTGATATAAAACTAGAGGAAACTATATGAAAGAATAGAAGAGCTACAAATGGCATTTTTGCAATATGGAAGTAGTCATGAGTAAACAGTAAAAAAGTAAATTGTAGCCAAAGGTGTTTTGTTGAGTCTTTCATGCATAAAATTTAGAGATGTCTGTGGGAGCGGAGGGGGAAACAAGTAAAGCAAGCGCTGGTTCTCCCGCATGAAACTAAACTCTCCTTTAAAATTTATTGATCTTAGAGCCAAGGCGAAGTTTTGTGGAGAAAGGGTGAGGATCGTTTACTGATGCTTTTCTAACAGCCATCAAATGGTTGTTGCCAAATGAGGGTATTAATATTGTGAAGAGCATCTGGTTTCATAAAGAAATAATGTGCATGAGGGAGAAGAACAAGCTCTTTACCATACCAAAAAAGCACAGCTCCATTTGAAAGCAACAAAGATGTCTTGTCTTCTGTAGACAAGGTTTTTGAAGACCAACCCAGTTTCAGTGGGTTACTAACACTGTTTAATATGCGACTGTACCAAAGTTGGAATACTGGCAGGAAAGAGGAGACAGGTGCTTAAGAAGCTGCACTTCCTGTAGGAAGCGTCCATCCCAATTGTCAGTAGAACATGATGCACAATAATGCAGTTTAAACCCTGTGCTTCTGTAGCTGTCGTAACACTGTTTATTGATCTGAGTCGTTTTTTAAAAGACCATCTAAATTTGAGTCCTTTAAATTGTTTCGTGGTGTATGCAATAGGCAAGGGAAAAAGTTCATGTAAAAACGCATTTTTGCTGAACTAAGTGTTATTGATTTCTACAAAACCCACAATACTTTAAAGAATAAATGATAGCTAAAAGGAATAGCAAAAACCAATATAGACATTTGACATCTTGTTTTAAAAAACCTTTTAGTGGATTGAAGAAGGCTTGTAAAGCACCCATCATCCACTGGAGAAGACTATATCACTGCACAGCACTAATGCATTGCATCTTACATTAGGACCCATTCGTGTAAATCCTTCTCTCTCTCCTAAGAAGGGAAGTCACCGCAAAAAAAGTATATATTCTCCATTAAAAAATAAAGTTATGGTGTAAATCTGCGAAAAAAAGATTGGATTATAGGAAAAGCTTGTTGTTTATATTTTGCTTGTTTTCTAGGTGCCTTAAATGTGTTCTCTCTTGTAACCGCGATTTTCTTACAGAATGCCTATCATGCTGCGTAGCTCCAATTGTGTTCTTACTGGGAAAACTCCAGCAGAATTTGCAAAACTTAATGAGTGTCCTTTAGATCCAGGTACGTTACCATTCGAGTTCTTTTTTAAGAGGTGAATACCCCGTTGGTATGGTTCTTAATCATGAAGTCGTCATGGGAACTTCTCAAACGTATGCCTGTAACTAAAAGAAATCGTCAGGCTTTTGAAAACAGCAGCAGGGGATGTTCGTGTTTGCAGACAGAGCTTTCAACCACAGAAGCAGTACTCTGAAATTTTGAAGAAGTTGAGATGTGCATATGATATTGTAGAGTGATATATTGTATGGGAATAGAGATGGAGTTAGTTTATGGCATTGAAATAGGTTGGAGAAGAGGGGAATAAAACAGTATCCTCCAGAGCAGGAACCCTTAATTACTGGATTCCATGAAGCAAGAATAAGGTATTACATGATAATGTTTAATATGGAGAGAGGAGGTGAAGGGTTCTAACCAGCAAGGTCTTTGCTTTTAATACACTGCTTTTGAAGGCGGTACTAGACTGCGCTTGCTCATGATGGCAAAATACAGTGACATACTGTGCTATGCTGGAGGAGCATTAATAGATAACTGTAATTTAAGATGGCAATCAAACATGGCTTATGTGCCTATTCCTTAGATTGTCTTAGATGCAACACTGAAATACATTTTTAAAAGTAATACAAAATAAATTTCTTCCTGGAGTGCTGGAGAGCACAACTGAGTACATTATGGAATTTGCTCTTTTAATTTGATAGCAAGTATCTGGAATGGCCAGTTCTCTTTTGATGTCCTTGTGATATACACTTCTGGTAGGCAATATTGCAAAATTAAGAATTCCATAACATCCTTAAATAAACATGGTTACTTTAGAGGTTTGAGGTTGGTTTTTTTTTTTTTTTCCAACTTTACAGTGTTAGGTCTGACTGAGAGTTCTCTTTGGCCACTTTTATTCTATCCAAGTACTTCCCCAACACATTCTTAGATCCCAAATCCTAGGTTTGTGCCTAGCAAAAGTTCAGTTTAGTCTAATGGAATATTTTCCTAGCAATCATAGGTTTTAGACAGTTTGTTCTTTACTCATTTAAGAGAAAATTTATTCTCCTGTTTTGTCCTTTATGTACTCACTGTTCACTTTTTAATTATTTATATTCGAAGGCATATTGAAAGAGGTGAGTAAGGTGCAGGGGTACTGATATGCAAAATCTTTCTTTTCTGTTGAATAGGTGGCTATTTCATTGTTAAAGGTGTAGAGAAAGTCATCCTTATTCAAGAGCAGTTATCCAAAAACAGAATAATTGTGGAAGCTGATAGAAAAGGCACAGTGGGTGCTTCTGTTACCAGGTATGGTAAATGCCTGCAGTTACATGAAGATAAAAAAATGAAGATTTAAGCATTTGTTGTTGTAGTTGAAGTAGCTGTGTAGTTTTTTTTCTAAATAGCTTAATGGAGAAAAAGTGTTAGTGTGCAGTCAGTGCTCCTCTCTTGCTGCTGTCATTTTGTATGCTTAGACACCGGTCCCAAAATCTATTAGGAGAGCAGTCCTATGAAAATCAGTGGGAGTTGCTTGTGTGCTTCAGTATTCATCCCAAACTAGGAAAAGTGAATTCCAGTTTTTAATGTAACAGATTGAACCTCCTAACTGATTATGTATGGCCTCATTTCATTGCAAGTAGCATTAAGTCACTACGATGAAATAGGGTATAACCTTTTGTCTGACTCCCTCAAATTGGTGTTAAAGCTTTTAAAGGCAATTGAGAAGGAAACAAAATTAAAATGTCTTTATACTTTAGAAATTATTGAAAAGTAGTCTAAATCCAGCCTTTCCTCCTCAGCTGAGTTTTATTTATCTTTTTTGCCTTTTGGTTTTGTTTTTAAGCGGCCTGCTGGTATAATATGGTGCTTGTCATTGTTTGATGTTAGGGCTATTTTGTCTTTTCCCAGAGGCCTCCAGCATCTCTCCGAAATGAGGCTAAAAGTACAGCTGAAAGTCTGTTATCTCATTACTGTTGATGCCACAGGATCTGCACAGACTGACCTTACTGGTTTCATCTGAGCCAGTGATAAAACCATACACAGATTCTCTTAAGAAGTGTGGCCTTCTGCTTGCTTAAGCTGAATACTGACCTTCCACATCACAGATGATAATACTCTGCTATCTTGGAGCTAAAGAATGGTTTCTGACTGTTGTCATGTAATTTTTCAAAGAGAAAACACAATGTTAATTCAGCAAAACAAGCTCAAGCTTGTTAAGTTTTATGCAAAAGATTCTTGGAGCGTCAGTGCAAACGTTAGGTTCCACATAATATGTTTGTTTTTTTAACTTCAGTTCCACTCATGAGAAGAAGAGCAGAACAAATATGGTTGTGAAACAAGGAAGATTCTACCTGAGGCATAACACTCTGTCAGAAGATATTCCCATTGCTATCATCTTTAAGGTAATACAACTCTCGATTTGAAAAAATATATATATCCATGCTATAGTCAAAAACCAAGATCAACTGCAGCTCTCAAAAGTGAATATGTACAGAAGAACGCTGCTTGGCTGAGAAAAAGAAAGCAAGCTTTTTTTTCTCCCTTTGTTGTACAGCAAAAAGGAGAAAAGCACTGCTATTTTCAGTAAGGACAGCATTGCTGTGCCAAGACAAACACTTGCTACTCCCTTCTTGCTTTGTAAAGTCCCTCTGCCTGTGGTCATGTTGCTGCAGAAGGTTGTGAAGGTTTTCTTTCATTTTATTTTTTTTTGTTTTTAATGAACTGTGTTGCAGACTTATGTTAAGGGTCTCCATTTCTGGTTTTGTTCTCCCCAGAACTCATGACCTACTGAGGAGCTCAACATCCTTTGATTTCAGATTCAGTGACATGACATAGTCATGAACTGGGCATGTGACTTCCAGTCATAACCGTAAAGACAACAACTGGTAGCTTTTGGAGAGGCCCTGCAGTTCTTAGACCTAGTCTTAAATCCTTTAAGATGACTGGAGTGGCTTGCAGTTCTCTTGGCGAGAGACTTATGGAAGCTCACAGCCTTCAGAATCTCTGGTTCAGGATGCTCTCTTCAGTGCTGTGAATGTGTATGTGAATGTGGATAGGTAGAATAGTTATTAAGCAATCCCTGGTGGGACTGGTTGAAAGACTTGTTTCAGTGCAAGAACTGGGGTGAACGTGGAGTATTTGCCCTGCCAGCTGAGCTGGTGACAGTGTCATGCTGTGGCCTTCATTGCCTGTGAAACCACCAGAACTATCTTCTTTTGTCCTCCGCTTTTCACTTTCATTTTGATTCACTTAAGGATACCTACTGCTGGAGGGAAACTGAAGGCCTAATGACAGCTCCTGCCCAGCTGACTGGAAGCAGGCTGGTAGCCCCTCTGTCTGTGGTGTGGAGTGCAGAGGGTACTACCAGTAAAGGTGGTGGGTGGGCTGGCACTGCCCAGCAGCTAGAGAAAGACTGTAAATCATGTGAGGGCCTGTTCCCAGCAGCTGGGAGCCCCTGCCTGTGCCATAGACTGCCCTGCTGCCTGAAGTGCTTCCCCCTGCATCCACCAGCCAGCAGAAGTAACTTCTATACCTCTTTTGCTGTCTTCACCTATAGTGCTTTATAGCAAACTAGTGCTGGCGAGGGGATAATTGCCAGAGGAAATATATTGCCAGCAGAGGTCAGCACTCGCTCACAGCATCCGTCGAGTGCCTGCCACCAGTGCTGTGTGCTGAAGTTTGCAGCTACAGGCTTTGTATTACCGCAGCTCTGAGTTGTAGGAATCAGCTTCCTTGTAAGAAGTGCTTAGGGTTTGGTGCTAGAAAATACCTCGATAATTGCCTCTAGACATGGGACGCAAAAGTTTTATCTCTGATGATCCTAATCACTTATGGTTAGAGGAAATCATCTAGTCTCAGTGACCAGTGCTAAAAGAGGCTGAGAGATGATTTATGGATAGAAATGCACACAAGAGTGTCAGAATTAAATTCAAAGCTTTTCTGTTACAGGAAAGTGTTAATGTAGCCCGTAATCCATTTGCTCAAGCACCAAACAGCTGGGTTCCACCTTCACTAACAGACTTTTATTACATTTTGTCACCCCCTGCTGGTATAGATAAATACCTGACCGCAGGCACAAGTAACTGCTAGTGTTATTAAGTCTGAAGAGATTGTGGGGTGGTTTGTGGGTTTTTTCTGTTTTCTTTTTAGCAGCATTATACAGTCTATTTGATCACGTTCCAACAATGCGAGCTGTAGTTATCTATCTGCCTTCATATATCTTTTAAATTCTAGATAAATCTTGCATCTTTTTAAAAATGTATTTATTAAATAAAGGTTTGCAGTTGCTGGAAGTTCTCAGCAGTAGTGCTTTTCATAGCCTTATATTGATTTGGTCCAGCAGGGAATTAGGTGCGCTCCTTTTAGCTATTCTGACTGTCCCATTCTTGACTAGCACTTAATGTATTCATGAGTGGTCATTCTCCTTACTTTTCCTTTTAATGGCATGTGAACTTGAGACATCTTCCTTCCACTGCTGCTGATTCTCCAGCTGGAAAATAAAAATCCCAATAGTTTTTTTTGAATTATTTATTAAGGAGACACCGCCTTCTGATGTTTTTTTTCTTGGTCGCTGCCGTAATGTGGATATCATTTTATTTTATTTAACTACTAGAAGTCAAGTGACAAAGACTCTAGCCTTGAAATTAGAAAATTTCTAACCAAAGGATCACCATGTAGCTTCAGCTCTCTCACACAGCAGAATTCTGCTCAGGAGATTTGTTGGTAAAGAAAGGAGAGTAATTCCTTTCTGCAGAAAGGGCATAGACCATGGATCTTACTTCTTACTAGTAAGTGTTCTTCCTGTAATGTAGAGGTTGTATCACAATGTGTATCTGCAAGGGCTGAAGTTAAGTTGTATACACAGTCTTAGGTTTGAAGTTTTGGTTGCCTTTGTAGCCTTAACTTTTACTGTACTAATTGCTTAGACAATTTCAGATTAAAAATAAGCTGAGAAAACAGTGGCAAAAACCTGTTGCTCTGCATTTCCTAGCAGACCAGCGTCCAGGCTGCACCCAAGTTCCACAGACCTCTGTTATTGCTAAGACTAGGAGAATGACTGGTAATCAGCAGAGTTCTGCTATTCAGGGCAAGGGCCAGTGAGAAGGAGACAGTTTTTTATCGGGGACTTACACAGCTGAGAGTCAGTAGGAGAAAGATGAGCTATTTGGGGTTCTCTTTAAACTGCCTGATGTTCTTGTAAAATGACTTAAATCAGGTTCAGAATACTACTGTAGCTTTATAGGAATTTAAACAAATATTGGGATTTATGATCTAGTGTGATTTTAAGGTAACTGCAGGTCCGAAGTGGAGGTAATAACATCCCTTAGACGTTTTCATCTCAAGAGCAAGGGCTGTGAAGCAGAGAGCATTACAGATACTACTGGCCAAAAGAGCTGAGGCCTAAAACTCAAAAAGTGCTTATTTTAACTGGAATCTTAAGATCGCTTTCCTATTTCAGGCGTGACTCATGGAGACATCTTGACAACGTTTTATGGCAAGGCCTGAACATATGGTTCATGGTTGGACTAGATGATCTTAGTGGTCTTTTCCAACCTTAATGATTGTATGATTCTGTATGTTGTTCCCACCTTTTCTTTCATGAGGAAGGAAGGTGTATTGGAATTGCTAAGTCACGGCCTGAACCAATGATTGAGCACCTGGTGAAGGGACACAGCCAGCCCTGGGAGCACAGGTGAAAGCAATTCACCTGTGTGACCAGAGGGAACTAGGTTTCCCTCCCCCTTTCTCCCCTAAACCTCAGTTATGGGCTGGCTGCCACAAGGGAAGGATCTCTTCCTGGTGATTCCTCTCCTGGTGATTCCTCCTTTTGGAGTATTTAGTGAGCCCTGATCCTTGGGATGGGTAAGCAAATCTTTCTTTCTTTCTTTCTTTAACTGGTTTGTGGCCATCGCCCTTTTTTGGGAAATTTAGAACTGGTTATCTGCCATCACCTTTCTTTACAGAAGGGAATAGTGGTGTGAATCTAAAGGTCCCTTGAGAGGGATAGATAGGGGAACTGGCCTGAGTAGGGTCATCCTAAAAGGAGCAGCATCTGCCTTGCAGTTCATCCTTATCCACAGTCTGTTCTAAACTGCCAGCCTGAATGAGCTCTTCTGCTGCTTGTCTCTTCTGCCATCCTGACCGGTAGGGATCTTTGCGATTGGCATATTTGAAGATTTAGCAGCAAATTGTGCTGAACACGTACATGTAGGCTGCAATTTTGTGAAGTTTAATGCTCTGATCACAAGTAAATGAAATATGATAGGCTCCAATAGACATGTTCCTGGGAGTATCCTAGAACAAACTGAAGTGTCTACTCTTCACTTTTTGGGCACTTTGTCCTTTTTTGCTTTGCTAGCACAGATGTTTTTCCCTTACCTTTTTTCTTGACAGGGACAGAAGCATTTGTGCAGCCCCTACATGCATAGATGCAATTTTTGGTTTGGAGTAGCATAAAGTGAACAATTTTGCCCCCCAAACTATGTATCTGCCCAGATTTTTAAAGGGCTGTTAATTCCTTGTAGTAGAAAGCATTAGACAAAAGTAGCTTGCTTACTGAATAAGGTTGCTTTATTAGTTAATATGCACATGCAACCAGAACAATGTTTAGGGTATTGGTGTTCCTATTTTGAAAAACATTGGGTTACAGATGAGATGGTGCTGCTGTTTTTGCAGGAAATTAGAGCTGTTTTAAAGTAAAGACTATTTTTGGTTTGGGTGTATGGTGTGGATTGGGCAGGCTCTGAGAGCTGAAGTAAACAAAGGTTGTGTGCTGCACTGAAACCAGCTGGAGAAGTAAGAGCTATATGTAGCCAACGGCAGGCTTAAAAGCTGAATTTTATGATGGGAGTTGCTGGGTGAATTATCTTGAGTTGATGTGGGGGTTGTAAGGAGATGCTCTAGGACTTGCAGCAAAAGATGTAAACAGTAGGTCAAGTTTCATATTAAAAAAATGTGTTAGCCTTGGAGCTGTTAAGATGCAACCCTGGAGGAACAGCTGAGTGGTGGTCTTGCTGGACTCTCAGAATTATGGGTTCCCATGGCTACAGTTTCATAGCTTGTATCTTTTGAATTATGAAAGCTCCAGACCAATTCTGTCTGTGATGTCAACCTTGAACTTCCCTGACATCTTTTTAATCCAGTCATCTGCCTGTCTCCATTCTGTAATTTAGCCTGATGGACTGCAGAACTACATTCTAGGCAAGTGCCATGGAAACGCCTCGACATCATCATTAAGACACAAGCTGGGGGAGGAAGAGCTGGACTCTCACTCTTTCATGCACACTTCATCGTGTGTACAAGTGTGTGTGTGTATCCACACGTACACACACAGACTTTGTGCAACAGGAGCCTCCCCAGTCCTAGGAAGCAGTTGACCCCCGTTGGAGCACTTTATCCCACTTGAACCTGGAATAATATGAGTATTGTTAATGTTTGCTTTGACTTCTATCACATCTATTGACTGTTAGCCTTCCAACCATGCTCTTCATCAGCCTGCTGCTGTCTCCTTTCTAATCCTTTCACTGCCCCTACTAAGTATACCCTTGGCAGCGTGTCCCTTCTCTCTGTCCCCCACTTTCCTGTAAAATTATCCTTTTGCAACATTGCCTTCCTATCAAAAATGAACAAGAGAACTTGAGCAAGCGCAGCACAGCGAAACTGTGCTTTAATATTAATTCTCTTTCCATGAGCTTTGTCCTGGGATCAGTTGCACTTCACACATCCTTGGTGTTCCTGTAACACAAGCAGCAACCCAGGAACATCATGTTGCTATCCTAACGATGCTATAAGCTAATTCTGGAGAGAGTTTTTTGTTTGTCTGGGGGGCTTGGTTTGGGTTGGTGTTCTTTTTGGGGGGGAGTGGGGAATATAGCATAAGTGCAACACTAGGGCTGAATTTACTAACAAAGAAAACATTATCTCATACCAGTATGTGTCTCTTGAATGCCCCGTTGATGTTGCATGTAGGTGGATTTGTGTGTGCAGCACTGACAGTGGTTCTTGAGAACACAGAAGGGAATACATGGATTTATTTGTAGGCTACTGTATCAGCATATCTTTCTGAGTTATTTACTTGAGTTTGTAGTCATTACTCGTAAATTAGTTTCCCCAATTTGTATTCCTGTAACAGTACAACCTATGTTACGTTACAGCCTTTCACATACAACTTTTGAATTCTCAAATGAGTTTGCTGCTGCAAATTTTAACTAGAAATTCTGCAGTGGTATGATGATATGATATCTTCATCTGTTTGCTGGGAGACTTTTAATCAGAGAATTTGTCAAGTTAGAAGAAGTGATCAACCTTTTTAAGTTTACCGTGACTTTCTGTTTTTAAAGGGACAAAAGAACATAGAACTGCAGATTGAGTTGTTGTTATTGTTTTTTTTCCCTGCTTGTTCTATTTATGTTTCATGTGATTCTTATTGTCTGGTTGCCATCTTACCTTTAATCTGGTGGCAAGAAATAGGGCAATACTTCATCAACTTGCATTTAATGTGCTTTAGGTAAATGTGTTCTTGGTATATGTGCCTGGAGCAGTCGGAAGAATTCCCTTAATAAAATTTTCTTCTAATTGAGACTAAATGCAACGATGATGTCAGTCAAGTAGTGGTTCTTAAACTGGTTTGCTGGTCAGCTTCTAAGTTCTAGAAGCGTGGAAAGTGACTGTGGTAATGCTTTCATGCTGTGGTAGACTTTTATATGAGACTGCCTCTCAAGTCATGATGGATTTTACTAACTGCTGAGGTTTTTTTTTAGCTACTATGTGACCTTATTTAAAACGATTAGGAAGCATAGTTATATCTGGAAAACAGTCATATCAGTTAACTACGGTCATATCACGCAGGCAAATTCTGGTTTTGAGGAGTGCCTTGAGATCAGTGGTATGACTACCTGGTGGGAATGAACTGGGATGAACCACTCTAACCTGGTGCAGTTAACTGTCTTGATTTGGCACTCAAATTTGCCTGAGATAATGGAGTAGTGATCTGTGCTTTGCAGCAAAACTTGCCTGTTCTCACACTTCTAATGGGTTGTGCTGCTTTTTAATTCTAATATACCACAAGGTGAAGAGACAAAGTTTAAAGTTAAAGGAACTTCAACTTTCTTGTTGAGAAAGAAAGAAGAAAAGAGAAAATGCTGGGTGCTTCACAATTAGGGCAACAGTTCTGCAGAGGGATAGCATTAGCTAGGCATTAGGCAAAATAACACCCCATGAAGGCAAAAAGAAGGAAAGGTATTTGTGCATTTTTGAGGAAAATGTAGCTTTTTGGGACACTGCCAGTTTTTAATGAAAACCAGAATGCAGAGACTACATAGGCTGTTATTTACAATGGTCTTTGTGGCTGGCAGTTTGAAGAATAATATGAATGCAAACGTAACTTCCTCTCAAACTTCTGAGAAACGTATTGTAAGTCAACCAGGAGAGGTTTAGTGAGATTATTCTGTTTCTTGATATGGCAGAGCTCCAGACAAATGTGTGAAGGGGGGGAGCTTTAGCACCATCTGGAATCCACAAAGGCCTTCACTGCTGGCTGCCACCTTGAAACACTTACTGATAGAGAGATTTTTTTTAAACCTGTTAAGCGCTTTCTTAGTTTATTAAGCTTTTTCTGCAGTATAAAGCCTAACAAGGTGTCCAAGGATCAGTGAAATAATAGAACGGCTTTCAAGTGGAACTGTGTAGTGAAGTCATCTTCTAAATGCAAAGAGCTGTAAAAGAGGTAGATTGGGGAAAAAAATAATAATAAAAAAATAATAAAAAAATTCTCAAATAGGACGTGCTGTATCGTAGACAATTGCATTTGCGAAATTGCTTGTGGTAAGAGACCATGTGTAATCTCTTAAGTAATTTCACCTTCCTTTATTGTAGATTCTGAGTTGGTTTTGGTTTTACGCATGTAGGATTGTTATTTACTTTTCTTAAGAGAAGTGTGGAATTTAACTCCTGTCTAAAGAGTGTGTGTGTGTATGTGTGTTCCTGCTGCTTATCAAGATTTCCATTTTGGGTTCTTCCATAGCTAGAATATGTACTGCCGGTGCCAGATGGCACAGTTTCTGAGGGAAGAACTAGCTCTTGCTTAGTAGTAATGCAGGCAAACAATACCAAATTAGCATAAGCAAATGTCAGTGAGTAAACATAAAGCCTGTGCTGTTTCTGTCTTTTCTTCTTTTCCTAGGCCATGGGTGTTGAAAGTGACCAAGAGATTGTACAGATGATTGGCACAGAGGAACACGTGATGGCTGCATTTGCTCCTAGTCTGGAAGAATGCCAAAAAGCTCAAATTTTTACACAGATGCAGGTGCGTCTTTTCATGTTGCTAGTAGCCATAAAATCTGAAGATGATGATATTGACCACTTTGCTCCGTCAGCAGTCCACATACGCTTTGTTTTTTTGCAGATAGTTTAAGCCAAGGACTTTTAAGGCAGCAAGGCCCTGTCAAAAGTTAAGCAGTTCAGAGCAAAGCCTAACTGAAAGAAAGCAAAGTCAATAAATTCTTTGTTTTCAGAAGCCTAGGGTTATGTTGTAGTGCATGTAAAAAGTAGTGACATCCTTAAGTTCATAGTGTACCTCGCTGTTTAATACCCAGATGAAACTCAGCAAGTACACAAAAGAACTGGAGATGAAAAGTCAAATAAGATAAACTAGATGTCTTTGGTATTTACACAGTCTTTTCTTGTATCTACGATCCCTGTTGTTTTAGTGTTGTAGTAATCATAATTTTTCAACACTTCCAATTCCAGTAAGATAGACGACGTGTATATTTAATCATAATCATGTCCAGTTTGAGAGATTTTATTAGCATCGCTTGTGTAGTTTTATATTTTCCAACTTGCCTGAAGTTTGTATTGTCTGTGGCTAGTGGGTTTGCACTGACTGATTAAGGAATGCACAGAGATCTCCTTCTGTATGTATATTTTTATCAGAACTGTAACCTATATTAACTCAAGTTAATTGCTTTACTTGACAGGCATTGAAGTACATTGGCAACAAAGTACGAAGGCAAAGGATGTGGGGAGGCCCGAAGAAAACAAAGATGGAAGAAGCGCGAGAGCTGTTAGCATCAACTATTCTGACCCATGTTCTTGTACGTAATGTTTTCTTTACCTGAAGTAACTTTGTGTGATTATTTCTAGAGATGTGGCAATTTCTCTTTCTTCTTTGTCCTGTAATGATGTCTGTGTGTCTGTAAATGATACAGCACCTGAAATCTTGCAATGCATAGAACTATGGACTGTGTTGTTCTAGAGCTCAGCAGACTTCTAATAACATCGTGCAGCAAAGGAGAGAAAACCCGAAGTTATCTGAGACTTAAGTTACTTCTGGAGTCCTTTAGATAGTGACATTCTGATAGATCTGTGTTCTGCCTCTGTTACTCTCCTGCCCTGCTTTAGAACACGGTGGTGTAGGAGCAACTTTGGCACTAACTGGATTTAAAAGAAAAAAAACAAAACAAAAAAACCCCACTAAATATGCAAAATATTCACAATGGAAAATATTCACTTAAGAAAAATCTGAAAATATTATGTTTTCACTTTTTAAAAAGATCATGGCCAGAAATGGTGTCAGTTGCAATGGCGTCAGCCCTTTTGAAAACAAAACAGGAAGTAATGGTCTTACAGAAGCCGATCAGGATGCAATAATGACAAGTTCTGAATGAACCTGTCTTTCATCTTGCTCACAGAAGTGTTCCTATAGTGCAAGAACTTTAAGTTTTATCCTGGTTAGTGTTGGGAATAAGACAGGTGGACTTCTGGAAAGGGTGATTTCATTCAAGGGAGAAGTACAGATTTGGTTTATGTAGTCAAAATATGAAATAAGACAGCTGCAGATCTCCTCTGCACGTGCAACGTGCTAGAGTTTGAAAATGAGCAAAAAAAAAAAAATGGTCCTTATCACAGCTCAAGCAGATTTTGATTGGTAGAACAAAAACTGTTCTATATTGAAAAATCAATACAATTTGTATGGAAGAGCTTTGCTGACATGGAAGAAATGTCTTTGCTTTGTAGATGAGATAAAGTAAATCGTCCTCAAACTGAGGAAAAATATTCAAACTGAGTCAAAAGTAATCTGTCTGTTTATGAAATGTTGTACCATATCATATGACATTTTTCCACGTAGCCAGACAGCTGTTACTTCAGGACCTTATCGATACAACATATGCCTTTATTCTGATGTGCTCTCCATCTACTACTACCTGTTCCAGTGTTGCCAATATACATAGATTGCTCCAAAAGTAATGCGTCCTATTTATTTCCATGGAAACTACAGCACATACAAAGAGTATAAAAACACTAATTGATAGAGCACATTCTCAGCTACAAAACAGTTTTGTAATCCTTTTGTCCAGCCGCATTCCCTGGTGTTTTAAATTGGTGTCTGAGTAAAAACTAAGGAATTGATTCTGAAGCATCAGTATGTTCTTTTTCATTTGTTTGATTACAGGTGAAGGAGTTCAATTTCCGTGCCAAATGCATTTATACAGCAGTAATGGTGCGCAGAGTGATTCTAGCTCAAGGAGAAAATAAAGTAGATGACAGAGACTACTACGGAAATAAACGCTTGGAGTTGGCAGGGCAGGTAGGTTTTTCAATCAGAGCTAAGGCTCTTTTGGGGTTTTGTTAGTACCTGTTTTTAAAAGATGCATAATAAGGAGCATCCCTGTCTTCGCAGTTGAAGCAATTTCTTCTGATTGTATTTTCACTGGCTTTTCTGGGTTTACTCTTAGGTAGGTTGTTTGGACTAATAAACTGTATCCTGACTTCTGTACTGCCCCTCTACCAAATGAAAAGGCAAAACAGTGTAAATACTGCATCAGTTCTTGGTCCATTGTAAGATTGTTAGTGCCAAGACTTCTGCAGTAAATCCATCCTTTTGTGTCCTTACATAAGCAGCATGGTAAGGGAACCTATATATTAAGCCTGGGCTGAGCCACTTTAGAGAACACAGCTTCTGCAGCAGCTAGCAGAACAGCTGCTTGAGCCATCTGTAATTTGGAGAAGTCCCTATCATTACTTATTTGTTGTCAACTGCCTTTCTAGCCTTTAGACTAGCATGAATAGTATATGGTTTAAAGCCTTACTCGGCACTTTGTTTTTGGCAATAAGCTCTGTTTTGAGCCTAGAAGAGAGGAAGTGCAAACACTTGATTTTCTTCAGAAGCTCTTGCCGTCTTTTTGGGTGCAGCTGTGTGCCTTATAGCATTATAGTTGTGACAGAAAAATGACTATTGGGAAAAATCTTCAGTTCACTAAAGGCAGAACTAGGAGGGATTATTTAAAACTTCTGAAAACAGTAAATTAACTTGACTGACTAATGAATGTAGAGTGCATGGACTTCTCTGCTTGCTGAATTTTGGCATGATTGGCACCATTCTTTTACAAAGAGGCTGGTGGCTTACGGCTGTTGGCCAAACAATGTTTAAAAAGTCATAGAATCTTTAGGGCTGGAAAAGACCACGAAGATCATTTAGTGCAACCCTCGACCCACCATGTTTTCCTAAAGCAGTAGGAATTTGCCTATTGGGTGAAAGAACAGCTTAATTACCCTGGCACGGATGTTTTCTTTAGATAACAATTGGATTTCATTGTTGTAATCTCTGTGAATTTAAGTTGGAGTTATGGCAGTCAATATAATCTGTAGTTATTGATCACGCATCAGAAATCCAAACAAATATACATAATGGAATGGGGAAACTGTTCATTCCTTCTCCCCGCGTCTTTTGTATTGTGATTTCTGTTGCAGCACAAATAACAATATCCATTAGTTTTTGTTCCAGTCTGATGGGAATTCTCATCTCACTGCACGTTTATTTAGGAGCACAGTACAGTGCTTATTGCCTCGCATCCCTGTTCTCCTCCCCGTTCACCCTGGTTCTCGTCCACATGTAGACACAGGCACATAGCGTGTGCACACGGAGTGTGTAGTCATTTCAGAGTAAAGTAAAAACGTACTGTGCTTCCTAGTTGTCAGAAAAACTAAGATGACTCTCCGAGTAAAAATTAAACAGTGAAAACTCTTAACCACATAGGAAAGGAATTCCTTTCTTCAAGTTAATAAGTGATTATCCATTAGCCTTCTACTCTTGTAGCAAAGCAGAATAATAAGACATAAGTGCAATATTCTATTGGGACAAATATTTCAGTCTACAATGGATTTATTTGTTGGGTTTGGTTTGGGTTGTTTTTTTTTTTGCTGTAGCATTGTTGCTGTAGATGAATTATAATTAGTGCTCTGATATCATATTGTTCTTATTTAAACGGATTTAAAAGTAGTTATTTTTCTTGATAATTTAGAGGCAGAAAATAGAGCAGATAAAAAGTTTTTACGAGCTGTAAGAAAAAGGCTTCTGCTCACAGATGTTAACAACCAAAGTTGTTTCAAATTAACTGGGAAGGGGTCTTAAATGTAGAGGATCATCATAACAAAGGCAATGCATATTTTTTCTACATCAAGGAGAGCTGCGCAGGGGGGAGGCTGTAACACTTGCTTAAGAGCAGTTATGGATCCCTTGTGATATTTTAAATGCTCATTTCAGGCTGAACACTTGAATTCCTCTCTGCTGTATTATCAGTTTAATAGTAAATTGATGGGATTACTGACTAAAAAGTGTAGAAATCTTTTTTGTCGGTTTCTAAATGTTTGTGTTTAGCTAAAGTTTATGCAGATAAAGTGAGCAGTGAGGGGGTTTTGTTGTTAATTTTTTCTTTTCATGCCAGCATGTTCCTGGAATAAAAATCCTGTTGATTTATAATTTGAATAAAGGAAAAAAAGGAAAGATTCCCATGTGAGGAGAAAAACATAGCGGTCTAAACAATGCAAAGACATAAAAGGCATTGTGTTTATAAAGATGTGTGAAAACAATAGCTGCTAATTTCACACCCCATGGGACAAGAGAGTACGAAATGTGCTTTAGCTTTAGATAACAGAGTTGTATCCACTAGCCAAGCTGGTTTACAGAGCTTTCTCTTAGTCTTTCTGCCACGAGAGGCTTGGTAGGCCAGGTGCCAGCTGAGGTGTTAGCAAAACCTACCGATTTCAGGCTTAATCTTTTCACCTACCTTTTCTGTTTCCTTAATGTGTTCATTATTTGCTAAGCATTACTCTGTTCTTTGTCCTCATTTTTTTTGTTTCTAATGCAGCTTGCTTTGTATGGGTGAGATATGGAACAGCACCAAAATCCGGCACCCTGGAAAGCAAGGGATTTCTACCCTGTGACAAAAGAATACCGCCTTGACTTCAGAGATTGCCTAATCCCAGCTGTTCTGATAATATAATTAAGGCTGCCTAATGTCTTTAATTTTGCAACCAGTTTGTGTGAAAGGGAGAATTTGGCACTCAAAAGGCTTAAACGTTAAATAGCAATCTCAAGGCGCCTAATTAGAATTCTCTGACATTAAGCTAATTGGTGAAACTGTATTTCAGCAGCTTAACTTCTTTATTAATTTTTCTTTGGATTTTCAATGAAAATCAATTGATGAGCTGTCAGTATTTTTTTCTTAAATATAATTTACTCTTTAGTGATCCTGACTTAAGCAGGCTGAAAGGCCCTGGACTAACTACGAAATCCACTGAATATTATCACCGGCATTCCATCCTTTTTCTTTAATCTCTTACTCTTGACCTAAATAATGTGGTTATTGTGAGACTCTGCCTTGCCAGATAGAGCTCTTACAGACTGAGAGTCCGTGAGTGAAATTAGCAAAGCATAACGCTTTTCAGACTGGCAAATATTAGCAAGTTTCTCTGCTTGGGGTATAGCTTACTTTATTAGTTCAGAGAAGAAGAAGGATGATGCGATGTTATAATCCCTACAGCACGTGGAATTATGAGACTTTGGAAAGATTTTAAGATCAAGAAATCAAATATGGAAATATTGTCCTGAGTGACTTTTGTTTTTGTTAAATGTCCTGCACAAAAACCAATGGAGATCAAATGTATACCACGATTGATTTCAAAAGAGTTTATTTTGTGTTTAACAAGACTTTCAGACATCCTAAAACTGTGCACTTCCCTTTTCCCTCCATTTGAAACACATCCTTCATAACCTAATTTTTGGAGATGCCAGTGGGTTGTCTTTCTTAATACGATACTTCATGGAAGATGTTTTCCTTTCTGGTGGAATTTGACTTTAAAAAAAGCTATGACACTGCAGTGAGTCACAGATGACTGGGTTTCTTTCAGCAGTAGTGAGAGGATGTTGTATGTTAAAACAGTACTACAAGGATTGGGAAGGAAGAGGGTCTCCAACACCTCCCTCTTATACCAAGACCAGGTCGGGGAAAAAAAAGGTTTTAATCAAAGACTCTCTATCCTGAGTGGAAATGGGATTCCATTTTTATCAAGAGTTAACATGCAGTGTATGTTATCACTGTTTTGGTACAGGGTTTTACAATTCAATGACTAAACAGTAAGTGCTCCTTCTGTCTTTAGGAGTGGACTAAGACAGTCTACTCTAATCTCCGTGGAAGCCAGTGAGAATCTTGTATCGCCAAGTTGTATATCTGTGTGAGTTTTCAGTAGATCTTGTTATACCTAAATGCATGTGATGCTGGTGAAAAAGGTATTTTCTAATTGAGATAGCTGCTTTACAGTGTCGTTTGTCAAACGCCTTGGTCAGTCCAGTTGTGTTACATAGGTGGAGAAGAGCAAATGAAATTTAATGGGCCATCCCATATAATAGAATAAAGAGTAGTTTTCATTCTTTGCTTCCAGAAGAGAAGGAAATGTTAAGACTATGTTTAGTGGATACAGTTATAGTTCAGTTTTAATTCTCCACATACAGAAATGAAATTGTACAGCTGACACCAGTACATCTTGGCTTGTGATTGCTGAATACCTAGGTTCTGCCTTACAGTGCCTTGGACACTGGGAACTACCATTTCTGGCATTTGATAGCTGCTGTGTTTTTAGTCCTCCTGACACTTGCAGCAGCTATAAAATTAAGTCCCAGGACAGAGTTGCCAGGCTTTGGAATTTGCACTGCTTGCTAATCGTTGTGAGCGCATGGAACTGCATTGCTTGATACATAATAAGCATTTTAGAAAACTATTAGTGCCCACAAAGAAAGCTTGAAAAACCTGAATGCAAAGCAGAGAGCAAAAAAAGTCAGACTGCAAGCATTAGAAATGGTTTCCTTTTGTGGAGATTTCAAATATGAGAAGTTATTAGTACACATATGCAGGAAAAAACTGGCTTAAACTGCAACACTTCTGAAGAGATGTACTGTTGTTTATTTTCAGGTGATTCTCCGTAGGTTGTGATTTTTCAGAAAGTAGCTGGATAAAAGTGAACCTGAGTGAGGAAGCTGCCAGTCTATCCTGAGATATGGATGTGTCTTGCAGGGTGTTAAGAGCAGAGGTTGCTTCTGTGTCCTAAAAAGTCTCTTTTAGTTCTGCTTTTCTGGGAGCTATGGTAACTGCTGATGGACGGATGTGTAAAGATATTGTGAAGGTCAATGCACAACAACAAAAAAAGATGAATAGATAGGGTTAGACTTTTCTTCTTCTTACTTTGCTTTCTATTTTGAAATCACTTCTTTAATATTTCACTTTAATAAGCAAAAAAAACTTGTGAGAATAATGCCATGTAAGAAACAAACACTATGTTTGAACTGACCAGAAGTATAAGGGCAGAAATATTAAAACATCTGTGTTGTTCCACTTTTCCCAGACCTTAATCCAATTGTTTTATATTTCCAGCTTCTTTCTCTTCTGTTTGAAGATTTGTTCAAAAAATTTAACTCTGAGCTGAAAAAGATTGCTGACCAGGTAATCCCCAAGCAACGTGCAGCTCAGTTTGATGTAGTGAAACATATGCGTCAAGACCAGATCACCAATGGCATGGTCAATGCCATTTCCACAGTAAGTACTTTTGGTTTAATTCTAGTATGCAAGATTGTTCCACTGTACGGAGTGCTGAAATACAATAAATTTTGTTCTGATGACTCCACTGTCTTTGGTCAGATCTATCTAAAATTGCAAAGTTCTGTCATGGGCAGGGCTTTTGGAATTCACTGCAAAATCATTATTCATCAAACCAATTTTTATTTCACCATTTATTTCAAAGTGTTGTTTGAAGTATTTGTGATGGAATGGTGCAAAAAGGCAAATTTACAATAGCGATTAAGTTCATCCAACTTGCTGTCTTGTGTGTTCTGCTTTATTATGTGGTTCATGATGTTTTTTTATTAGTTAAGGCAAGGCTATATCAGATGTCCAAAACATGGTTGAAAAATGACAGGAAGGGAACACATCATGAAAGAAAAACTGTTGCTAAAAAAAAGCTCTTTGAAGGGTGATGCCTTTTTAATCATATGGAGTAGCTAGTACAAGCAAATTTAGCGTGAGCAAGTTTGCAGCTAGAAGCTAGTATTTTCTTACATCGATGATAACGATCCTGAACTAATTAACCAGGAAAACTACTAGACCAGATATTACTGCAGAAAGGTTGGAATTAAGTCTAAATATTTGTTTTGATTAGATTTCTGCCCATGTTTGTCCTCTACTGGCGTGGATATTTTCATTCATGCCAGTGGACAAGACCAAAATGTAGTTATTAACTTTGTCTCTTACCTCACATATCTGCAAGAACAATTCGTGAGATAACCCCTGAAATCTAGCTAGTAGCTTGTAAATGACTTTGAAATGCATTAATTTTTAAGAAATTAGATTAGTGAAAGTATTAGAGTTGCTGTCAGACAGCATGCAACTTAGTTCTTAATCTTTGGAACTCTTGAGAGGGCTTTTCTGCCTAGTACCAAACTGAAGTTTTTCTTCATTTCTTGTAAACAAAATTAACTCCACAAATTGCATTTGAAACAACCAACTGTCTGTTACTTGCAAATCCCAGTGTTTAAAGCTTATCACTATTTAATTTTATGAGTGCCCTAAACATAGTTAAATCTCTGTAGTGCACGTACCCAAAACAATTGACAGATTTGTTTCTCTAAATGCTTGTGCTTTCTTCTAGCTGGTGCCAGTTTTTCCATTTGGACTGACAGAGATAAATCTGCAAACTATTCAGTACATATTGTAAAGTCTTCCTTCTTCCACTATCTTAGGACTTTTTTTTTGTTACTGTCACACAAGCAGTTAAACACCATCTGCTCTTAAGCATTGAAAATCATTTCTCAGGAACAATGCCCAGTGCATACTATTCAAGAGATTAAGCAAATACCATAAACATAATTCTTGGAAACAACAATCTCCAATCTCACCAGAATGCTTCAGTGATAGTTTCAAAGAGCATGAAATAACTCAACAGACTCATAATTACACCAATAGCATGCAGAAGAATGTATAACACCGCCAAATCCACTGTACACTGGTGTTCAATTGTACTTAGTCTGTGCATCCTGGAAATACCAGAGGAGAGTAGGTGTGCAGGAATGGTACAGACCTAACAGACATTTCAGAGTCTGCAGAATCATCTGATGCCACTGAGGAAGGAGCCTTCGTTTCACTGGAGTTTTCAGTAGGAAGTCCTCTATCAAGGATGATCTTGCAGCAGCCCAGAGCTGTTTGGTTTTGGTTTTTTTTCTGACAACGTTGAAGGAGTCTCTCTGACGTTTCCAAAACATAAATAATTCTTTCACATTATTTCTTCAGGCAGTGTTTTACTTCCCTTTTCCCTTTTCTCATCTGTTTTTGAGATTACACAGTCGTTTGGACAGTGCTGAAAAACTACGGGGTAGTTTAGGTTACAGTCATTTCTAGCATGAGGATAAACTACTGATTTACTGTATTCTTCCATTCATGTTCTGGCAACTCCCAGTGCTTTAACAATGAAATGGTCAGTGAGTGAGAACGGTGAGCAAGTAGGCAGGCCTTTTTGCTGTTAGGTATTATGTCTCCCCTCTTTCTGCAACAAGGGAAAAAGGGAAGTTCTCATGACTACTTAACAATCTCTGCAATATAGGCGAACAACAGAGTTATTGGAATGGATAGTGGCTTCTTGCTGTTTATCAGAAGATGGGATTATGCTGTTAATGCATAAATAAAGAAACCAAGCAAAAGGATTTCAGTGCAGTATAGCAAGCAAACTCCAAATTCTTTGCTAGCTGTGGTGATGTGAATTTGTCAAAAAGGTTACATGGATTAGCAGATGGCAGTCCTAGGGAAAATATTCAAGCCCTTCGTTGCCTTTGGACTGACTAGTAGCGTGGTGACTGGGGCAGATAGTAATAACTGGGACAAAAATGTGCTGTATCTACTGACTCGGGTACCAGGAACTATCTATGTATGGAGTAGGTGTCTTAGAGTCAAGATATGTAGTATCTAAATTTAATAGCCTGCTGAAACATTGGCTTAGATTGCAGTGAAATGCTAGATATTGGTAGTGATTGTTATATCTGCTTGCCATTTAAACATAATTGTGTCCTAGAACATTCTCTGAACTCCTCTGTTCTAGTTAAAACCACAAGTAACACTGGCCTTGACAGTCCCGAAGCATGAAATCATTGATACATGCATGAATCTTGCATTTTCTAGTTGGTGTAAACCCGCTAGAGAAGTCTAGATAGACCTAAAACCTCCCACTTTTCTTTGAGGATAGGACACATGAATGAGTGTTTTTCCACTGGGTTCTAATACCCAAAGGTTTTAAGAAAGCACACATGACTTTGATGACAGGTTTCTTCAGTGTAAGTGTCTGTTTCCTACCAAAATAAATCACAAAAAAAGGCAGAACTGAAACGGAAACTACTCTAAAAGTATATTTCACTCAAAAAAGACCTTTTGTTGACGTATTCAAAAAAAACTTATTAATGGAGGACGGAAAAGATTTTAATTGTTAAATTTGAGCCTTGATTTACCTGTGTGCACATGATGATCAATCTTTATGTAATTGAAGATATAGCAAAATCATCTAAAAGAGCAATTCTTCTGTTTCAACTTTAGTTAGTATGTTATAACCAGTAGTTTATGTACAGATAAGTAGTTAGAAAGCTGTATTATATAAATGCCCAGGTTGGATGGGCCCTGGGCAACCCAATCTAGTCAGTGGCAACCCTGCATGCTGCAGAGGGATTGGACTGGACGAGCTTTAAGGTCCTGTCCAACCCAAGCCATTCTGGGATTCTATGAAATGGGCAGTAATGGCTGTGCAAAGCTCCTAAGCTTGTTCAGTCTAAATCTTGAAAAAAGGAATGTAGTTCTAAGGCACAGATAAACTGTGATAACTGTTTTTTAAACGTTCGTTGTGTTCCACAGGGAAATTGGTCTCTGAAGAGATTCAAAATGGACCGTCAAGGTGTGACACAAGTATTGTCCCGCTTGTCCTATATATCTGCTCTGGGAATGATGACTAGAATCTCCTCTCAGTTTGAAAAGACGAGGAAAGTGAGTGGTCCTCGATCACTGCAGCCATCTCAGTGGGGGATGCTCTGCCCATCAGACACTCCTGAAGGAGAGGTAAGGGACTTGTGTGTTGCTGTCAGTATTTCTGTCCTCCAGAGCAATGGTGGCACTCTCTGGTTTGAAGCAGCTGGTCCTTGGTCAGAGGAAGAATTTTGCTGAGGAGGGTTCTGAAGAGAGAAATTATCCTCAGCCCAGTAACACAACTTGTTTGTCTTCTCACATCCCGTCGGTTTACATCCTGGTCCTCCTTACTATACCTCCTTTTTCCTCCTTTCTGAAGGGAATGGCTAGAAGCTGCATTCAGAAATCATTTGGTTGAATGATATGAGACCTCTCATTTTTGCTGTGTAACTACTTGCTCTCTTTTGATCAGAACAGAAAAAGAGAAATCCTAAACTCTTATCCCTTTGTTCTAGAATGAGTATACTGTTTTGAAATTACAACCTTCAGTTTTTCTAGAAACGTATGAATATTACAGAGACTGCTTTATCTTGCCTTTAAGTATGCAGCTATTTCAACCAAATGATTGATGGTGACAGTCTTTTTTTATGTATAGTTATTTTTTAATTTATGTACTATCAGTATAAGCTAGTCTCCTTAAGCAGCTGAAGTAAAATTGCTCTGTTTAAGATGCTTATACTTTTCATTTTCTATTTGGCAAATTGATCTTGTATATTTATTTTAAAGTCTGCACAAAGACATAGAGGTGAAGTTAAATTAAAATAAGAAGTTTTGATGTATTGTGTCAACGATCAATTCTAATAACTTAGAATTTATTAACCTAACTTTTGACTTAAAAGTGAATTGTTAGTACTTCTTCATGTACTTCATTGTCATAGCACACAATTCTTCAAAATGAAGTGTCCAAATTTTCTCATGCTGTTGAATTTTATTTCCTTGTTTTTTCTCTATTTAAATAACACAATTGTTGCTTTAAAGAGAGAAAAATACAGGATTGTACATGTTCTGGATAATTTCATATCTACAAACTATTTTTTATTTTTAAGTGCTAAAACATTACATTTCTGCGTGATGTAGAAAATAATTCCTTTCTTCTTTCCTAATTTTCAGTGCACTTAATTTGTTTTATGCTTTGAATTTCTTCTGTAGCTCTATGCAAAGACCTGAAAAGAGGTTGTGGCAAGGTGGGAGTCTGCCTCTTGTCCTGTGTAACTAGTAATAGGACTAAAGGGAATGGCCTCATGTTACACCAGGGGAGGTTCAGGTTGGATATTGAGGAAAAATTTATTCTCAGAAAGAGTGGTTAGGGGCTGGAACGGGCTGCCACGGGAGGTGGTGGAGTCACCATCCCTGGAGGTGCTCAAGAAACGTTCAGATGTGGTACTAAGGGACATGGTTAGAGGGGAGATAGTGCTGGTAGGTAGATGCACTATATGATCTGAGAGGTCTTTTCTGACCATAATGATTCTGTGATTCTATGAATTGATGAAAGATTAAATTGTTTTTTATTACTTTAGGCTTGTGGTTTGGTTAAAAACCTTGCCCTGATGACTCACATTACTACAGATATGGAAGATGGCCCAATCATTAAACTAGCCAGTAATCTTGGAGTTGAAGATGTGAACTTGCTCTGTGGTGAAGAACTTTCATATCCTAATGTGTTCCTTGTTTTCCTGAATGGTATGTAACTCTTCAGCAGTCTGAGTCCGATTTGTTGCTGATTGTGAGTTAGTCTTCAGAAACGCTACAATATATGGAGCATGGCCAAACTCAGGTGTTGAATTCCCTGTGAATTTCCCTCATAATTTCATCAGCAAATATTTTGATAGGATTAAGCAGAGTACGCAGGTCAAATGATGGCATTTAGTTGTTTGCGAAGTTGTCCTCAGAACTCCGCAGAAGTGTGTGGCTGGAAATTGAAGCTCCTGTGAGTTTCAGTACTGTTTGTAAACGTGCTTGCATGAATACGTACAAAAATATGTATACTCTGTTACAGATTTTTTTTTTGTTCGGTTGGTTTTCTAGTCATTCACAAATCAGTTGACCTTCTCAAGGTACTTTTTTAAAAAGAATAATGCTCTTAAAATGATAATATCTTCAATTTATAAATCCAGAGCTTCATTCACAGAATGTATTTCTTACTGCAAGCTTCATATGTTTTTACATCTGTTCATGCAACTGTGTTTAAAAACAAAGTCAATATTGTTTACAATATTTAGCAATGCTATTCCCTTTAAAGCTGCTTTTTAAGCAGCATCTTGCTTTATGAATGATTAGAAAAATGAGACTTCAAACAAGCCACATTGCTTTCTTTTGTTAGAAGAATGATTTGGCACATGTGCTTTGCTTTGGTATACTTAAGTTCCTTTTGCAAATGATCTTTCAGTATTTCTAAATCAACAGTTACTGTAATATTACATTACAAAATAGTGACATTTTAAAAACTGCAACTATGATTTTGTCAACAGCATCCACTTCCAGGGACTAGTATTTAAGGTCTGTCACCATGAGTAAGTTCTCCATTTACCTTTGAATTAAACAGCAGTTATTCTTCAGTTCTGCCTTTTCTTGGTTACATGAAAGAAACACTTGACTGAACTGCATTCCTTGGCTCTGCTTTTCTTCAGCAATTTGTTAAAGATAAGGTTCAGTGAAACCACATGCACTCCTTCTGTTTTGCTTTATGGTCTAAAGGGAAGTGCAGAGCAGAAGGATTGGGTTCTTCCTTCTGAGGCTCCGTTTGTAGTATGGAGCAAGATCACTTCTGTTCCAAAATGTAGATGGTCTGGTACTAAAGAAGAAAAAACTACTAGTTTCAATCAATCTACTAGCTTCCTGTTTTAATCCTAAAAGAATCCAGCCTGTGGATGTCTGATTTGCTTCAAATTTAAGTTTGTGATCTAAGAGGACAGAAAATCTTTTAAGTGCATATTCCTACCTTTACATCAAGCTGCGTCTCCCTACTTAAAGAGTTTTGTTTAATATGACCGTGTGCTAAGTTGTGCTCTATACGTTACGATAAGCTTGGTTAGATGACTCTTTAAAAATGAATTTTAGTTGTCTTAGTTCATCGTGCATCAGAATACTTAGATATGTATTTTAAATGTGTGTATGTAAAAAGTGCCCTGTAATAATAGCAGTTGTTTGTTGAGCTAAGTTCCTTAAAGAGAAGTTCTCATGCTCTTGTGAATGCTCACATATATAAAAAAATATCACGTCTTTCTAAATTTTCTGACAAGGCAACATAACCGTTCCTTGGTCAGTTCTTGGAAAACTTGGATCCAGTCATAGTACAGCTGAAATTCCAGGCTCCAGAAATGTTGTTTGCTTGTGTGCTAACTGGTGAATTGGCCTGTGAGCAGAAATACGCATGAAGAAAGGTGGATGAAGCACACCATTTGGTTTTTGAAGTTATCTAGAGGCAAACTGGTATGTGAGCTGTGATGTCTGGACGCTTCTTAAGCTTTACTGAGATATAGATAAGAATTACTCTTTTCTTTCTTTAAAGCAGAAAAGGGAAATTTTATGACAATTATTAATTGCAAGAAGTGGGAAGTACTTCTGTACGTGTTAGACACGATCAGATTTTATAAGTGGAATTTTGGATGTGCAAAGAGTGGACCATAAACTTGTTCTTTCTGAATAGGTAACATCCTTGGTGTCATACGTGATCATCAAAAGCTAGTCAACACATTTCGGATAATGCGACGAGCAGGTTATATCAATGAATTTGTTTCCATCTCTACAAATCTTTCTGACAGATGTGTCTACATTTCTTCTGATGGAGGGAGATTGTGCAGGTAAACATCCTATCAGAATTATCCAGTGAACACTGTTCTGTGCACTGTAAGTATACTAGGTGAAAGCAGTACAGATTTAAACACACAAACTGTTGTCAAATTCAGTAGAATTTGAGCATTTCTTTTCTCCTTAAATAACCCTCATCCAAAGCAGATAGATAAGCAAAACATACTGTGTAGTCAGTCAACTTCCCAAAAAAAGCCCAAATAGATTAGTTTTATCTTCAAAAAGAAGTTAGAACAAAATATTGCTTCCAGCTTCTTTAAAAAAGGAAGAAAGAGAAATCAACTTGATTGTCAACTGCGGTGATGTTCCATATCCTTGGGGTGTTTCTTCTTGTGTTAAGATATTACAGTACTTAAGCAAGGAACACGCAGCCACCTCATGGGCATGATATCACATTGTAGAATGAGAGGCTGCCCTTTGCCTTCAAGAGCCTTTATTTCTGGTACAAAGCTTCCTCATGCTTGTAGCTGTGTGTTGTAGTAACAGAAAAGTCTCTGTCAAAGTTTTGGTCTAGTTCACTGCTTACTTTTAACTAGGCAGGGAATTCAACAGATCTGTAAGGAAGGTCTCTGCCTTGAGTGCTTGCACTCCTTATTGCACAGAGAGTGCCTTGATAACAGTCATCTCAAAGGCAAGCATAAAGGAATTGATTGGCTAAAGAACAAGGTGTAATAGAACAAAAAAGAATTGGGAGCAGAATGACATAATAAATATGTACATATTTTTAGCTGTAGTTGGCATTCCACCTTATTTGTTAATTGAAATTCAGAGCATACTGGATGCTGTCTGAGGCATGGTACAGACCCAGAAGTAGTACACATGGACATCAGCTAATCACACCCACTGGAAACATGCAGTGGTACGGGCATATCCATTAGCACAGAAATCACTTTTCCAGCTAGGCTAATATAGGTTTGAAAAAGAGAACGTTCTGATTTGATGTGGGTTTTTAGTTTCCTTTTTTTTTTTTTTTGAAGAGTGAGAAGTGAAACTGTGTATTTCCAGGAATTAACCAAATTGCTTTGTGACATTCCTCACCCTGCAATTGTTCAGATCCCCTTACTAACCATTTAAAAGTGCTCCTTAGTCTTCAAACAGTTATTTAGACTTCAGAGTGGACTCCACAAGTATCTTGTAGCTATTTGCTGCTCTTTATAAGAGCAACTTGTCCAAATAGCAACAGCCCTTGATGTTTCACTCTTGCATGCCATCCTTTGTGTCAGTGTTTCCTTGCGGTAAGGAAGCCTTCAGGAGTCCATGTGTGGTTGAAATTTATGGATGCATGTGATGCAGCCAATAGTAAATGCCTGAACCTTATATCTTGTAAGTAACAGCAAAATGCATTCCTGCATGTGGGCATTAGAGCACAAACTGTTCGCTCTCTGTTGTACGGAGTCCCTGAAATATCCATGGAACTTCATGCTGTTCTTAGCTTTGCAGAGTAAGAAGGTTTAAATCTTTTAAAGCCATCAACAAAATGTGTAGGTGAAACTTAGAAAATGTTAGTTCAAAGATTTAGAGGAGGAAAAAAAAAAATGGCAGCTTTGTCAAAATTTAAATCTGCTATTTTTTTCTGGTATACTTTTTTGCTACTTAAAGGATAAAGAGCCAATTCAGGGTACATGTGTATCAAACCAAGGTCTGAATAATTACTGATTATATTTATTTGGCTGTATCAGTTTATAAAATGGGTGATGTGTCGGCAGCGTACTGAAAGTACAAACTGTTACTTAAGTATTTGCTATTATAATCCTTTTTTTCTTTTTTACTTGTAGACCCTATATAATCGTAAAGAAGCAAAAACCTGCAGTAACAAACAAGCATATGGAAGAACTGGCTCAGGGTTACAGGTACTCACTTCAAGCAGACTATATTCATAATCTTCACATCTTTTTGTAAATAGTACGTGGAGATAATTCAGACAGTCCATCATTTCAGTGTTGTTTAGCTATTTAGAGAAGTGTGCTCTGTTATACATTTACACATAACTTATATGTGTATAAATCAGTGTTTTGAAGGCTTTCTGTCCAGAGTCAAATGAATTGTAGTCATCTTGGTTGGTTTTTTTTTTGTGATATGAAGTTTGGCAATTACGTTGAATAAGCGTATCTCAGAGCCTCCTCTTCCCACAGGTGGAAGTCCCAAGGAGGTTTCTATCTTTCTCTTGATTGGAAATGAAACACTTCAAAAGAATGTCTATATGATCACCCTAGAGCAGGCACATTCAGAATTAGTTATGAAACTACATTCAGATTTTTAGTTATATGTTTAAGAACACTATATTTGCACAAGAAAGTTAAATTTTAGCTTCTGCAAAACCATCACAAAAACTTGTGAGGTTACGCTTACACTTGCCTGACATTGTGGTGATGATGAATACATACAGGATATTTTACTTTGTTGTTCAAGTAAGTATCGTTGGCCAGTCAGTCTTTGTGAAGTGGCGATATAAGGAGATTTTAAAGGCACAATTTTCTTTGAATACTTAAAATGCAGAGGTTTTAACATAAATGAATTCTCTAGATTATACTCCACATCTTACATTCTTTCAATATATGTATTTTGTAATTCAATTTTTGCAGAAATGTAAGAAAAGACCATACTTCCAGTGTAATTTTTTAATTTAATTACAGGAACTTTGAAGACTTTTTGCACGAAGGCCTTGTTGAATATTTGGATGTGAATGAAGAAAATGACTGCAACATTGCACTGTATGAACATACAATTAATAAGTAAGTATGCATTTAGGCTAAACACTGGTACATAAAAAAAAAATTCATAGGGTGACTGCAAAATGCAAGCATATTAATAACATTATTATTGTCACACATACACACTGCTCCGTTGCTAATGATTGAAATGACTCCAAATAGAAGGTATCAATTTCTGGACATCCTAAATCATCCATGGGGTAGTTACAAAAAGTGGTTTACCTTTAGTCTTTTTTCCCCAAAATCTATTGAATCTATTCCAACTTCTAATTCTCCACAATATGGAATATCTAAAGGTATATAATTCATTTCTCTGGAAATAGTTCAGTTTCATTTTTCTAATCATTGAGCTGCTCATCTTAACTAGTTTTATACATTAGGAAGCCAGAAGGGAAATGGTTCCATTCATTAAACAATGATCTTAAGATTTTGTGATTGTCCTTTGGAAAAGTTTCTTTCTCTTGATATATGGGGATTCTAGTCAACCAGGTTACATTAAATGCCTGAAGTGCTGGGATGAGACCTTCTGTTTGACTTTTTGATGTATAGTAGGCCCAATAAAAGTGTCTGTATCATTCTAAGTATCCTTTACCATACGTCAAACCCATTCCTGGTATGTAGTTTTTGTTTAAGAAGTTTCACAGATTTTTTTTTTGTGTGTTTTCTGCATGCATAAAAGACCCTCTAGTTTGTTAGTGTGATTGAAGATCCCACATTAAAGGAAAGTTTCTTTAACATTTTTAAGTCTTCTTCCTACTTCTATTTTAGTGTTGTTCTGACAGTATTCTGTCGTTTGAGGCTGCATGTTGGAGGATACTGGTTACTTCTATGAAATATTTGATCAGTATGTTTATGCAGAAAATGCGTTTTCTAACTGTTTTGTCCTTGTCAAGTGCTCGTGGAAGCTAGTAGAAATACATCATTGATTTCAGTGGAGCTGGATGAGACCTTCAATTATCTGTACCCTTTGCCAGATGAAATGCATTAACTCTGCTAATTAAGTTGCATTGCTCATGCCCAGGTCTTGGAAGACTTCATCACTTTAAGAAATTACTCTTGCATGCTCTTGTCTGACTTCTGTATACGTGAGCAAAGAAGAGCACACTCAACTACTGTCTTCTGTGCCAAAATTAAACAACTTCCTTACAGTGTCAGAGCTGAAAAACTTAATACTCAACAGGTGACTCATCTGGGAAGGTTAATGGGAGCATAACATCTGAAATTATTGATTAGTCAGAAATAGGAGGAGCCAGTGAGCTTCCAATGGAGGGCGTGAAGAAATGATTCCAAGATGACTGCCAAAAGTTTGGGAGATTCTTGTCCATCAACTTGCTTTGAGTTTAGTATAATTCCTTGTAACTAATAGTGTTGTAAGTATCTGAGCATGCACCATATAGGCACATTGCTCCTTGGTTTCAGTAACAATTTTCCCTACATCTTGAGTACTCCCTGCCCCCAGCTGATCGTCTTGCATTTCAAATGGTGCAACCATGTTGGTACAGCTTGTTCTGATAATACAACTGATACAATCCACTATTGTGAAGTATCCCATTAACATTCCTGCTTTTGTGATGGAGGCTTCTTTTAGTTACGGTATCCTCTCTTTGCCTTTCCAATCCAATTAAGGGTTTTTTTTCTGTGTTCAATTTCTTCCTTACCAATTTGTAACTCTTATTTTCAAGCTGACAAGTTCGCCTTCCTTTCTTGATTCCATTTCTGGCTGTGGCATTTTGACTGAACTCGTCTAAACTTTGAAGTGCTATGAAATACATCCTAGGAGCTAGCATCATCTGTGGATGAAGTAAGGTTGACCTCAGTGGAAAATATTTGTGTTGAACTTTACCCTATCTGAAAATCTGTATGTAAACCCGTGCATTAGTACCTTCTCAAGAAATTTGGTAACTTCCTCATCAGTGCATTCTTAAGCCTCTTGTTTTATTGTTTGAGAAGTCAGTAGTTCTGTGAAGTTGCGCAGAATGGGAGAGCAGTTCTGTGCTTTAAGCTAACTACTGGCTCTTGAGACTATTTTACAATTCCTTGACTGCAGTTGGGATTCTACTGTTTGTGTTTTCTTAAAGCAGGCTTCAGTGAACATTGATACTTTTTATCAAGTGAGAAAAATAGTACCTGCCATTCGGCCTGCAGGTGATTTTTTTTAGGCTGCTGAAACAAATTTGTGATTTATACGGGTACCTGGGAGTGACATATATTTTCACTGGGCTTGCTCCTTGGGGTTTCCAGTTCTTTCATATTCAACTTTCCAGTGGTTTGTGCTTGTTTATGTAAGTTCCTGCTAGTCTTTCTTTTCATTGTACACTACCAGGTTGTCCCTCAGCCTTCTTGAGCTTGTGGTACTTTGCCACCTTCTAAATGTCCTTATAATAAATATTTTTTCCAGTTGTTTCATTTGCAAGGTCTGAAAGTTTAGTGATCAAATTAATGTTTTGAATTCAAAAATTTTCCAAGAGATTTTCCAGATAAATCAGATATTAACTATGAGATTTGCAGAGTGCAGTGGATTTAGGTATGTGGGAGAAGCGATGTATAACTATACACGTGCTGTATTTAATAACTTCAGAAATTGTGAAAGATATGCCTTGGGCAGGTTTAGTTATAATTATCTTTATTTTAAAATTCCCCATTTCTTAGTGGCTTATGTTGATTTTAAAAAACAGATCTGCTCCAGCCAAGCGTTCTTGTACGCTCCGTTCTTAGTTATTAGTCACTCCGCATGCATCCTTGTGCACATTATGATTTAATTGTCTTCACTGAGCATGGAATTTCTTCTCTGAATGGAAGGTAGAATGGATTTTGTTTTCTTATCTCTCAGCCTTTATATTCCTTGACCATGTTGTCTTACTCCTCATCAGTTGTGCCATTTAGGAACATAATTAATTCCAAAATATTTGCAGAGCTTTTCAAATAGTGTTTTATTATGGCATATCATCCATGGTACTGGATCTGGTTTGGAAGCAGATGTTTTCTTTCTAACTGATATTATATAACTGACCCTGGAAAACTAAAACTATGCTTTGGGGTTTTTTCTTCAGTACCTGAATCTGTCTTGCTTCTCCTTCGTCCACATCCCCTGTGGATTTTTAGATCTCTAGAATGGTAACTTGATGCAGAGGACTTCCTGTTAAATGAGATGACATTCCTTAAGGCATTTTGGGACTTGCTGTATAAACTGATGTTTTATTGTCTTGCTGAGCTCCTTCGAGTTGCTGTTACTTAAAGGCTTTTTCTCTCCTTGATGGAACTTTATTCTCCTTTATTTCATTTCATGTGGAAACATTTAAATTTTTAAAAAGCTTAAAAAAAAAAATTGCACATTGAATCCATATTTTGAGATCTTACTGGCTTACATTTTTCTCAGCAAAATTGAATTAGAGTTATGAGATACTACTAAAATAACTGATATTTATGATGTTTGTTCACAAGCCTTCTGTAATTGATGCTCTTTCTTTTAAGGGATACAACACATTTGGAGATTGAGCCTTTCACTCTTCTTGGTGTCTGTGCTGGTCTGATCCCGTATCCTCACCACAACCAGTCCCCACGAAACACTTACCAGTGTGCTATGGGGAAACAAGCAATGGGTAAGATTTCCTTTTTTTTTTTTTCTTTTACTCCTCTTTGGAGTGTTATGTAGTTCTTGAGGCTGTGTAGAGGAAGTCGCAAAAGGAGAAATTATTTCCTGCTCAACATTTTTGCTAGGAAGGGAAGGCAATACTTCCAGGCTGAGATGAAGTAAGGAAAAGTTACTTCTAAAAAGTTGGGAAAAAAAAAAAAAAGAAAAATAAACAGTTATGCTGAATGGGGACCATATCTGTAAGTCTTAATAATTGAATTTGGAGAAAATGGGGGCAGTACTGCTTTTTTCTTTTTTTTTTTTTTAATAAATCATTGTTACTTTGAAGTTTTCAACATAACAAGAGGATTGGCAGTCAGGTTTTCTTTTCTCTTTATGTTGCAACGTCCTATGAGTTTCCAGACAAAAAGAGTAAAAAAAAAAAAAAGTGTTCTCACAAAGAGTGCAAAGAGAAGAGACTTTTCCTCAACAGTTGAGCAGTTGTCCTTTAAATAAAAGTTGGTTTTTTTTAAATGAAGAAGGCAATGTAATAATGACTTCCCAGGAAAATGATTGAAATAAAATTAATTTCTGATCAGTTAATAATTGTTTTTACAAACGTTGTAGCTGATCATTTAAAAAGCATTTTCTAAATATGCTGTGGTGCGCAGTTAACACAAGGGAAGTTCTCATCCTTCCATTCTTACATATCTAAGTGAGCATTAAAGCACTGCAGTCGTACAGCCTGTGATCAAACCAGAGTGCCACCAAGAACCTGAGCAGCAGCACACGAGCTCAGACAGCTGCACTCAGACTTCTGCTGTACATGTGCTTGCATTGGTGGTGCCTCGGAAGCTGAGTTACTGTAGAAAAAGCACACCACTTCTGTTAATGTTGTGCATCTGAACCTCTGTACCTTCAGTGAGGCTTCTCCAGCAGAATTAACAACATAGTAACTGCCTGATGCTGAACTGTCATGGTCAGCCACCAAAATAGCAGAAAATAGCAGCAGATGCGTGTTCCCCCCCTTTTAAATAAAATTAAAAAAAGAGGGGCAATGCAATCTTTTTTCTTACAGTTATCCCCCATCCCATTATCTTTCCTCCCACCCCCGAGTCTCTATTTTATGACTATTAGTCTCAGAAGGTTTGGTTAGTTACCACACACAGTTAAGCAGGATCAGTGTGTACAGAAAGCCAATTCAGTATCTGTGGAGTTCTTTTGTAGTTTTCTGTGTGAAGGTTTTTTTCCCCGTTTTGTTTTGAGTGTCATTTGCAATTCATTGTCTGTGTTTTCTGAGGTTGGTGTATTCAGCTGCTTTGACCCTAGGTCTTGCACATTTAGCTCCTTGGATACAATCCTCTGACGTTTCTGCTGACGCTAGGAACACAAAAGCCATTGAATATCTTGAGCAATAAAAAAAGCTTTTGTTTCAGTTTGTTATGACAAAACACCTGACTTTAAGAATAAGCAGCTAGATAAAAGTACATTTTAAATGTTGGCACGTGACCTGAGCTTTATTTTGCTCTGCCTGAAGTATCTGCGAGCCCCCAAACCTTTCTGTAATTACTGCTTTTTAAAAAAATACCCTCAGTGGCAGTATGTAGGGACAGAAACTATATTTCTGTACAGCTATAGATCAGATGAGATCTAAAGGATAATCCTGAAACAGGTTACATATAGTTCAGACTGTACTTATGAGGAAATGTGATGTTGCACCACAAATCCAAAGCTTTTCTGCAGTTCTCCACCCTTCTCTCTCTTTTTCCACATCTCAGAATTGCAGACTGACTCCAGGGTCCACATTGCCATGTGGAGACTCACGTCCAAGTGCAGGGTGTTGCTCCTGTCTGTCAGAACTCGGGGGGCACAGAGGGAGCCCCGTGCTCAAAAGGAGGGTCCTGTGTGCTTGGTCAGCCTTGGCCCTTTTTAGAAATATCAGACATAGAGAAAGATGTGAAAGCATAAAGGGAGGGTGTCTGTCAGGTTGCAGTGAGGTCTGCAATCCAGCATCCTTGACGAGTGTTAGGTATTAAAATATGAACGTGTGAAATGTACTGAAAAATACCTCCCTTTCTGAATGGGTCATTTTGTTGGAAGACTGGGGCTGTGCTCGGTGTAGTGAGAAAAATGTATTTCAGTGAAATAAAGCTGAAATGAAATCACTTTTTCTTATAGACAATTTACCATGTGCTGAACTGTGAGTTGTACTGTGATCTGAGGGTGTCATGCTGGCAGACATAGGAGCAGTTGCAAGGTCCTCAGTGGAAGGTTGACATTTCAGTGCAGAAGTAACAGTACAAGCTTAAAATCTGAGAAATATTTAGGACTAAAATACAAGAGTCTGCACTGCTTAAATTCTGTGTACGGTAATATTTTAAAATGATCAAAGGTGCCTAAGATTAGAGGTGTAACTTTAAATGCAGCTTTTCAGTCACTTTAACTCACAGAAACGGGTCAGTTTTACATGCTGTACCTCTCTTACTGAGAAGTGTTACACAAAAGCCTAATGTAAGAAATGAAAACACCTGTAGTCCTCCTGACAATCCACTGTATTGCACAGGTCTATCTGCAAGAGTAGCTGTGTGGTTCCACAAAGCTGTGTGTGGTGGTTCCGGCCCAAATGTTTAACACGAGTCTGAGCAAGGAAGGAAGGCTTTGGGTGTCAGTTGTAGCTCCAACCTGTGAAGGAGCAGAGAATATTTGAGAGTAAGGTGTGGGGGTGAGCAAGAACATCGATGCAGCTTCTTTCAGTGGGCTGAGAGCTGAAGTGCTCCCAGATTCTGTATGGCCGGCCTATTGGCAGGGAACAAAGCAAACAACAAAGCAACACCAGCTTGTGCTGTTCTTCCTAGCTGGGCCTGCTGCCCTGTGGCCAGGCCCAGTTCTGCTGCAGCACTCGGGCCCTGCGAGGCAGCTCCTCTCCTTGGTGCCAGGCACCTGCTGGGGCAGCAACAAGCCAGATTTCCCCCATAATCTTTGGGACCAACTTAATCTTTCTACTGTCAGGAGAATATTTCAGATGCTGAGAGTCCAGATTGATTAGCATGTGTAAATGTGAAAAACTCTCTGAGCTGAGGTGGAGCTTCTCTGCAGGGTGCAGTGCAGCCTTTAAAACAATTCACCTATTCTCTGTTGGTTTGTGCTCATATAAAGGACAGAACAGTAGAAAATCCATGGTGAAACTAAGGGAAATACAGAAGTATGGAAGTTCTTCCCTTGGCTCGTGCAGTAATATCCCTTTCTGCTCATATCTCAAGTAGATTAGTTTCTGTATCTGTGTTGATTTTGGTTGTTAAATTTAATGTTGCTTTACGTAACACACCAGAGGATTGGATAAATGCGTATTCTAGCTGGCTGTATGCTCTGGTGAGTTATGGGAACTTTCTGCATCAGAAAAACACTGTCCTGTTTATAATAATAATATAAATATTATAGCGATTGATAATATTTCTATTATGGCTGATTTCCACCAAAGAATGATTAAACAATATTTTAAAAGAAAATAAACTTGTTAGAAAGAAAAAAGGAAAGAATGCACACATGCATTCACAATATACCAAGGGCTGAAAAATGCAAGAAAATGATCCTTGTTTTATCCAGGTCAGCCTTGTGTGTTTGGCTTTAAACAAGGCTAATTACCAGTTAAAAAAAAAAAAAAAACTGGTTCATGCTGTTGAGATAAACGTGGGCCATTGTGAGCAGAATTTGTTGTGGCGAAGTTTAGTTATACTTTACTTTTCTCAGCTCTGTGGCTGAAGCAAACAAGGGCTTTGTTCTTTAACAGAGAAAACAGAAGTAAAGCCAATGATTGCCTTCATTTTAACACCCACACACAGGTCTTGTCCCAGCACACCAGTCCTCAGAAACTTCTTAATTTTAAATAAGCAGGTTGTGGTTCAAGACTGTGGTTTTTTAGACCATACTAGAAAGAAGGTATTATGTATCTAACTATTAGATTGTAGCAACTGGGACAAATGTTGCTGATGTACAGCATGCTTTTTCATAGAATCATAGTATCCTTAGAGTTGGAAGGGACCTTCAGAGGTCGTCTAGTCGAAGTCCCCTGCAATGGACAGGGGCATACACAGCTAGATCAGGTTGCCCAGGGCCTGCTCCTCCCTGACCTTGAAAGTCTCCAGGAATGGAGAGGGGATACAGGGTTGGTATCAACCGCATCTCTGGGCATCCTGTTCTAGTGCCTCACCACTCTCACTGTAAAAGACTTTTTCCTTATATCCAACCTAAATCTGCCCTCTTTGGACTCAAAGCCATTTCCCCTTGTTCAGTCACCACTGACCCTGCTAAAGAGTCTGTCCCCTTCTTTCCTGTAGTTCCCCTTTAGATATTGAAAGGCTGCTATCAGGTCACCTCGCAGCCTTCTCTTCTCCAGGCTGAACAGCCTCAGCTCTCTCAGCCTGTCCTTGTAGGGGAGGTATTCCATCCCTTGGATCATTTTTGTGGCCCTCCTCTGGACGTGCTCCAACAGGTCTGTGTCTCTCCTGTACTGAGAATACCACATCTGGGTGCAGTACTCCAAGCGAGGCCTTATCAGCACAGAGTGGAGGGACAGGATCATCTCCCTTCCCCTGCTGGCCACACTTCTTTTCATGTAGCCCAGGATACAGTTGGCTTTCTGGGCTGCGAGGGCACATCGCTGTCTCATGTCTAGCTTGCTGTCTACCAGCACCCCCAGGTCTTTTTTGGCAGGGCTGTGCTCAATCCTTTCATCCCCCAGCTTGTATTGGTAGTAGAGATTGCACCTGGGTTGAGGCCCAGGTGCAAGTCCTTACATTTGGATTTGTTGAACCTCATGAGGTTCACCTGGGCCCACTGCTCAAGTCTGTCTAGGTCCTTCTGGGTGGCATCCCATCCCTCAGGTGTTGATCATTTTACTTGTGTTCTTGAATCATCCTATACTAAAGTTTCTTTCCTGCTAGAATTTCCACCACTAGTCTAAATGTGTACATTTTCCTTTTGATCTGGTACAGCTCTAAAAATTACCTGAATACTTCATTACTGAGGCTCAGAATCTCAGTCATGTCAGTTCTGGTCTGAGATAAGCAGTAGCAGTTTTGTTAGGCTTATCTGAACCTTTGAAACACATGAAGTATTGTTACTCTGACAGAAATAATTTGAATTTCATGAAATATGTGAGTGTGTCATCTGTAAACCCTGAGATATAAGAGACTTAGATTGCTACTAGAGAATAAAAGAACAAATTTAGCTAAGATTCAACACGACAGACTTCATCCTGTCTTAGCATCCCTAACCAGTGAACCATAGTGTGGCATGTATAAGCATCTCAGAGGAGGAAAAAAAAATGGCAAGCGTTTCAGAAGAGAAAGTTGAGAAAGCTGGTGTGGCATGCTCAGGAGAACATTTCTCTCAACAACAGAGAAATGTACCTGTCTAAAACTTTTAAGATGAGCTGTGCAGTAGACAGCCTATCCTGAAAGCACGCAGATTCCTCATTCTAGGTACAAATGAAAAGTGGTCTAAAAATCCATTTTGTTTGGCAGTAGAAATGAAAACAATGTCTTATGCTTAGGCTAGGGTAATATCAGAAGTAAGAGAACATTCAGGTGTTGAGCCTCATTTGGGGATGACTGGGAGAGTCTTCGGTGTTGGAGATTCCAGGCCTGATGAGCTTGCTTCTTGCTGTGGGCAGAAAATACTGCTCTGGGATAAACTTTTTCTTTCTCCAAGAAAAAGACAGAAAAGCAAATGTTCAGAAGCAAGGGATGGGTGAAGCCTGTCAAGCGTACTAAATTGTCGTTGGTGTTTAAGAATGTTGTGCTTGTGGCTTCACATTCACTTTCTAGAACCAAGAAAAATCTAGGCATTCAAGATGGTTTATAAGACATTTGTTTGGGATGTTATTTGTTGAGGTTTCTCCCTGTTCTCATCCCTGAGAAGCTTCGGTTGAGTATAGACCCGTGGTGGTTCAGCCCACTAGGCCAGGTGGTGAGCCCAGTAGGCCTTTGGAACTGCCTGTGATGCTGCCTGGATTTAGATAATTGGTTTTCTAGACATTTTATAATGCAGACAGTTGGAAATTGCAAGTATATGCGTATAAAACATGAAGCCTTAAGAGCAGCTTTGCGTTCAGCTGTGTTATATGCTGGCCTTGTGAAGTCTTCATTATAGTCAGGCTGCTTTGACCTTTCTTTGAAAATAGCCACTCTTTGAAATTGCAGGAGAAACTGGAAAGGTTCTGAAAGACTTAGTTCCTTAACCCATGTACTGCAGAATGTTTAGTACTTCTACTTTTCAGGCTATAATTTCTTAATTGCTTAGAGACATAGCATAGTCCTGGTACAGCAAACTACTAACGTACGATTGCCTAAACTTTTGTTCTGCTACACAACAGTTTATGTTTCCCTGCTGGGTGTTAATTATTTTTTCCTCAGATTTCAGAATACGCTCTGGCAGTCTGATGGGATAGGGCCAAATATTTCAGTCTCAAGCTGGGAGGTCTATACAAAGGATTGAATTCTGAACTGTAAATTTAAAATTAATTTCATGTAGAAAGACAAATATATTGTGGGGGAACTTCTGTAGTCTTTCTAGCAGCGATGTCTCTAATTTCAGAAAGTAAATCAGTCTTAGCTGCTGCTAACTGTATGCTTTGTTCGTGCTTTGTGACACTCTAACATAGGCTGCTGTTAAACTAATTATTGCCCGGAAAAAGGAAGAAAATATGAAGTAGAAGACCCAGAGACTGATCCAGAGTTCCTCTCGAACTCAATGGGAGTCTTTTTATTCGTTCTGATGAGATTTTGGATCACAGTTTCAGCTCTTAAAAATTCTGTGGCTATTACAACAGTAACAACAAACTTGATACTTGTACTGTTATTCAGAGGCGTGATTTTAAAATAATCTTATTTGCATTCAGTCATAGAAGACAATTGTTTGATTTCTTTTGTTGTTCTTTTTGTCTTGATGCTTGGGTTTTCCCTGGGGAAAAAAAATCTTTCTGAAAGTTTAAAATAAGAAGCCGCTTGGAGCTTTATCTGAGTATAATAATGTAAAGTTGTTTTGCTTCAGTCTCCTGTATGATTTTTTTCTTTGTACTTTTTTCATGAAGAATTTATCTTACTCGATGAAATTCCTTTGTTTGTGAGTTTAGTTTCTATGCACGTTGGTCATTTTTTGCTAAGAAATGTTTATTTCTAGGAAACCCACTGATGTTCAGAATGTTTTGTTTTTCTTTTTTCTTTTACGTACAGGTACTATTGGATACAATCAAAGAAACAGGATAGATACTCTTATGTATCTTCTAGCCTATCCACAAAAGCCAATGGTAAAAACAAAAACAATTGAACTGATAGATTTTGAGAAACTGCCTGCTGGACAGAACGCCACAGTTGCTGTCATGAGCTACAGTGGTTACGATATTGAAGATGCTCTTGTCCTAAACAAAGCTTCTTTGGACAGAGGTAAGAACCACCAATTATTTCCCACTTCTCTACTATGTGCTGCAATACGTACTTTAATGATCGTGTTTTCTTATGGTGTTATCAAATAATACATTGTAGTGCTTTTACAAACAGTGCATCTTCAAAACCACATTGGATGCTTTTGTTTTGTGCACGTACAGTGATTGTAATTCCATGGTAGTAATAGTTGGGTGAAGTTGCCATCACGTGAATAAACTCTTGAGTGTGAATATCATAAGAACCAATGACTAGCTTTTGACCTCAAGCAAAAAAGAATAAATAGTCTCTTTTTGAAAATATTTAGCTTGCCAAAAAAATAAGATATTGTATAAAACATCTGTGGTACTTGCTTTCTAGATGGTTGCCTGAGCCTTTCATTGGTATTAGCAGAGGTCTCATCATTCTCATCAGTCGTGAAAGCAATAGATAAAACCAGATTTTTGAATGTGTTCAGCAAAGGATTGTAATGTGTGGTATTTTGTGTCCTTGTGATCCTGATGCTCTGAGGGTACAGTAACAGTATTGCTTGTTTTCTGAGGGAAAATAATAGTATTGCCTAAAACAAAATAACTTAATATTTATTCCCAAATAAGTTAATTTCCTGCTTCCTTCAAAAATTATTTAAAAAAAAATCAGTGCATTGCAGTGTCTTTCAATATACATAAGCACCAAATAGGAGCTAACAAAGTGAAATCTGTATTTGTGCTATTCTGGCCTGTGTCACCCCCTCCACAGATCTCAGTGCTTTATCTTAATGCTGCTGCGGGATAGAGCAGAGTTCCCTGAAAACTTACTGAGGAGAGAGAGAGAGAGAGAGAGAAGAGACACTAAATTCTCTTCAGAGAAGACGTAATGCAGTGTGATCAAATTGGTTTTAGTTTCGGGTGGCCAAAATCAGTTTCTTCCATGACTTTATTCCCCCCCATACACCCTTCCTCCTAGTTGCTAGGCAGCAATAATAGTATTCGTAGACATGTATCTTTGGCGTTAATGTCTGACGTGTTTAATTTATGCCTCCTTTTCTAAAACAACAACAGGCGTGATTTAAAAGTGAATGTTTTCTTTTCTGGTAGACTGGTAGCATTTACAGGGAGAGCTGTGGTGCCTGTCAGGAGTTACTTGACATAATCAAACAATATAGATGTACTGTATGTGGCCACAGCCATCTTTGAAATGGACTAAAATAACGTAGAATTGTTAGCATTGCTCTTGGCTGTCTGTAACCCTAAGTGTGATGGAAGTGTTTCGTAGTGTGGCTAGTTGCCACACCTAGAGAGAAATGTCCATAAGTGCTACTTTTCTCATCTAAACAAGCCAGCTCTCTTTACATGTAATTATATATATGTACGTGTGTGTGTATACACATAAATTGTATGTAATTCATACTTCTTGCAACTGGAAGAAAGTGGAATGATTGTATGAAACATTCACTGATGGCTTTCCTGGAAAGCTAGCCTTTGTCAGCCGCAAGCATGAGTAAAAGTTTGGGCTCCTTAGAGCCACCAAAAGGAAGAGGGGCTGTTCTCATCTTGTTTAAATGTCTCCTCCTATGGTATGTCTCTGTGTGGACTACCAAAGATAAGAAAAATGGCATGTGTGTGTGCACACAGGTGTAGGAGGGGTCGGCACAACTTCAGAATTGGTTTGTAGTCCTGTGTTTAAAAAATAATAGCATACATGATCTGATTGTAAACTGTGAGCTGGTAGGTGTCTTTGTGCAATGGCAGGTATGCATATTCACAACGATGAATAATCTATTAAAAATATGTTATATTTCGTAGCTTAGCATATGTTTCAGCATTGTTTTTTTGTTCTGATAACGTGTTATAAAGAATTTTTGAACTCTTAGGCAAATGAGTTTGTGTTATGTTCTAGGTTTTGGAAGATGTCTTGTGTATAAGAATGCCAAGTGTACACTGAAGCGTTACACGAACCAGACGTTCGACAAAGTGATGGGTCCAATGTTGGATGCAGCTACTCGCAAACCAATCTGGCGCCATGAAATTTTAGATGCTGATGGTATCTGCTCTCCTGGTATGTCAGACTGCATGTTTAGACGTGGTGCCTATTGAATCTGAAGTAGACATGAACATTCTGTTCAAATTTCTTGTGCACCTTGTTTTATTCTTAGTGTAATTTTTTCTTTTCTTGTAGTAGACAGTATTATAGAGGAAAATTTTAAGATGTTGGTTTGTGAAAGCATCGTGATGCTTGACATCGTGGGTGTTTTTTGGTTGGTTTTCTGGGGGGGTTGCATGGGAAAGAGAGATTTTTCTTTAAGTAGAAGAATTTATACTGTGAGTCCATAACAGCGAATCTATGACAAGGTTAGAAATAGTATTCTTCTTACATCCCCCAAATGGCAAACTTTTAATACTGTAGTTCTTTACCTCTTCCATCCATCACATTCCTTTGTTGTTAAGGAGAGATTTTGTATTATTTTTCATTATTAAAACCTCCTGGTGTACCGTCAGCTAATGCAGCTGAGGAAGTAAGGCTTTATCATTTTAGCACTTCAGAAATATATTTTGAGAGAGAGACAGGAAAATAAATATGATAGAAAAAGCAATAGGAAAAAGTAATCACAGTGGTCAGGGAAAGAGAGGCTAGAAGTAGTGTTGCACAACTCATTGTGGATGTTATGTGATGTCCAGACATTTAGGCAGAAATTTCTAAAATTATTTACAGCGTTGCTTGTTAATTTTCTCCTTATGACAAATGACTTCAGATGCCTTTTCATATTCTTTAGACCTTGGGTGTATTGGACAGCTCTTCCTCATAGTCTCCTCAACACACAATTGTTCTGTTTTGATTACCAAAAAAGCTAGTTTGGTGATTCCCTTACCATGTGATATTCAATAATATAATATGACCTCCTTCCTGGGTGTGTCCCTTACAGTTTGTCTTCCAGTACACCTTATTCTGTAGCTTTGGATGTATTTCTAACGTAGTTACCCAGATATATTTTATTTTCTTTTCTGTTTAATGTAGGTGAAAAAGTAGAAAATAAGCAAGTCCTTGTGAACAAATCAATGCCGACAGTGACCCAGACACCTCTGGAAGGAAGCAGTGTGCCACAGCAGCCACAGTACAAAGATGTGCCAGTAACGTATGTTGCATCTTAACTTTCTGCCTGGGGAAGGTAGCACAGAGGAAAGGTACCCCCGTTCAAGGAACTCTCCTGAAAGTACACATATAGAGAGGAATCATTGAGTTGTTTCCCAGGAGATTCCAAGGAAGAAGTGATAACACTGGGAGCAGGGTGTGGAGTCACACATAGCTTAAGCAATGGAGAAACAGGAGAGAAGCAGAATGAGTGGGAGGGCAGAGAACATGTATCTGCTCAGTGAGGGAGTGCATCTCCTCCATGCAGACTCTCTCATAAAACACTCACTGCTCAGCCCTGACTTTGCCAGGCAGGAGTCCAGAAGATGGAGGCCTTCCTATTCTCAGAGGCCAACAGTGGCTGGTGGTCAGCTCATCCTGGCCACTCCAAGCAGATGGCCTTTACCAAGGCACCAAATGAAAAGGAAAGGACAGTCAATAAGAGTTTTTCCCTTGGTGTCTGAAAGATCAGGAGAGTTCTGAGATGAAAACTTCGCAGTAAAATATATAAATAAAGCATGAAGGGTTTTTCACTATTTAGTTGGCAATAGCCTTGGCACAGAGAGCAAGGCAAAAACAATAGGTGTCCAGGTCAGAAAGGCAGAAATAGCCATTCTGCACTTCTGTGTGATTCATTACCAATAGAAAGCTAAAGGTTTACTCCTGCAAGATACTAATAAAGAAGCAATGTAACAGGATCATTATCAAGAGTCTTGGGGGGGTTCATCTCTTTGTGTATGCCATATTGTGTTCTGCCCATGGTTCATTTCTATACCTGTACGTGATTTTATGTCTTTGTTTTGTTCTTAAATTATTTTGGAGTATTCCTTATGCTCCCTTCTTCAGCTATAACTCTAGCTCCATTAGAGCTGCATTTCAGCCAGACACATAACAATAAACAGGTACTGGTTTTTAACTTCTTTGGTTCGTAAATGTAAAATTAATGTTTTGTCTTCTTTCACTAGCTATAAAGGTGCAACTGATTCTTATATTGAAAAAGTAATGATTTCATCAAATGCAGAGGATGCTTTCTTGATCAAAATGTTGTTGAGGCAAACTAGGCGTCCAGAAATTGGAGATAAGTTTAGCAGTCGTCATGGGCAGAAAGGTAAGCTATGTATTTAATAAAAATAAATGTATGTTGTGTATTCCCACCATATATACACCTCATGCATGTTTCTGTTTGGTTGGTTCAGATCTTTTATGACTACAGTGGTAGAATAAATATTCATTATTGGTTGAGTTTGCCTTGTGTAACAATGCTTCTGACAGTGGAGGAGGAATCAGCCAACAAAACACTGTTGGCTTAAGAACCTGGAAAGTAGGGTAGGTGTACTTTTTGAATAAGAACAGGATTTTGCTTTTACAAGTGTGAATTTGATTTTAGATTTGTCAATGAGTTATCAAGAATGGTATTGAAGGAAAGAGTGAGAGGACCTATTCTGAATGAACAGAGAAGACTAGAGATGGGGTGTGATCTGGGGCACCTCTTGATCTTCAAAGTGACAGCCGTAAAATAGCTTCCTACTAGGAAGCTGCTCAGTGGCACAGTGATGTCCAGTGTTGAATATTAATTGTAAGATGAAAGTTAGAAGCCTGTTTCCCTACCTGTTAAAGATAATAATGAACTCCCTTTGACATTAATGGCAATAGAACATGACTCTGGAATACCGTTTCTGAATCTCAGAGTGCTGGGGGTGCGTGGGAGGAGTGTCGTGAAAGAAGTGACTGAAAACAGTCTGACTGTAAATGACTTGTAAGCGTGTTTTGTTCCCTGTGGTCTCAATGTGGGACTGGTTTTGACTGTTAGTTTTTCATCTGTGCATGTGGAAAATCTAGAAATTTAGAAATCTAGCAGGACCTTTTCCCCACTGTATGTGCTGTACTAAACCTGTTACCTGAATGTTGTATTCTTAGTACATATTTAGATCCTACTTTGGCTTAAAAACATTTCTTAGTCTCACTGAGAACATCACTTAGTCTCACATCAGATGCAACAGGGAAGGAAAGAGGTTGGTATTACCAAATCCTTTCTATCATAGCACATACGCTTCTCTCCTGTTACTGGACAAATGTGATACTACTTTAAAAACTACTGGAACAACAACAACAAAATATATATGCTTCCCTGAGTCCTGAGGAATTGGTGTTGCAGTATTCAGTGTAAGCTCACCAACTTCTTATATCTGGTGACACAAGAATCTGTGAGGTCTGTGGAGGGAAGAGAGAGGAAACTGAGGAAATAATGGAGGACACTCTTTTGATTTGAAGCACACATACTTAAAACTAGTTGTAGTTAATGAGTGTTGCAGTAATAGCTTCACTTAAAACATAGGCTGCCAACTTGAAATCAAACTGGTCTTTTGTGAGCAATTTTCTCTTCTCATTGTCAGAAGAAGCATGGGAGAGTGCTCTTTGTTAGGAGGTGCTTCCTGCAAACATTCCCTCCAGCACTATGTGCCCTTGATACTCCATCGGTCCTGCTCTAATCCCAGCCTCATGGTAGCTTTGAGTATGTTGTACAGATTCACGCTCTGTATTCTCAGACCAGAGCTGGAGAAGACTTGAGGCAGTGAACTGGGGTGAAACTGCAGTGAATGTCACCAGTACACAGGTGGTATCAGGCTCTCTTAAATGGAGATTTAAGACTTTAATGGACTTCAAAATCCAGTCCAGTTCTTCCACAACAGCCATATAGGCTAGTTTCTGTAAGTGAGCAGGAAGATCGTTAGCTTAAGAGATGAACAGAAAGACTCGAGCAGTTGGGATAGTTCAGCTGCCCCATTCCTTTTTTCTCCTTCATAAAGATTTCCTGTGGAATTTGTTCAAAATAACTTGAAAATCTGAGACACAAAGGAGACGTGAAATACTTTAAGCTTATGACTTTTTATAGCAAAGCCCATTTCTTCATACTTTTTTGAACTTCATCTCATTGGTCGTTTCTCCTTATAGGTGTAATGCAGCGTTTTAGCTGCACATGACAGTTTTTCTTATTAGAATAAAAAAACATACATTATAGTAAAGAAGACAAATATTAATCTTGCATGAAAATTGTAAGCAGGTATGGTTGTCTCCTAGCTTGGGCTATTGTGCATCTATTGAAATAGTTGAGCAGTATTGAAGTGGAACTGTTTCCCATACCATTCCAAAAACCAAGAAGAAAAATTCTCCACAAATTGAGATCCTTTGGAGAAGAGGAGAGAATTGCAAGAATGACAGAAGGAAGCAGAAGTGTCAGGCAAACTGCAGTATAGCTTTAGGTGGCTGAGGGCCTTCCATACCACTAAATGTACATAAGGCATTTCCCAGTATAGAGAGCTTATTTTAGAGGTCTTGAAGGACAGGCATCTTGCTGGGTACTCTTGCTACTTGTCAAACTCTGATATTTGTGGTCAAATGCAGACTCAATAATCCAGCAGTACTGGAATCAGTATTTTCCTTAATATCCTGAAAACCAGGGAATGTTAATAATATATATATTTTCCCCAAAGTAAAATACCTGTGGAAGTCCCACTATAATGAAAAACTACATCTGAAATGCTGTAGGGAGCTTTGAGAGCACCCACAATTGTGCCTGGCATCATATCAAGTTAGAATGACTGAGGCCCCGTGCATCCACGCTTGGGACCTATGATGATAATAAGCCAACAACATCAATTATTCAGAATGCCAAATGTCCCTTTCCACTTGCTAGTGGGATAAAAGAGTGGGAACATTACAACAGTTGTGTTACAGATTTTGCAGGCATGTGCTTGTTAGCTGTCCAGTACATCAGTTTGTAATAATCTCTTGTGATCTGGGAACTTGGCATGTTCTAAATTATTACATCCTACTGGGATGCGTACCCTTACTGGTAGCAGACTTTTCAGTTTATTGTCATGTAGTACTTCAGAAGAATAAATGTTACGAAGAGTGGTGGGAGGGATAAGTACTTGGGGGGAAGATAAATACGCTAGGTACAAATAAATAAGTACTGACAAGAACACTGGAGGTTACTGTTTTGTGACTTCAGCATACAGTGAAGAACTGGATACTGACATTAATGTTAGATTACAGGCAAAAAAAGCTATGAAAAGGAAGGGGAAAATGTATGCTAGCGGTTTAAAAATATAGGTAGTAGTGTCCTTCTCTGACATCGAATCAAAGTAGGATCCGTTGTCGCAGAAGAATACAGGCAACCGTGAAACAGAAATCACATCGTGGAGCCATTTAAACAAGTACCTTGATTAGTAAGAAGGAGAGAAAGCATATTTCTGTCCTTTATTGTCAATATTTCTGTTTTCTAGAAAGAGTGTATGAAGATGAGATTTGACATCATGATATTGTGGTCATAGTTTTAAAATAATTGAGTATGTGCAAAATACAAGATTGCTCAAAGCTTTTTTTGTGTTTTTTTTCACGTGTTCCAAATTGATTTGTATTCGAAAGGTATACTTTGTCACTGGGGCAGAAGGAAGCAGAGTAACAGAATTGGAAAGCGTCTGGGATACAACAGATTAAATCTCACAAACCAGCTTTAGCCTTTTGTTACAGAAGAGCCTTTCATTAAATATGCATGTAGATTTTGTAGGCCCCTGTAATAATTTAGATCTATGCCACTGCATCTGTATTTGCTACTTTCTTTGTGTCCTCTCCCATGTCAACACTGTATGGGCAAGGGTCACCACTTCCTGGCCTGTCCACTCTTTTCATGCAAGTCCATGCTTTAAGTGCACTTCTTCCAAACTGCCTGGAAAACCCTCACCTTCCCTTTGAGACTCGTCAACAAAGTACACGAGAAGGAGGAAAGTTAGGCCATCACGTTGTGTTCTGAAACCCACCAGCAAGTATTTTGCGCTATCTCAATATTCATGTTCAAACGGGATGTCACAGTGACAGATCCTGGATTAGGGCTGTCCCTTTAGTTTGTAAAAACCCTTTATCTTCTAATGTTTCTGGAATAAATATATATGTACCAGAGAGGACTTAGCTTAAGCTGTAGGTCTTTGCTTTAACTATATGGCATTCTACATTTTCCAGAAGGATAAAGAAAAAATTTTGGTGTATTATTTTGTTTTTTAATCTTGCATTCTTCAAGTAAATTCACTTTTCAAAGCACAGAAGGCTAAAGGATTGTTAAGCTAAAGAAGCTTCATCTGAGTTCCATACAAACTAAATTATTATATTTCCAGATTTCCTCTCGCTTTGCTACAAGTCACAATGAGGAAAAAGTTGGGCTCCTTTGATGTGAAAAAAAGCAATATATCACTTCTCTGAAAGAACATTTCTCAGTCTCTCATGTGAAAAAGGATTAACACCTCCAACAAAGGTCCTGTAGATCACAGAACTAAGCAGCAATGCTGAACAGTATTCCTGAGGAGTGGAAAAACTGTATTTAAGCAAGAGATTGTTTGAACTGGCAAACAGAAGCTTTTTAATAGCTGAAGATCTAAGATAAAGGATTAAACCTTTCTGAAGTATCTGCACTTAAACAACTCTAAAGACAAGGAAGCGAGTTTAAATTCATGAAAGATGGTCTTTGTTTTCCTAAATGAACCGTGTTCTTCAGTGTCAAAACAAAATCCATTCACGGCATTGTCACGAAGTTTACGTAGTTGACAATGCCATTTATATACCCGAGTCTGACCTCGCTTACTTTCTAAAATTTTTACTAGTTTGAGCATCTGCCTCGTGCTTGCCTGAATTCATAGCTGAGAACAACTTATCTTTGTCCTCTCGGTGGGCGCTTGTGCAGTACACATAAGCAGAGTGTGTAAACTGAGATGCTAGTTTTAAATCCTTACTCATGTCGTTTTCCCACATTACAAGTCAGACTCAGCGCGTTATCTCTAATAACACACCGGTGGGTTTAGAGGAGTTTGGTCGTTGAAGCGGGTATTAAGAAAGAATTTGCTGTCGCTGTTATTGACTGCAGGAATGTGAGATGATTAGCGTTTATTAAACATCGGGAAAGGTGGGAATTTCTTACCTTATTTTTATCTTCAGGAGTTGAGTATGAGAAAAGGAGATGTCAGAGTGCCGTTTAAACTTCCCTTACAGGCTTTGTTTGTTTGTTTTTCACAAAACCGCTGCTTAGCGTGCTTGCTTAAGAAGAAAATGACGGCATTTTTTTTATCTTGAGCAGCAAACAGGTAACCTTCTGACCTCTTCGGTAAATCCTCAACTGAACCTCTGAAATTAGGGTGATTTAGCATTTTATGGCGCAGAATAAAAATCTCTAATTCTGTTTCCAAATAGTGTATCCTGAACACACATTTTATTAAGCTCTTGACTCATTCAGTCATGTGTGTTTTGTAAAGTTCCTATGGTTATTGTTTTACAATAGCTGCTTCCAGAAGCATTGTAAGGGTTTCAATTAATCAGCTCTTTGTGTGCTTCAGACTATGCAAATTTATCGCATCAGACCATTCAGCAGCTCATGGGAAAGCAATGTACAAACTGTATTGTCTTCTAGCACCTCCTCTCATTTAGAGTGATGTTTTTAATAAGAAAACTAATCAAGTTTACTTATGCATTATTTATCTGTTAATTTTAATTCTGTTCTTTACTTCTTATGTCAAATGGGATCTAGCAAGTGATACGATAGATCAGTGAACGATTCGATATTGAACAAAGCTCATGTGATGCAGCACTTTTCTGGAGTTGTTCTGTGCTTAGTTAGCCATCGCAGTGTGCAGTCCGAGTTTTGAAGCAGACGTGCATTTTTGTTTAACCTTTTTCATAATTGCCCATCAGTTGGCCGCTTGCCCGCAATATGCGGTGCTGTGTTGTAGGTACCCCTCTTCTTCATTATGTGGCATAGCTGTTTTTCTCAGAGGTATTTCCAAACTCTGGCAAATCTGGAATAGACCCTTTTTAGTTAGTTTGAGCTCTTTCGCCACTCTATCATTAGAATAAACAAACAGGGACACTTAGTAATGCGCTTCTTTTTGTCTTGCTGATAGGAGCCGGTATTACTGCTGCTTCCATTCACTTCGTCTCCTTTGCTCGCTAATGTCCCTCCTGCTGCTAGTAATTAGTTTTCTATATTAGAGTGTTTTGACTTATTTGATTATTACTATTTTTTTTTCATTTGGCATGTGTGTGCATAGAGGGCACCTGACAGAGCCGGTGACAAACTTTCCCATACCATCGTTCAGACCCTGCCCCCTCCTGCCGCCCCTGGCCCCTCACGGCTGTCTATGAGCTGCAGAGCAGGCACCAGTTTTGGAAACAGGAATATCTACTGATGAGAAATGGAGCAAAGAGGTGGGAGACCTCTGTGTCCTGTAGGGCCGTGTGGAGGCGCAGGGTGCTGGGATGCAGACAGCCGTGCGTAAGGATGGGGCTGTCGGGCCTGGTCAGGGCCAGCATTTACTGGCTGGCATACAACAGCATGGTGTTTGTTTTGTCTAGGAAAGTAATTGCTGCCTTTTCTGGTTGTTAGTGTTTGATTCTGGTCCTAGACAAGAACTTCACAGCGTTAGGGGTGAAAGGAGATTCAGACCCATCAGAATACAGCGTGTAGACTAAAACTGTATTGCTGGATTCCGTGTCCAGCACATGAAAGTGTGTGCTGGGGAGGGGGAGAATGAAACCAAGTAATCTTGTGTGTCCCGTGTGAAAGCTGGAGATCAATTTTCATGTGATATCTGAATGAGTAACAATCTGGAAATCTTAAAAACCTGTAGTAAGAGCAAAGTTAGGTATGGGTTTGAGTGTGTCCTGTTTATGGGTGTTACATGGGGAATAGCCGGGCAGCTCGGCTCTGAAACGTAGTTGGTGCTGCATGGGACAGTGTTTGGAACTTGAGAGGCTGTCTTAAATCCAGCCTCCCCTTTTCTTCTTTACTGTTTTATGAGCCAATTTCAAGTGATTATTCCACTTATAATGGATTAATTCCCTCGATCACCTTTTTACAGCTGCTTGGCAATGCAGAACTGGCATTTTGTTGCCCTGCTGCAAACCCTGGTGCAGCAGTCGGGGCTGAAAAGGAGAAGCAGAGTCAGGAACCCTCAGAGCAGACCTACAGTCGTTAGCTGGTCTCTGAAGAGCCTCTGGCAGAGGGGGACTGCAAAATGAGTCAAGTTCACATTTTGGTGCGAGTTGCAGCTACTTGCTTTTAGAAGTTGTGTTGTGTGCAGGAAGGTGCCTTTCAGGTTTGAAAATAGCTCCTTATGAGAAAAATAAACTTTCTTAAAACGTGGAGAGGAAGAAGATGTTCTCCATCCCGTTCTCTAAATACAAATGGAAGTGCTATAGATCTGCTACCTAAACTCAGCAACTTCTTAAAATACAGACGCTCTGAACTGAGGTTTCATAGATTTCCTTTTCTTTCTTTTTTTTTTTTGGGGGGGGGGGCTATAACAGAAACTTTGTAAATGGCCTAGAGAGCTTCCCATTGCTGGATTCTAAATATTTTGTTTTTAACTTCTAAGCTCATTATGCTGTCTTTGTGTTAACTTGTATTAAAATCTGTCAGCTATGACTGGTCTCATAACCACAGCCAGCGGACCAGAATAAGTTAATTATTTACTTGTGTCACTAGTGCTCTTCATCTAATGAAATGCACAGCTGTGTTAGATCTGCAGTTGGGTGTGTAGGTCCCATTGTTCCGCAAGTCAGCGGAGGGTAGAAGCCGCTATGATGGAGAGCCCTCAGTTCTTTCTGCTGTTCTGCCTTTCTGTGTCGATTTCATGGATCTTTTATCATTCACTTTCACACAAAACAAACAACACAGTGGCTGTCTGCTATGGGAACCGGCGTGGCATATAAAAGGTTTTCAGAGCCTAAAGTAATTTTAAGTTAGCTAAGATTTAATTTTTGGCTTACAGGTGCCCCGAAGTCCAGATGTAGCCTAATGCTTTCTTAGAAGGAAATGGGAATAAGGCACAGCACAAGTGCCATAATAAGTCCATAATAAATTATTTATGTGTATAACTGTAGGATAAAAAACTTGTGCTCACAAGAAAGAGTGGGTTTGGGGTTTGTTTTTTTTTTTCAGCAAGTGGTTGCTTCTTGGTGGGGAGGATAGAAGGGTGTTACCGCTTTACCATAATGGAACAGTGAAAATTAATTTCAATAAGTTTAAAAATTAAATGCCAACCCCCCAGCCCCCCCCCCCAGACGCTCTCATCCTTCCCCACCCTCCCCCCACGCTTACCATTCCCACTCTGCTGACTGCTGTCGGTGCACCTCTCCCTGCCTTGCTGCTCCCTCCTGAGCCGCCGCCGCCATCCCCCTGCGTGCTGGCGGCCAGGGCTGCCTTCCTGGGGACGTGCCCAGTACCCCCAGCCCTCAGGAGCCCCTCTGCTGCGGGGCCCTTCCCAGAGCGCTGCGGGCTCATCTTAGACAGATTGTGGGTTTTTCCAGTCATAAAGGCTTCTGGAAGAAATTGGCCGCTCAAACAGTAGCGTTGGCTCAAAGGAGTATGGGCTTAAGCAGCTGCATTTTAGCACCTGAAGTTGTGTGTTAGATCTCTCGGTCATTTATAGCTGCAGTATTCTGATCTGCAGAATCCGGCTGTAAGGGGAGAAAGGAAAATGTCACGGTGCGTGATAGACTGTTAAGTGAGTTTTCATGCTTCTGCTTAACTTGTCGTAAGTAATCTTAGAGTTCTGGGTTTTTTTCTTTTGTTCTGCGCCCAGTGAGTCCGAAAAAACAATTTCAAAACTTTTGGAAGAGTTACAATTTGTGTTCGAAGGCTGACAAAATTCAAGCAGCATAAGGAGCAGCTATACTTTGTAATTTGTCGAGCGCAATCTTTGCTCAGCAAATGAACGCTACCTGAAAAAATGTTGGGTTTTTGTATTTTTTCCCCCTAATCCACCCCCAGCTCCTGTCAAATCCCAACTTCATGAAGTATTAAGTGAAGATGCATGTGATGAAGAGATTCTGAATCAGTAGTAATTTTGTGTGTCCAAAGAGATGATGTAAGAGACCTGATTTCTTCATTTTTTTTTCCCAGAGAACTGTAGTATCAGCTCTTAAAAAAAAAAAAAAATAGTTCTCACTTGAGATGTTCCAGACTGATGGTCAGAAGCTTCTGGTTTCATCTGAAAACTGTATCTAAAGCTTTCTTCTTTACTTGCTAGCTGACACATCACGGGGGACATTATGCAGGGCTGTGCTAATGGAGCCAGTCCTGTCAGAAGGGCTCTCTTCCAGCCTGCAGGTCCAAGCAGTGGTCACGGTAACGAGTCTGGGTAAAAAGGGATCCACGAGAAAGAGAGGAGGAGAAAAACACCAAAGAAAATCTGGTGATGAGGCATCAGCCCTGCTGGTGGTTTGCTGCTGATGAATTGAAATGTTCTTCTCTTCTGCAGGGGTGTGTGGACTGATTGTTCCTCAGGAGGACATGCCATTTTGTGATACGGGGATCTGTCCAGATATCATAATGAACCCTCATGGCTTCCCATCGCGTATGACGGTTAGTGGCTATGCTCTCATTAAAGACGCGGTGTTCTGCAATAGAGAAAGTGAAGTGATTAGCCAGAAAAACGAAACTATGTGTGTGAGCTACACAGTTGCAACGAGAACATTCTCCAGTCCTCATGCCACATGCTTGCCCTCTTATGAGCCTTTAACCATCTGTTTTGAAACATCCTTCTGTAAAAGGAGACGGGATGTGGGCTGTTTGTGCATCGCAATCATTTTGTTCTGCATCAAACTACTTAGAAGAGCAACCAGGTACTTCAGTTGAAGCCTTTCCCTCCCAGGTGACTGTGCCCAGTAAGCCAGCTGAGCAGCAGTGAGGGGAAGAGCGGAGATGAGTTTCAGTAATAGTTCCAGGCCTTACGTGGGGCACACCTCCCTGGAATTCATTCAAGCCTTGTGGTGGGGCTGCACCATGTACATCACAACCTGACCTTTATACAGGACATCCACTGATTACTTTGTACACCTCTGATGTTTTTCCCTTTGTTAGCTGCCTTCCTCCTGTTCCCACTGCTGCTCTGTAGAGTGTCAAATTCAGTGGCAGTCTCCCAGAGCAGAAGGCCATGCTAGATTGTGCTCACTTCTCAGACAAGCGGAAAAAAATGGGAATGTCTGACTCTGGGACCTAAGGGGTTCCCTGACCCTGTCTGGTTTTCACCCCTTACTCCAGGAATACCTCCTTGTTCTCCTTGGGTTTCTCCTACTCTTTCCATTGCGTGCAGTGACATTGGTTGCAATCTCAGGCCCATCACAGAATGGTTTGGGTTGGAAGGGGCCTTTAAGATCATCGAGTTCCAACCCCCCTGCTATAGGCATGGACACCTCCCATAAGACATCTGCCTTACTAACGCTGTGATTGATCCAGGTATGTTCCAGCATGTGCTGGTGAGTAGACTGTTAATTCTGTTTTTCCTTGCGCAGGTAGGAAAGTTAATTGAACTCCTGGCTGGGAAAGCTGGGGTCCTAGATGGCAGATTTCACTATGGAACAGCTTTTGGAGGCAGTAAAGTGAAGGATGTGTGTGAAGATCTCATTCGCCATGGTTATAACTACCTAGGGAAGGACTATGTAACATCTGGTATCACCGGGTAAGGATCTGCTGCGTAATTTAGCTGTTTTAGGGGAGTGGGAAATGCTGTTGAGGCACATATTGAAAGAGCTTCTTATATCTCAGAGCTCAGGAGCTTTCTGTTATTGACAAACCACTCCATGAGATGGAGACAAGGGGCTGAAGAACGGAGCGCTTCTTTTTTCTTAAATGTGTTCTGTGGCTCCACATTTTAAGGACTATTAGTATTTGCTTGGCCATAATGTGAACGGCTATTGTAGCAGACATGAAAATCTTCTGAGTTCTTCTGCATGGCAAAAAAGTTAAAATCAAGGTTTTCCTTCTGAGAGACTGGAAGAAATTTCAGGTTTCTTTTGGCAGCAGTTCTTGTATGTACTTGGAAGGAGACAAGCATTTTCATATTGATTCTAATAGTACTGTAAAATGTAGTTTTGGAAGCAGGTGTCTGTTCCTTGAGAATATTTTGTGTGTGCTTTATTTTTCCTTTGACTTACACAATGATTCAGTCTGGCATAATACTCTAATCTGCAACCTTCCTGCTGTGCCGATCGGACTGGCTTCTGAGACACAGAGTTCAAAGAACGCAAGATAGTTTAGGAACAGGAAAAGGCCATATGGTTCCACATGCCTGCCCTCCCAAAATGTATCTTAATCCCACCTTCCTGCTATTTTTATTATTCTCCCAGTCCCCTTCTTCTCGAGGAATAGGTTTAGATCTCTCCTGTAAGATGTTTTGTTTTTAATTGCCATTCCGAGCAACTTATTCCATATGTTGTTTGTCTTTTGTTTCAGGACCGCAGATTTTTATCCACCTTAGCCCCTCCATATTCCATACATTTTTAATGAAGTATTCGAATGTTTGAAGACTTTCTGTTGATAACTTGTGATAATTTTTAACAAACACATCTAGTCTTGTTTCCCAGGGAGAATAAAATCATTTTGCTCTAAAAATCCCCTGCTCCCAAACTTCAACTTTGTACTGCCCTAGTTAGAGACTTTTCTTTAGGATACTGGTATTCTCCCAGGCAAATTTCACATGCTTCATCTATTTTTTATGAAATTTGGAAGCAAATATGTGTGGAAGTTCCAAATAGGTATGCAAATTCCAAATGTCTAGTTGCACGTTGTTATTGGCTTAAATTGGCAGCTTTTGGATTAATGCTATCGTGTCAGTAGGGACTGTGAATGGGAGGCTGTCCCCTGCTTGATTTTGCATCACATATATTTCTAGAAAGAAATGGTTGGCAGCGCTGAGTTTTTGTGTTAAATCTGGTTGTTAGTGAGCGCTGAAGGTGGTAACTGGGAAACAACCAAGTGCTCTCAGCTGTTGCTTTCTGATCTTGAGGTGTTTGTGCTGTTCTTACAGTCGGGGGTGTTTTAAAGACAGAAATCTTTCAGCTATTATTCCAGCTGGCAGAAATGAGTAACACCCTCCGTGCAGCTTACAGATGTTCCTGAGTTGATGTAAAGCTCAGCATCTTAAGTTCAGTTCTGAAGAGCCCTTTTACCCTGCTTGTCTGAGCCCCCAGCGCCTGCCTGGGCAGAGAGTTTTGTGCCAGGGACGTGGCTGCTGAGCAGGCCCCCACCTGCTGCAGGTAGAGCAGTGTGTGGCAGGAGCTGAGGATCTTGTTCCTTGCTTGTCCCTTGATGCAGCAGTACGTGGTGCTGGCAGTGCACTGCCCTTCTGTTCAGAGGGGTTCTCTGGAGGAGTTTAAGGTCAGTCATCCTGGAACCCAAACACATTTTTCAAGGACTCGTGATTCCCGGATTGTTTCAAATTCCTCTTGCCTATGGCACTCTTGTCTCTCTTAAGGTAAATATGGGCTAACTGTGAACATTGTGTTTTTTCTTAATTCCTTCAGGGAGCCTTTGGAAGCGTACATCTATTTTGGCCCTGTGTATTACCAGAAACTGAAGCACATGGTGTTGGATAAAATGCATGCGAGAGCTCGAGGACCCAGAGCAGTGCTCACCAGGTACTGTTAAAGGCTGGGTGCAGAATTCCTGGCCTGCACTCAGAAATATGCCCAGCTGATAGGTAGGTATAAAACAGAGCTTGTTCACCTCTTGATGCTTGACAAAAAAGGCTATTGCCTATTAATACACTGTTACAGAGTAGAGATCTCACAGTGGGCTGTGGTAGGAGGTTGTTCTGAATATCCAGGTGTGCTCTGTGCCGTACAAAAACTGAGTGCTTCTCAGACTTCTGTTAGCAGATGGTTAAAAAGTACCGTCTTCTGATTCTCAGTGCACACTTCGGCCCTTCCCTGACAGACTATTCTTACTATAGGCATTTTAGGAGGACTGTTTTTTTTTTTCCTTTAACAATTGTACTTATACAAAATAAGATAGGAGTAGAAGGAAGAAATTAATTCAGATATCTCAACAGTCTGTGATACTGAGCAGATTAACGCTGATGTGTCCCTACTGTAGCACAAACCAGCATTAGCATAACATGCATCCCCGGTACACTGCACTTGGCCTTGTGAAACTTTTATTCAACTCTAAAACTTAATTTAGAGTTTTATGTGGTGATCCATGGTTTTTGTACAATACCATACAGGAGAACTGCACTTTTGCGCTAAGAAATTACAAAGTTTACAGAGTTGCCAACAATAAATCTCCATTTTTATTTGCCTGGTTTAAATATGTCTTCAGTTCCTGTGGAGTCGTGATGATTGCTCTGAGCCTGAACTTGGTTTTCTCTCCAGCTAAAAGGTTGATTACTGTGTTGATGTCCTCTTGGGTAAATTTTGAAGATATACTCTGGGGTATATGTAATAAAAACACCTGGAGGTGGGCTTACATTCTCGGCACCTTTGGGGAATTGGCAGCATTCTGCTTTCATTGGTGCTACTCACTTTTTCTCCTTGGAGGCTAACCGACTTTTTAGCTCCAGCTCTAAGGCTGCTTGCACTCATGTGCTATATTGCTGACGTTCCTGTCTCACAGAAAGTGGCTCGGTAGCATAGTCTTTGTTTTGAGGAGGCTTCTAGTGGATCCCTTAGTCTAACTCTGTCCATCACAGAGGATTATCAGCTAAATCTTCCCAGACGGTTTGCCCTGTCTGCCCACACACCGTGTTAGCCAGTCAGTCCTCTTAACAGGTGCAGCTTCCACCTCTTCGTACACTGTTACAGAGTGGAGGTGCAGGTCTCTGCTCTCTCTTGCTTTTTGTTGCATGTTTCCCATGTGTTTTGGCTGTCTGACCTCACGCTTTCTCTGGGACAAATTGAAGTTGTCTCACACGTTCCATAGAGGAAAATACCAGCGGTTGAACTGGGAGAGAAATCATGAAAAACTTTTATTTCTAAACTTTTCCACCAGCTACGTTAATAGCTGTGCTACACTCGCCCTTCTTAATTTCTGTATCACAGCTCCTTGCCAGTATGAACCTGAATGATGTTCCCAGTTACTGGGCTGTCTTCCCCATTTTCTGTCCTTTGTGTTACTCATACTACTGGCCCTTTATCTACAAAAATGAAAACTTACTGTCTCAGCTAGTGGTGCACACGGTTTTTTTTACTAGAGCTCCTAGCTTACCCAAATCCCTTCATCAGCTTTCATATTGTCTCCCCCAGCTTCTCAGCTTTTTAGAGATACTGAATTTAAATGAAACCTAAATCCCAAGTCAAGGTAATACTTGTATGTAAAGATGAATGTGCTGTGATTTCCCCCACCCCTTGCTTTGAATGCTTTGTTCCAGTCAGTAGCATCATACTATGCAGCTAGGGCTCTTTATTTGACTTTGAGGAAAGCTAGTGGATGTTCAATTTATGCTGCCTCTTGACTAGTCCTTTAGGAATTTTCTTTTTTCTCCTCAACTAATTAAACTGCCCTTATTGCCACCGCCTCTGCTGAGAGAGCCTGCTTTGCCAGCTTTCATATTCACCATTGCTTTTTCAACCACTGCACTTCCTGTTAGATTGCCTCTAACGCTGTGGGTTATTTTGCCTTTAAAAGTAATCTTGTAACAGCTTCCAACATGGAATTTAGCAATCATCACCTTGAAATACATTTTATTATATATCAAGTGTACCTTAACTGACAGAGTTATGTTTCCATCTGAAGTGAGACAGAAGACTTGAGTTCCCTGAACATCACTAACACTAGGTGCTGCTTGGATTTAAACAAGACTTTGCGGAATTGCAAAGCAGCACTCTGTCAACATGATCAAAAACCACCAGGATGTTACCCTCTGAGTTGGCATTTGCTAGACGAAGTGCAAGACTTAATTATTTTTTTCCCCATGAATAGTTAACAATTAATTTAAAACTTAGTTCTTTAGATGGTGTTGTGCAGATGCCCAGTCTTGCTAAGTCTCTAATAGATAAACTGGTTTTAGTTTTCCTTACGAGAGAACAATGTAAGCCTTCTGCAGGCATGGTTGTTTTGATGGGCATTGTCAGAGCTGCCACCTGCATGTCCTTTAAACTTATCAGATATTGCCAGTTCCTATTGTACCGTGAGGCCATGACGTGAGAGTGGTCAGAGTGCCTCTCTGGGGAGCACGGTGCTCCTTCCTCCTGTTGGGCAGTGTTTTTTTAGGTAGTGTCACAGTTTTGGGAGATCAACATTTCAGCCAACAGCTCTGGTGCAGGCACAAGGAGTTGAGGTGGGCACACACTCGGTGGTGTGTTCTTACTCATGGGCGTTGGTCACAGTGCCCTCCACAGCCACTGAAACACGGAATGGGGCCACAAAGCTGAACCTGCTGCTCTTCCAGAAAATGCAGAGTTAGCACCAAGAAATCCTTAATGTGCTTAAACCACTGAAGTTAATCATCTTACGCTTTTTTTCTAAATGCAACAGTTAAGTAGTATGAAGACCACTTGGCCTGATTATTATTTTGTTAATTTGAAGAATCCATCCATTTTACATAAGATGGAAGACTTTTAAGATCATTTAATCCTGTTTTTGTTAAAATATGAAAAACGTATTTTTTTTTTGTATATTCCTCATCTTATCTTCAAGTGTCTGCTTTGACTTGAGAATGCTATATTCAGAATAAATAATGGCAGCAGTTACCCAGGGCAACAGCTGCAGTGTACGTGTGTAGAGGAGAAGGGGAAGCACAAACGCTTCCTAAAAACTGTTTTTAATATTTTAAACAACCGTTGGTGTGAAAAATTTTCAAACTCGTGTAAGCTGAAGAAAACTCTGATAAACGTAAGGAGCTGAAGACAGACTCTTTTCCAAGGCCCAGTCTCAATTTTGAAACATTTGGTACTTTAGAAAACTACTTCTCTGAGAGGGAGAGTTTTATTTGTTTTATTTTGCTTTTGGTGAGATAATTTTGACATTCAGTGGAAGTGAAACACTTAAGAGCTTAAGATTTGAAATTTAAATTTTGTTTGCGTGTGCATGGGTTTTTTTTAATGGGATTTCAGCTGCCTTAAAAATCTCCGTCCTGCATCTCTTCAAGGGCCGGAATTGAGACCCCATAGTTTTTTCCAAGTGGTTTTATCCTCCCTTAATTGGATTGCAGCTGTATTGGGGGGTCACATTTATAAAGCTCTGTTGGCATTTTATCATGTGGACCAGCACCTGGTGAAATTCTTGAAAGTAGGCCCACGAATTTAACTATTACTGCATGAGTCAGTTGGTAGAAGAAAACTCGGGCACTTCTAACACTGCAGCAAATGTCTGTGTCTTTGGAGGCCTCAACTACTTTTAAAGTCTGCCTCTAAGCACTTCACAAAACTGCATTCCCCACAGGGTGAGGCCTTTAAAACTGCGTCTGAACAGTGACAGTGCCATCGCCCGAGTGGGGGGGGGGGGGGGGGGCTCGGGAGTTTAATCAGGATGTAAACAGCTTCCATCCATTCTCCCAACAGCGGGGAAAAATAGAAGGTTACGTGAATGAAAAGGGCAATTTGAATTACAAGCAGATTAGTTTTAAAGTTCCACTGTGGTCAGAGTAAAGGGAACTGCTTCCCCTAAAAAACAAACACAGCTTGCATCTTTGGAAGGTCAGTTTGGTCTGGTAATTAGCTATACTTTTTTAAAGAAAACTTGTTGTAAACAATTATTAGATGTCGAAGTCCTTTAGAAATCCTTTTCCCCAAGTTGGCAAAAACTTGTTTTAAATCTATCTAATGTATTAACAAATTTGGTAGATTAAAATAATACAAATATACTCCAAAAGTTATGATCCATATGTACCCGTTGTATATTTTATGTGCTTTATAGTGCTCTAGCAGGAAGGAGCAGTGCATAAACACTGGCTTTCACTGACCAACAAAGCCTCCTGTGATTGCCAGTAACAATTTTTATTCCTTCTCTTTGCTGTCATGCTTCAGGGAATATATTAAGATGGAAGTATTTAATAAATGCATGCAATATATTTAGTGCTTCACGAAGTTAAGATTGTTTTTGCTTTATAGCTCACTCTAATATTTGCAACCTAAGTGCTACTGTGTTGTGCTAGTACTTGAGAGTAGAACTAATATCGAACTAAACTGCAGCACGGCAAATGAATATTGAAAATTCTGACCACGTCCAACCAAAAAAAAAAAAAAGTATTGTTAAATAATAGATTTTACCTTGCCTTTTTTATCTCAAATTTTCAGTGTCTGTTTCCACTGATGTGGGAGTTGGTCTTGATGATCCCCAGGGCTCAGCTGCATTCTGTGAGGTAAACTTCTGGCCTGGCACTGCAGCTGTTGCTCGCAGAACTGCGCCCTGTTGCCAGTGCAAGAGCAAAGATGAAATGCTTCAATTTGAATAGCATTTATGAGATCAGCAGCACTGGTTTGTAGAATGTTGTTATCTAATGATACTGTACCATTCCTACAGTTTGAAGGTATTCCTAGGGTGGTGGAACCTGTGCTCTGGAATACTTACTGCATTTTTCTAATATTTATTTCCAAGGCAACCCACTGAAGGTCGATCCCGTGATGGTGGTTTACGTCTTGGAGAGATGGAACGGGATTGTCTGATAGGTTATGGAGCCAGCATGCTGTTACTGGAGAGACTGATGATCTCAAGTGATGCCTTTGAAGTGGACGTTTGTGGGCAGTGTGGCTTGCTGGGATACTCTGGCTGGTAAGTTGTCTAACTACAGTGCCTTTTGTGTGTCATGGTGTCCCTTCCTCACTTTGTGCGTGTGGCATCTTTCATATGTGTTCCTACTTTCAAGATAGCCCTCAACTCTAAGGTACATAAATCAGCGTGTTACAGAGAGAGTAAATGTGCCTCTGCGTGACAGAACTTTGCCCTTGGCCAGGAGTCCCATGACTAAGGGAAGAAAATACCAACTGTGTGTGCTCAAGTTACTTCAGTATTTATGTGTTGGGGAAGGTGAGGAGTTATGGGGAAGAGAGATTGATTCCTAAATATTTCATAATAACATTGAAAGCTTGCAGCAGTTTGGGTATCGATGTCCGTTAGGAGAAGCAGGAAGCTGGGCTTTATTTACTTTGGTGCTTGGAGAGTGATTTTTCTGTGATATAATGATATAAGAAGGTAAGGCACATTTTCAGTTTGTAGATGTAGAAGTGACAGCTACCCTTTCTTGCCATAGTCAAATCTTTCTTCAGAATTGTGTCTGGCCAGAAAGAAATCACCATGTTTGCTAATACCAGTAGCAGTTCAGCTCCCTGTGGAGCAGAAGTACAGACAAAGCCTGTTTACTGTATAACCTGTCTTGGTTGGTGATATTTAGTTGGACATTGCCCTACTGGCTTTTCTGCAATAAACATTTTGAGGCTCTTGTTTTTCTTGTATGCATTGTATGGAACAAGTGAGCCCTCTTTCTGATCCAGGTCTTTTAAAGCTGCTGCAGTGCAAGTAAGAGTTGAAGGAAGTTGCCTGGCAGGAAGGGCATGCATCGAGTCAAACAACCGCTTCTCACTGTGTAATGCACTGCCTTAAAAATACTGTCGTGCAGATGTAGTTCAATTTTTCTGAGAAGACCTTGGCTTTTGAACAGACCTTGAAGCTTGAATTTCAGAGACTGAATTAAATGAAAGCACCTTGAAGAAAATTGGGAACTTAAACATTAGAGATAGTGTTAAACTTTATTTTTAAGGGATTGGTAATCAAATTTTTAAGGGATTTGAAGTTCATAACATAACAAAGTTCAATAAGTTTTTAAAATAACTGAAAGAAACTCTCAGACGGAATGAGACATTCTTGCAGTTGAGTTCTGTGAAAAGCTGTCTGAAGAGTAGGAGTAATCAAAAAGAGATAGATTCTGCTAAGTAATACGATGTACCTGCCAGCAGCCAAAGCAAGTGGCCCTATAATGAGCATCACAGAAGGAACAGTCATTAAGAGAAACTCACGTTTTCCAAACTGGCCTTGTCCACGATCCCAGCATTAATCAGACATTGCTGTGAGAAACCTTGCAGAAACATTGTCTGGTGGATAGCATGAGGGGCAATTGTCTGCAGGAAGATATGCTCATCTTCCCAGACAAGGACTAGCAGCTGGATATGTCTTTCTGCAGGACAGTAACAGCGCATTAGTGCTGGGGCCTGAACTGGGCCTGAACTTTCATAGGGGAAGGGGACTGTTGTGGTGGTGACGGAATTTGTCCCCATAAAAGGTACAGTAGAAGCCTACTGTGACAACACCAGCTGCATGCAAATCCTTCTGCTTTGCTGTGGTACAGAGTTATGTACTGAATTCCTTGAACGGAATTTGGTCCTTTTTTGATGAGAAGTTAGCCTTTTCCCTGGAGTCTGAGCATTTTAAAGTCTAAGATCAGCTTTGGCACTATTGCCTTTTCTTGTCCAGTGTAGTATCAATCCTAGGATCAAATGGTCTCTTGGATACTTCAATTTCTATGACCTCTGTTTGACAGTAACTTCCAATTTGTGCACAGAGTGTCTTGTAACCTTTCTGGATGATCTCTGTGCAGGTACAAAGCAGGCCCGGAAGGGTCTGTAATCAGACACTAGACTTCTGCTGATAAACAGGAAAGTTGTGACTCATCAAGCTTCCAGGGATACATTTCTTTTTTTTTTTTTAGTACAATTGTTTGCTTTTTGCTGTCATCAAAAATTGCTTCTGTTTAGGCTGCTTCACCCTTCATAAAACCATAGCTAACACTATCAATTTGGACCAAGCTAATAGCTACAAACCCGTAATTGAGGTCTGTTCTGATTTAATGACATGCCAGCTGTAATGCTTCTCCTGTGGAACAGTGCAGAAGAGAAGTGTGTTCCAGGGAACACCTAGCTCAGCCTACTAACCTCTTACTACTTGTAGTCAGATCTAGGCAAAGCCAAACCGGTTACTGGAGTAATCGAATCCTCATTATAAACTAGAGAAATGTAATTAAGTCTTCTATACCATTAGTTGTCAAAACTTAGATGGTTTTCAAGAGGAAAAAAATACCCCAATTATGGAGCACGTGGAGGTCAGTTTTCCAGAGCAGCTCTTGGGCATGATCTTTTGAATATGCCTATAAAAGAGAAGTAACACAGTCAGGGGAGAGAAACTGTGGAAGAACTAATGGTGAGTTGTGTAACCAAGAACCTTGCTTAATATGAACCAGCCTTGTTAGACCTGGCTGCAGTGACTCCCTCAGGCTCTAGATCGAAGTCACTGATAACAGAAACAAGTGACTAAGCATTGGCTTTATTGTAGATGTTGGTTCGTAGCCTCATACTGTACCATAGAAGCATGTAGGAATTTTGCTGCTTGGAACTTACTGTCATGACCTTATGCCGAGAATATAAATATGAAACATGTTAGCAGAAAGAGAGCTTTGATAGACCATTAGGGAAGTGCCAGGTCACTCTCTGTTCCCAAAGGCCTGGCTTCATCAACTCTCTAAAGCCAGAAAATGGAGAATACAAGAGAAGGAGGAAATACAAAGGTAAGAAACAGAATAAAAAGGAAAATCTCTCTCCCAAATTTTAATATCATTGTTCGAGTAAAGATTGCAAAGGCTATGGGTTAAAGCAGTTTTACCAGCACTCCATCTCTACAAAAGATTTTGCTGTTTCTACAGAGGGATCTAAGGAGAGAGATGCTCCTTTTCTGAGCTAGGAATATGGACTGGTTTGAGGCAGTGTAGGGAAACGTTGTGAATAAGAGGGGAAAAATCCCAACTAAATGTGACCTTTCGTTCTTCCTGCCTCTTTTTTGTGACTGCATATAAGATAGAAACTGAACCATGAGTCATGTTTCAGAAGTACTTTGTTCTGTTCACCTCCTTTCTCATTATGTAATGCTGAATACTTGTTGGCAGTTATGCAAGTGGTGAAGAAGTAGATGTCAGTCCTGTTAGCTGCTAAGTGCTGTGATTCTTATCCAAGAAAAGTGCAGGTTTAACATGAAGCTCTTATTGACTTCAGTCAGATTTATTTAAGATCCTAAAGTTGTGACTTCCTCAAGTGCTAATGTGTCTCTAGCACTGAGCTCCTTCTAGGACTGAGGGCAGTGTTTAAAAGCAGGTGGACAGAGAAAATTGTGGATAGTGGCAACTGCTCTTTTCTGCAGAGCTTTGTTTACGCATAAACTCTTTTTTTTTTTGTTCCCATAGGTGCCATTACTGCAAATCGTCATGTCATGTGTCTTCTCTGCGGATACCTTATGCCTGTAAACTCTTATTCCAAGAACTGCAGTCAATGAACATCATACCTAGGCTAAAACTAGCTAAGTACAACGAATGAACAAGAAAAAGAAGGGAAAAAGTACTTTGCAGAAATTGAAATCCAGCATATCTAACTGGAAGATTTTTTTGGTGAACGGGAGTAACTCTAAAACCTAAGTGGGCAGAAGGAGGTGCAAACCAGTTGTAGGAAATCTTACTTGTGTATTCTACCTGTTTTAAGTTGACAGAGGACACTTTATCAGTAACATCTGCTAGGAGCAGTTCTGAAAGCATTGATTAGTCATAATGAACAAGGCACGTGGGAATGGTGGAATAAGGCCATGATCCAGCAAAGCACATATACCCCTTTCAAGGATGTAGCAACCCCATACTTCGTTTGGAAAAATGTTTTGCTGGACTAGGGCATGAGCTGCCTGAAATGCACATCTTATTCAGAGAGGTTAAAAACACATTTTGCAGACTAGTGGAATATGAAAGACTAATAAATGTTTTAAACAGTAGTGCCTGAATTTGTGTTGTTGTGTTGTGTAAGGATGGTAAAGCCTTCTTGTAATGTCTAAAACATTTTGCTATTCCTAAAGCATGTTGTTAAAGCATTAAAATTTAATTACTGTCAGTCTCAGAGATACGAAAGAACACCTCCTAGAGAACTTGAAATTAGTCATTTTTAGGTGAATTTTTTTTATGAGATACAAGGTCTGAAGAAAGCTAAAGCAGCAGATGAACCAAGAGTTGACTTAGAACCCTAAACTCTCGCAAGTCCTTTCTCAGCAAAGCACATTTTTTTTTTTTCAGTGCAAGGGGAGTGCCGCTGAAGTCAGGATGAAGTATGTTCAGGTGCTTGAGAGAAATGCAGCATACTAGATCAGTCACAATGCAGAACATTGACAGTGAAAGTCCTGAGGTGCTCTCTGCCTCCTCATACAGCCAAACTGGGGATGCCAATCTTGACACGACTGTGACAGTCGCATTGCTGCTGTTCTCTTAGCTGCCTAAGAAGCACAAATGAGTACCAACCTGAATAGGCTTCCTTCCTAAGCTGCTAACAGAATACGTAAACTAGCAGTTTTGTGTCTCAGGTCACAAACAAAATCTGAAAGGGGAGATTTTATTCTCCATTTTTTTGCAGTAGGACTGATGACAACACATAGCACAGCACATTTGGACAGGAAAAGCTCTTGAAAGCACCCCTACCAAGATCTGAACAGCTCAGGGTTATTTGTGATGATTTATAACAGAATGACATAAACCAAAAATTGTCATTTGCAGACTACTAGAGGAAGAGGTTAACCAACAGCCCCAACCAAACTGACAAACTTTGTTTTGCTCTGTGATTGCCAAACTGAGGCGCGGGTGCACCACCAGAGGGAGTGAGCCTCACAGGCTTTAGCTTGTTGGTGGAAGAAGTGTTGACTTGGTGCAAGGAAACTACTCTTAGGATAAAGGCTAGCTAGTCCTCTTTTAAGTGATCTCCTGGCTTAAGTGGTCTGAGCAACAGGGCGTTATCAAGACTAAGCAATGCGTGCAATTACACCTGCAGGAATTTAAGCAGATGCAGCAGAGATGAAGAGCAAAGTAGTGTGCTCCTGTGTAACTCTGTTGAGAGTACAGGTGTGTGTGCAGTCCTGAAGGGGGAACCTTGCAGCTGTTTTACCTCAGGCTGATGAAAGCATGGGAACAGTTTTTTGAGAAGATCTTGGGAGGGTAAAGGAAATCCTCTGTGGTAGTTTAGGAAGCTGGACGCAATTTTAGCAGTGGGTGGGTCCAGCAGAACATAGAAACTAGACGTCTCTAGGAGAAAGGGAGGGTCATCCACTGTGAACTGTTCTGGTGATACCTTGATCAGTTTCATTTCCACGCTATTGCTGTCTTGCCTAAATCTGTGAATATACAGGAGTTTATATGCCTGCAGATTTGAGCTGAAATTCCAATTTTTACTTCTTGCCTCTCTTGAAGAGGCTGTCTATGTTCCTTCATAAGACGCTCACAAGTAAGTTCTTTGCAGTGGAATAAGCAGTACAAAACCAGCAGCAGAAACTGAGCAGACAGCTGTGGTTAAAGAGGGAGTTCAGTGAAGGAATCCTACTGCAGACAGGGCAGATTACAACACCAGGGACTAGTAGAGTAAAGTATGTCCTCAGAATCTCACAGCTGTCACGCTGCTTTCCTTTGGTGAGCCTCATCTTTGCAATCCTTTCAATTATCTTCCTAGCCAACCTCCCCTCCCCCCTTTTTATACAGTGAGCGCCTTCACAAAGAGGTCTCATGCCAGCTAATGGCTGTATTGCTGTAACTAGACTTCCCCAGATGAACCCTGCCATGAAAGACATTTGCTGAAAGAGATACAGTATTCTGAACAACAGGTAACAAAATCTTAAGGCATTAGCAGGAGGACCTGTGGCTAGAAAATTGCCATAAAGTTTTCATTTCTTTGCAACTTCTTTCTCTCTCAGTAGTTAGCCTCCAGGAGAGGCTTTCTCCTCCCAGTGCTGTTCAACTTGAAGGTCGCCAGCATTAGTCCCAACTGAACAGCAGAATACAATCCACTTTAAGAGGCGTGTGCTGCTGTGGGAAGAGATATCTAACTCCATATATCATAAGTTCCCATTCGCTTTGCAGATAAAGGATTCAACACTATCAAATGGAAGGGGTATTTTTGGAATAGAATTCAGTAGTTATTATTTCGCTTCAAAAACACAGACACTAAAAGCTACCCCTTCCAACAGCGCCCATGTCTAGATGTACTGTTCTGGTGGGGGGAAGCAGAATCAAGTCAAGAATGGGGCAGAAAAAACCCAGATCTTTCAGCTGTTTGTGGAGTTGTGGGTGAAATATTGATCACAATTCAGAGAAACAGCCTCACTTAGCCATTTGCATTCCCCTTAAAGCTTTTTTCTTTCTTTCTCTCTCTTTTTTTTTTTTTTAAGGTAAATGTTTCCAAACATAGAAACAAGAAAACTATAAAGAAAAATGAAACCAGACTGGCCAGTTCTGGCATTCAGAGAGGTTATAATATGAAATACAGGTATACTGGGATTTAATAATTTTAAGATGTAGAAAATAAATTGGTTTTGTTTGTAATGTCCATAGCTTAAGAGTTTTGCTTGCAAAGAAGCTTGAGTATGCAGCAAAGAGGGCTTTGAATTCCATGGACTCCCTAGTTACGTGCTTCTTTAAAAAAAAGGAAAAAAAAAAAGGAAAACCAACAAAAAATTGACCCACAATGATGAGAAATTAACACTGTGACATTACTTGGGGCTTCTTGTTCATAAACAGAAACATCTGTGGTTTATAGCAATATGGGAGTAAGTAAAAAGCCTAAAAAGTCTGAAGATGGTGTCGCTGTTTGGTGATAACAAATGGCAAACTAACAAATAGTACTGTACATCTGCAAATTGGTTTGTAAACCCTGCTCAGAGCACACCTGTGGAGTCTGATTGTAGCTATGTCATTGTGCAGACCAAACCAAACGAGAAGGGCTCAAAACTTACCAGTGCTTCCTCTGTGCGAGGATCTGAAGACTAGGCTGGTACTAGCCCATGCACTCCCAAGCCCTGGAACAACCCACCTGAGCTTGCGCCCCTTGAGCAGCCCAGGCTCTTGGCTGTGCCCCAGGACCAGCAGCTCTGTTCCGTGGCACGGAGCTAGCTTGGCACTGCTGCAAGGCCCCCCCAGCCCACCGCTCCCCATTTGGAGCTGAGGATTGTTTTAACAGCCCATTGCCGGTTCGGAGGGGCCGTGGGGCACTTGATGAATTCCCTCCTCCGAAGAGGACGTGACTTGCCCAGGGCCACAGAAAGACTGTGCCAGAACTGGGATCAGGACTCTGCAGTCCCCAGGTGCCAGACACGTGCTTGCCTTAAAACTGAGCACTTCATCAAACCGTAAAATCCAGCCAGATGGTGACTCTTTGCTATTATCTGGACCAGTGCTGGGAGGCTTAATGTGCGTAAGGCACAGTGAAGATCTGCATTCCAGTTTCTAAGTCTAAGGCTCAGAAGCCCAGGAAATTGACCCACGATTTAGACCTGAATACTCCTAGGAACTTGAGCATGTTTGGACACAAGTTCTGGCTTGGGTCTGTCCAACCCATGAAATGTTTCTACGCACTTTCAGTGGGGAAGTTCATTCTTTGGGAAGGGGTAGCGAGGAGCATGAGTAACGACTGGCTACTTCACCAACCTTGCTCTGCACAGCGTCTGTGGACCTGCTCAGTCTCTCCTCCTCAGAGTAGTAATGGCTGCTGGAATCAGCCAGTGAATCAGTTTTGCCTCTTGGCAATCATTTAAGAACTCGCCATACAGACTCACAGGACATATGCACCCTCTTTGCCAAAGATACAAATGACTGTGAGTCTCTGGGAACACCAGAACCCTGTTAAACTTCCTCCAAACTCCTCTCAGAGATGATACATAATTACAATATATATATATATTTTTTTGCAGTTGGGATTTTTAAAAAGCAGTTTATATGGCTTAATTCCTGTCTCATAAAAGTCAACAGCAGTGATTCCTGTTGGCCACTCTGAGTGAATTTGGGCCTTTGTTCCATCTTCAGAAAGATCCTTCCAAGCTTGTGAGCAAGCTATTGCTCTTTGCATCCTGCAAAGAGGGGAAAAAAAACAATGAAGTATGTATTTCTCCTAATTACAGCTACTCCTTTACTTGTGTATTTCCTGAGGCAGGTGCCTTTGAGGTGCTTGCAATGACCAAGTATTTTTTCTAATGGCTTCATTTTGCCTTTGTCCCCTTGTCCCAGTCAGTATGCAAACAGCGTGTTGGTTCCAAATCAAAAGCAACTCTGTGCTGCTAGCAGCAGCGTTAAGTTTTTCCTTACAGTGAGTTTCAGGGAGCTGCTTGACCTAAGCATATGCTTTTCCATTTCAGACAGTGCATGATAGTTACTGGTCACTCAGACTTAACAAACAACAAAACATTATGAACAGAAAAAAATAATGCAAAAACTAAGGAGCAACGTCAATTAATGCACTAAACAGCAATGTTCTTGTTTGTTGCTAAATTGCATTCTGATGATGGAAATGGTTTTACCTTTAACTCATAGCGAACTGAAAACTTAACTCTGCATTCAAGCCTCACCCTGCCAGTCACAGGCAGGCACTGAAGGTAATGCTCTGTGCTCCAGGCGGATCAAAAGAAACTCATTATCAGTCAGTCATCTAAGAGGGTATGATGGCTTCACATCCAGTTGTTCGGCAGTCTGGAATGGATCTTTTCTGTGTCTGTTGTCTATAACAGCTTTTAGGGCTGGCTCTTCTTCCAACACGCAGTACAAATCCTCTGGTAACTAGTACCAGCCACGCATAACAAAAGCCAGCTAAGTCTGGTATAAGCTCCAAAATTGATGACTCCTTGCCCTTTCCTCGTACTAAAGTCAGCAAGGGATTCCCGTGCCATATTCCGAGCAGCAGCCCTAGATGCAGGGGTTCTTCTGGACTCCTACAGACACTGATGTTGCCCAGACCTGCAAGACCAGGAGAGTGAATTCCCCTGTTCCGTGCAGGTTGGAGCTGACCAGTGTGAATAAGTTATTTTGCATAGTCCTTTCTGGCAACACTAGCACTGCAGTTCTCCCTGAACCTGGGAACTGCAGCTGAGCAAAATTCCTTTCACGGGCATTAATAAAAGCAGATCAGTTAGCGTTGACCTACGCTCATCTTCAACAAAACTTGGCTTTGGACATCTATACGGTTCCAGCAAGCCAGCTGCAATTAACGTTACTTTTCATTCAATCTAAAAAGAAGGTACCCCCTTGCCTGATGCATGTGCAGTCTATCATTTGCATGCCTCAGCTCTTTTTGATCGTTTTCTCCCAGATACCTGCATACGTGCCTGCTCCAGCCACTTTCTCTCGGTGCTTGTGTCAATGAAAGCCTTTTGAAGGGATCAGTGTGTGTGTTTACCTAGGATGCCTTCTGATGTTCTTCAATTCCTGCATCTGCCAGCATCACACTCCCAAGCACATACGCAGAGTTGATTCCAGAAGCCTTCTGTCAGTTTACTCCATATCCTGTCCTTCACCTATGCGTATAGCTTCCTAAGGGGTGTTAATATATGTAAAATAAAGTTAACATTTCCTGTTTGGATAAGAAAGGTAATTGGGAAAGGGAAACCAGTACATAAACAAGATCCTTCTCTTTTTTTTCTTCCATGGGATTTTCCCAGTAGGTAAAGAAAGAAAAAACAGCTACAGAGCTGGGAAAGTGAGCAGACAGAAGTGTTTGTTCATTCTGTGACAGAGGTGGCAGGCTTAGGCAAGTAAGAAGACATGAAACAACTCACAGACTGCAGCCACTGCTAAAATAATGAAGTCTCCCTCAGTATGTGCTGCTGCCAGCAGTCCTACAGACCATGCTGAGATGCTGGGGATCCAAAAGGGTCCTCTGAGCCATTTGCTCCAGGTCCTTGATATTGCAGACACCACTTGATGCAACTGTTCACAAGATGCTCAAACTCATTACTAAAATTAATATAAATTCTTCTCCTTGCTAATCCAAGAGAAAACTTGTCTAGAACTTCAGCCTACTGTTGCCTTGGGTATTTTGGCTAAATTAAATAGATAGCTCTAACTACTCTTTTGTTCCGTCCCCAACTGCTCATTGAAACTGCTCTCACTCCTTGGCGCTTACTCCCAAAATATTTATGCCAGAGTCTAGAACTGATGTTTGGGGTCTAGTACCACTATGAGGAACTTCTTATGACAAGGAAAGTTCGTGTGGCTGCAGCCCACTATGACAAATGGCTGCAGAATGGAGGACGCTTATGGAAATCTGTTTTCGAAAGAGCTCGAACTGCTGGATTTTAAGCTGATACACTCCCTGCCCTTCGATGACCCTTCCCTTCTCTCCAAGCACCCACCAAGTTTGTATTCATCTTTCTTGAACAAAGGTGTTTCTCCTTTCACAATAGTGACAGAGCCTCCCTCCCCTGAAAAACCTCGCTGAGGCAGTGTAGGGTTATCCTGTTGGTTTTATGGTTTGTCAGTGTTCTGCGTAGACAAGAATCTGGAGCAAAAATTCCCAATGGTAGAGTTTTTTGCATTCTTGCCAAGACCTGCCCTTCACTCTGCATCAAATCCAATCCTACAGCTGACATTTTTGAAAAAAGCTAGTGTCTTGCAGTCTTCCCATCTGTAAACTTCCCACTTGCTGCACATTAGCTGAACCAGATTTTCAGGAGGAGATGCCCCACTCTTTCAGAAGAATGATGTCCATTACTGAGAGTCACGTGGGAAATCCAGAAGCACAAGATGCTTTTTAGAAATGTAAGGAAAACACAACACTGAGCTGTGGAAGGACACCAGAGTGATCTGTCACACTGAGGATTAGGTAAGCAGAAAGATGACAACGTTGACACATGAACGTGAGGACAGGAACTGATCTGGAAAGGTGGGGAGCATACACCTTGTTAAAGAACAGGGCGAGCCTCCAGCCATCCGGCCTGCGCAGACTCCCAGTTGAATCCCACCCTAGAAAGAGCATATCCCCGTGTTCACACACACTTTATTTACTGATCAATGGGACATCAACCCCACAGAAGCAGCTCCTTCACAGGCCGACCTCCCAAGAGCTGGGAGTGCTCGTAGCGGGGCCCTGGCAGCTTGCAGAAGCGAGGGCCGCGCTTGAGGCAAGAGCTGCGCCTTGCGAGGTCCCTTCCTGGGCTCCGTCCGAGCTCGCTGTGCCTGCAGGTGTCTGGGGGCCTCCAGGCTGCTTCTGACTGAACGCTGCCCGTTACCGCCAAGCCGCGCAGGGCGAGGCCTAGGGCGGCGAGCGGGTGGGGCTGCCCCGCCAGGGGAGGGAGAGCCGCGGTGGAACGCTCGGCTTTCCCTCGGCTCCGTCCCGCGGGCACCGCCGTCCCTCAGGCGGTGAAGGCGCGGCGAAGCGCGGGGCTCCCAGTTCAGCCACCTCGCCGCTTGTTTTGCTGCGGTTTTGTGGTGTTAAAAAAAAAAAAAAAAAACCCCGCAAACCGACGGGCAGAGGGAAGGGGGGCAGTCTGGGTGTTGGGAGGGGAGAGGGGGAGAAGAGTGGAAAATGTTGGCTCTGTCCATGGTCAAAGTAATTCAGCTATAATCCCCCTTTCTCTTCCTCTCCTGGAGCTCTATTCATATTCTAATCACAGCTTTTCCTTCCCCGAACCAGCCACTTTTATCACAGCCCCAGCTTTGCACTTTTACTTCCACTTCCAGCACACACAGCCGCCTGCAGAATCACCAACTTTTCCCAGCCTCTCCTCCCTGACCCCAAAGCGGGACGGATCCCCGCGCCCTCGGGGAGCTGCCCCCGCTCCCGGTGCCCCCATGCCCGGCGGCACCCCGTGCTCTCCCTCCGGGAACGAGAAGCCCCAGCACGGAGCTGCCCCAGCAGCGAGCCCGGCACAGCCCGGCGGGACGCTGGCAGCTTCTCCCCCCGGCTCCTTCGCTACCCACACACATCGCCCTTTTTTCTTAACCCCCCCTCCCCGCCCCATGAGGGGCATCGGGGAAGCCACGAGGAAGCCGAGGAGGAGGGGAGCGGGCGCTGCCCGCCCGGCCGCGCCCCAAGGAGCGCAGCCCCGCTCCCGTTAGAAGATCGGAGGCGATTTTGATCCGGGGCTGTAATGAGCCAAAGGCGTTGGGTGGGGGCCGGGGGGAAGGGAGGAGTGGAAAGGCCGCTGGAACTTTAAATAAGAAAAACGTTTCTAATGCTCTAATAGAAGAGGGAAGTCGAAGTGTTGGGATTGCGTAGATCTAAGGCCCCCCTTTTTGGAGGAAAGCTTTTCTTATTCAAAACAGCATCACAATGGGCTTCACATTGAGCCTTGCCACATCCCCATCTGAGTAGCAGCCATTCATCAGGCTGGCTGGCCTATCAATGACATTTCTCCCATCAGGGCTTCTATAAAATGATGCTTTTTCCCATGAAACATCCGCAAACATTTTGACGGGTCTGGCTTTGCCCTGCTGGATTACGGAGTGTCCCCCTCTCCCGCGCTCCCCCTCCCCACGAGCCGCCGCTGCCCTTCCTCCCGCCCCGCTCCCTCTCCCCTCGCTCCGCGCACCCCCGAGCTGGGGCTCTGCACACCCCGGCACCTTGGGGCTCCCGTCCCGTCCATGGGAAGAGCATGCATTGTGGGTTGCTGGAGGAACCCGATATGGACTCCACAGGTAAGTGCCCCCTCCCTCCCTCCCCTCGCCCCCCGGGCAGCACTTCCCGACGTGACGCTGGGTGCCGGCGGCTGCAGCCCCGGGGCTGCGCTGCCCAACGCGACGCAGCACTGGGGTTTTCCCTTTCTTTTTTTCTCTTTTTTCCTTTTCCCTTTTTGCTCCCCAGGCTACCGGCCGGCAAACTCGTTCCCTCTCTGCACCTAGTTGTAGGCTTTAGGTTTGTTGGGAGACTTTCGGCGAGGTTTATTGGGGAAGTTGGTTGAGAGGAGCTCGGCTCGTCCCACGGGCAGCGCCTCGAAGGGGAGAACTCCGGGGACTCCGGTCCCCAGACTCCCGGCCTGGCCGCTCACCCCGTTCACCCACGCCTCCCCAGGAGGGGAGAAGCCGGAGCAGGAGCGGGACGAAGGGATGCTCTCCCCGAGGGCCGCAGCCCGCGCCCCGACGGCCACCGCTGCCGCCAGGCGCGGCCCGACTCATCACGGCGGTGCGGCGGGGCCGGGCCGGGGGCTGCCCGGGGGCAGGGCCCAGGGCTGCGCGTACCCCCTGCGGCTGTCAGCCGGGCCCTGCCTCCGCCACGGTCCTCGCTCCCCGCCGGCTCCCAGAGGCCGAAACCCTCCGGAGCCCGGGCACGGGCACGCAGCCGCCAAAGCAACCTTTGCAACTTGAATTTATCTGACCGGCGCCGGCACACGAGCCCTCCTCCTTCCCTCTTTCCCTCCCTCCCTGGGCAGAGCCTCCGGGACGCGCAGCCCCGCAGCGGATCGGATCCCTCGCGCCTCCTCGACGGCTCTGCGGGACGGCCCCGGCTCCCCGCGGCTCCCTGAGGGGTCCCGGGGCTCTTTCAGCCCTCCCGCGGCGCGGTGCCGGGGCTCGGCCCCCAGGACGAAATCCCGGGGGTATTGCAGGGAGAAAGTGCTCTGCGGGGAACTGCGCTCGGGTCCCGCCCGTGCGGGTATTCCGGGCGTCGGATGGAGCTGTCCCGCTTCGCTCCGCCGCTGCCGGGACGGCGCTGAGCGCACCGTGGGCGGATTCTCGTTGTCGACAGGAACGGGCCTTTAGGGGAAACAACCGCCGCCCGAAGCAACAACCAAACCGAAAAACCAAACCGCGCTCTGGGTTCCCTAGCCCTGCGCTCGGCATCGCCCGTCCTCGGGCAGAGGCTCCGTACTGGCCATTCCTTAAGTTCAGCGCGGCTGTAATAAATGGCAGCATGATTGATTAAGATAATATTAATCAGAAAACGCTTTAGTCTTGCTAAACAGATGGCAAGAGGAGTGGGGCTTTGCGGTTGTCTCATTCAGACACCTTAACCTCCCTTTCAGAGGACTTAATCCAATTAGCTTTTCTCCCGAGTTGCAGTTGTTATGTAAAGATCCTTTTGCATCGTGGAGAAATATGGCTTCATTGAAAAAAAAAAACAAACCCTTGTTTTAATTTCTCCCTGATGCTTTATCTCGAAATAATAATGAAAATAATAACGTCCCATGGCCATCAGGCAGAGGCTCTGCGCTCAGCATTGTGCCGCAGCCAGGCAGGAGCACCTCTGGTTACAGAGCACTGCCTGGATGGGATCCTCGGGACATGGAGCTGAGACTCTGGAGTGGACCCAAAGCCCGTGAACTCAGCAGAGAGCCCTACAGTGCTGTCTGGAGGTTGGGATGAGGCCCTCGGAGCACTCTGTGCTGCTGATCCATCCGCAGGGCACCAGCACGGTGCAGGGCGGCCATCGGCCTGCCGTTGTAACGGGACCCAGCGCCCAGCGCTGGCAGAAGGGAATGAATGATGGCCTTCATCGCCCGGTTCGATTCATGCAGTCGCCGATACTGATAATGAAAGGTTCAGAGCTGGTAGGCAGAGCAGCTGGGACAATTCAGAACGTGTGTGTAACACCGAAGCGTGCAGCCCAAGGTCTGATTTTTGTTTTTACTTTTTTTTTTGATCCAAATGAGCGGTTTCTTTTGCTTCTGAAAATCGTTTGCTTCACTGGTTCTAGCGCAGTTTACTAATAGATAAAGAGGAAGTTGCTATTGTTTTTGTTTGCTTACAAGCACACAGGCAACCCAAGCTGCGATTTATTTTTGTTCCAGAAAAAAGAAAAAAAGTTATTTACTGCTCCACAGTTTGCTTACAAAGGCTCTCACCTGCTGAGCTGTTACGATGAGCCTTCAGTTTGTTTGAATTCTAAACTTGATACGACGCAAACGCGCAGCAGAAGCGCCACTGGTTCTCAACGCAACCGAGCCTGGCTGCTTCTTTCATGTGATTTCACAACTTACGCCGTTTAACGTGAAAGAAATGGGACAAAACAAAACGCAGCAAAACCGTTTTGTTTCCTGCTCGCTGCGGCCGGTGTGTGCAGCAGGGCCCGCTCCTTGGCAGCGGGAGCAGGGCCGCAGCTCGCGGCCATCCCAGTGCTGCTCTGCTCCCGGGGGTGCGCTCAGGACTTTGGGCAGGCTGCGGGGCTTTGTAGGGCTTCGTGAGTTGGCCAGAATTCTCTCGAGTGAAGAAGTTTGTCTTCAAAGTTTGACAGAGAGAGAAGGATGATTTTATGATTTAGACATCTGCATTCTAAAATGCTCCGGGAGGGTGAATTGCAGGACTTTCACTGCTCCGCAGTCTGCTCTTTACCTGCCGTGAAGGAAAGCTCCTTAAAGGGGTGAAAGGGAAGAACTGAAACAAGATTTTACATAAGCAAGCTGCAGGAAACTATTTCATTTATTTAAGTCACAGTTTAGGGCTTACAGTCCTCAAGATTTTATGTGGGTGAAAGCTTCGTTAAAGAAGGAGCTCCAGCTTCAGGCAGATGAAACTTTTGCCTGTGGGGCTGCACCAGGAGTCCCATAGCCCCAGTGGTCCCACACTTCTGGGATTGGTGAGAGGAGATCGCTCTGTGCTGTGAGATCCTTGTGCTGGGCATTAGAACTGTCCCACAGAAAGTTACCGTGACTCTGCCCTGAGACACAGCTCAGTGCTCCCATCAGCGTTGTCTGCTTGTTTGCTGGTGGAAAACCAGGCTGCTTTCCAGCCGCCGGTGCTGTCACCAAGGAGGAAGGGTAGGGCACCCATACAGTCGGCAGCGTCTCCAAATGGAAGCGCTTTTGCCTTTTTTGAGCTTAATTTACAAGTGTTTTGCAAGTTGGAGCAGTCAGAAGGGGCGCATCCCCTGGGACGCCATTTCAATACAGAGGGTTTTGCCGCGGCAAAATAGATGACATCGTGGGAGCACCGGGCTGCGTGCGGTGGGGAAACATTAGTGCCTCTTCAGATGGGGACTTTTGAAGAGGCGGCCTTAAATACAGCCAGGGCGTGGGGCTTTGTAACAAAGCCTTGAGAGCCGCAGCGGGCTGTCATGTAATCAATACAAATATAGGGTCAGTCCTTTGGGGGGATACTTGATGTGACATTAAAGTCCAAATAATTAGCTCACAATTCCGTGAGCCTGGAGGTCTGTGAATTTTCCGACTTCACCCACTTGTCTGTTTCCCCGCATCTGTGCTGGATTTTCCATTTGTTTCATTGTGTCTGGAAATGAATGCCCCGTACGATCCGGCCCTGCTGGAGCCCAGAAGCCCGGCGGCCGAGGCGATCGCATTGCTGACACTCGGGTGAGGAGGATGGATAGCATAAAGGGTATTTGATGGCTGAGCGATCCCATAGATAGCAAGGGCAGGAAGAGAACGTGGTGACGACGAAAGTAACGGAGACCTCTGTAAGTTTTTTATTATGCTTGTATTAAAACATGCTTACGCATGTCTGCTAGATCCTGCAAACTTGTACATAACGTGTGGGAGTTTTTGTGCTTAAAACTGTGATGCAGTTTGGTATCGGAGATCCCGATGTTGCCATTCCTCCCTGAGGGAAGCACCTGTTGAAAGTCCCTGTGTGGCTGCCCCAAAGGGCAGGTGTGCAGGGTCAGCTCGTAACGATCCCTCCTAATGGCACCAAATGTGTAATAACTTAATTGCCTCTATTTCGCATGCATAACTAGCAGTCCTGGGCTGTCTTCCTTCCCATTTATTTTATCCCAGGAGGCGAGCAGAAAAAAGCAGTTTATTAGATGCAAAGTGCCAGCCAGTGCTAGACATGGGGCTTAGTAAGTAACAGAGCTTGCTGCAGGAGCCCTGCTTCTGTGTTCTCTGTGTGTAAATAACAGGTTAGTGAAGTACTTTTCGCCCATTCTTGCCTTTCTGATAAACTTGAAATCAGGAAAGGTGGAGAGGGTTAAATAGAACCTTGGCTCTCGCTGCATCCAGTAACGAAGGAAAAGCTCATTTGCAGCTTAAATTGTCTCAGGGCTGAAATGCAGGGCTCAGAGCTTTCTCATTTCCTTCAGCTACAGCTAAGCACTTTGTTCCCTTTTATTGGTAAGTGAACTTAATTTCTCTAAAATGGAACTTGTTACAGCAACCAAGTGGTTGATTCACGGCTAAGAATGACAGGTTCACAGTTAATTAGCGGTTTATCCCAAGCATTTTTTTTTCTCGGGTTTTCAAATATTATGGTAATGGGAAACGGTACGTTTTAAACAGCTGGAGCAGTTTGTGAACGTTCTCTGAAACATACAGCGTGAGGAGTTAGTGGCGATAACTTCAGAGCAGCGGACTGGGGATGTATAATGGGACTTCCCAGGTTTTCTAGGCATGCGGTGGTTGGCATTCTTTAAATATCCTGCTGCTCACGAGCCCTATGGTATGAATTCAAACACTTAGAAATACAAAATCCTTTTCTTCAGGGATCTTCGTTTACTTGTTGAGATTGTATCCAGAAGAAAAGGAGATTTGCCTTGGTAATAAGGACTGCAAGTTTAGACTGTTAGAAACTACTGTCATTTTCTGGAATACTGTCTCTAGATATAAAACTACTTGTTGCTCAGCTTTGCTTTCTTCTGTTCTTAAACTTTCCCTGCTTAGAGTGATACTATCAGGGTCTCTTTATCCTGTTTTCTTCTGTGCAGCTATTTTCCCTGGCTTGGCTACCTGGGACAAGACTTACAAATACATTAGATTGAGCAGAATTCATTTCGCTGTAGGAAAAATACCTTAACGTGCTTGTAAGCATGCATGTGAGACCCTTAAGTCAACCAAACAGTGTAATTACCATTTTCTCTGCAACGGGTGTGAGCTTTGTGTTCTCCTGGCTTGTGCAAAATTTGTAAAGCAGTTTAAAAAGAAAACACATGCAGTGGCAAGGGGAATTAGAAGGTAGTGGGGAAAAAAACATGTAAATGTGGGAAAAACTAAATGCAATGATAAAGGGTTAATTCAGAGTGCTAAAACACCCTCAGGTGCAGCTGAGGCAGGGCAGCACAGACCAGAGTCAGTTTCACTGATGAGGTCTCATGAGCTGGTGGAATCCAGCACTGTGGGAACCCCCTGTGTCCGGGACCTCCCTGGTGACAGCAATGCTTACCTCATTCAAAAGGCCCTGCGCATCATCCTTTCATCAACCTGTGATGCCTTCCTACAAGACTGAAAGCTACCCCATGTCAGAGGGCCAGCAGGAAAGGCTGTGTGTTTTCCCAGTATTCTAGGATCTTGCAGAAACAGGTCACTCACTGACTAAAATTCCAGGATGGTCATAGGAAGTAGGCTCACTCTTATCCTTCAGAGGAAAAAAAAAAGTCATCGAGAAGCTGTCTTGTTTGATTTCCACCTTATCTGAGATTCAGTTTAACTCTGAACACAAGGCAGGATGTCCTAATAAAGCAGATGAGTACTTAATGTTGTCAGCTTTTTCCAGCGTGACCTGTAGGTACCCTGCTTCTAGCTGTTGCCATCTCTGATGCTCAGGGGAAAATAAAATCCCGCGCAATGAAGGAAAATCCCTAGCTGCTTCTCAAGAGACAGTGACCTGACATAGGCCATAAAAATGTGGTGCAAGCAAATGTAGATGCAGAGTCCTGCTCTGCAGGTGCCATGTGTCTGGGCCCAGCAATGACCTGCCGCTCTGTGACAAGATGTTCCTGCTTGTGTGGTGGGCTTTCATAAAGTTATAGAACAGCTTGGGTTGGAAGGGACATTAAAGCTCACCTGGTTCCAACCTAATGCCTGTCCTCCGTGCAGGGCTGCCACCTACCAGATCAGACTGACCAGGGCCCCATCCAACCTGGCCTTGAATGCCTCCAAGGATGGGGCTTCCCTCAGGTACACTGGCTTGTGCCATAGTGAGATGGAACAGGCTTCTCCTCAACCTTCCCTGCCCTTGGCATGGTGCTTCAGCTCCAGGCCTCTGCGTATCAGACCTGACCCAAGCAGCAGGCAAGCCTGAAGTGCATGGGATGGACATCCCATTGGAGGAAAATGTGACACGAGAACCGAAGTAGGAGTTCTTGCACTGAGTACAGCAGGCCTGTGGCGTGTGTATAGTGTCTGGTCTGTTAAAGGCTGCTTTTCTGGGCTTCGGGGCCAGGGGTAGGAATGGGTGCTGTCTTGGGGGAGGAGTCCTGAAAAGAGGCCTCCAAGACCTGCTGCAGAGCAAGGCACCTGCTGGAGCGATACACTTCATGCCTTGTGCAGGTGTAGAGCAGGTATACACTCTGCTTCCCCCCTTCTCTTGAGTGGGGCAATAACAGGTACCACTGGTCGCACAGGCTGGCTAGCACAGGTTTCCCAACATTGGAGCTAACATTCCTCTCCTAAGCGCAGAGCCATGGGGACAATACTTGTGCAGGGGCCCCTCTAATGCAAACATTTTTTTATAATGAGTTGTGGTAGGGACAGCAAATGGCCTCCATTGAAAAGAGGTGGGGAGAACTGGGGAGGACTGCTTTTGCAGAGCATTTTAATCACATGGATGGAGCAGTGTGTTCACCTCTTCTCCTTGCTGGGTCATTTCCACTTTGAGCTTTGCAAACAGACCATCTATTGAGCAGTTAGTATTCAGTGCTGAATATTCAATACTAGACTCTTGTTTTGGTGAGTCTTAGGCAAAAAAAAAAAAAAAAAAGAGGAGGAGGAAAGAAGACTTCTCTTTTTTCTCATGTTCCCTCCCTGAGTTTGCTTTGCATATTGTTCAGAGGAGACTGGAGGCTTCTCAGAAAAGCCAGGCTCCTTGTGGTTTTAAAAGCACTGGTCCAGTTTCATAGTATTTTCTAAAGGGATGGAAGAGACAGCGTGGAAGGAACCAAATTCGTGCAAAGTTTGTGAATCTGAAAGTCTAGACACATTGGGGCTGAGTGAAGACTTTCTGAGAAGCACATTTAAGCTGTAAACTTAATAGTATGAAATGCTTGCTCTACACGCACGGGTTAGTTCTGTGAGGCAGCAGTCTTTGTGGGAGTACATTATGGCGATTTATCAATGTCCTTTCGGCTAATTCTCTGGGTGCGTTTTGAGAGCTGAAAGAAACAGTACTCATTTTTTTTGTCTGGTTAGAGCTGTATTTGCTCACAAAATGGTTGTGAGTAATGTAATGGCTGCATCCTTTGGCAGTAGTGAGCAACTGCTACATTTGGAATAGATGTGCATTAAGTGAGGGAAAGTGGCCTTTACTTCAATAAATATAGTATCTCTGTCCCTGACTCTTCCTAGTCAAGTGACTCTCTTTTAGTGCTGCGATTGCATCTTGACACCTGGGTTTTCTCTGGACAGAAGTGTCTGTTTCTCTTTCTCTGTCGCAGTTTCTTATGAGAAACGTTTACTGTAGTCCCATTTCTGTAGTTCCTGTAGTTCCAGTCCAGGATCGGACTTATTTTCTCCCAGTTTTCTGAGATTTTCCGCTATTGTAACTCTCTTTCCTCCCATCCTTTATTTTTAACACATCCTTTTACTTGTTACTCATTCATTTCCTTTTCTTTTTTTTACCTCCTCTCCGACAACCCTCCTTCTCCCTCTTCTCTTGCCACCCCAAGCCCAACAACCATTGTTTCTTGCATCACCCACCCATGTCTCACATTTTGTTTTGTTTTGTCACCTTTGTGGCCCTGTATTGCTGATGTACTTCCATTTCTGTGCCAGGCTGACTTGGCTGCTGGGTCCATCAGCTCCTGTGACAGAGGAAACATTTTGCAGGTACTGGCTGCAGATTCTGTTGCTTGCTGAGTCACAGGCTTCCTGTTGAGCCAATTGACTCTAGCCCTGTTCACTGGTGAAGCAGAGCTGAATTAAGGATTTGAGGACTCTGTGTCTTCTCATGCATGCTGGTGAGCTGAGAGACCATGGTAGCAGAGGGAATGCTTAACCCAAATAGCTTATGAACAGAGACTGACTTCTGCTATAGGGTAGGAGGATCAGGGACATTGGGACAGGTACGCAGGAGTGGAGGCCTTCCTCTTATGACGTCACCAGTGTGCTTAACATTAATTGTATAGTGTAAGAAGTCAGTGAAATGCGAAGCAAAAAAGGACATCAAGAAGCCCTGTACTTCCCAGTAGGACTGGAAGCAACAAAGAGGCATATCTGCATTTTCTTGGAAGGAACCTGTGGATAAATTGGAGAAGATGGTAGCATTTACACTGCTTCATGCAGCAGATGCTGAAAGACTGAGGATCTGTAATGCTTCATGCTGTGGAAGCATGGAGAACACGTTGTAGGCAGAGTTGGTACTTGGAAAGCACACAGTATTTGCAACCCTCCTGCTGATGATAAGATTGGCTGTAAGTTGTGCAGCCATGTAAGTTGTGTGCCGTGGAAAAGCTGAACTCATCAAATATTGGTGTCATTAGCTTAAGTGATCTTAGGTGAAAGTGCCAATGGGCTGAAATTGGACCAAGGGAGATTTCCTTCATCATAAATGAGGAATGGCCTTAATACACCAAAGAACTAGTGACTACTGGTCTGGTGAAAATTACTTTTCAAAGAATGATAATAGCATGTGATGTGTAACTGGGAGATGGAAAAGGCTACTCCCGGTTAACAAACGTGTTCAGCTGGTAATACAGTAAAATATGTGATCCCAAAGAAAGAAACGTACAGCACTTCAGAAGACCGGATTAGACTTCAGATCCAGGTTAGGCACTGCCCTAAAGGCCAGAATTGATACACAGAGAAATCCCATATTCTAGGATTCATAATTACCTTGTTCTACATTTGGGATGTAACTTCTTAATGACGAATATTACCTCCTGTGGATGTGGTACTAAAACAAATGTGTCACATTTAGCTGAATTTCTGCATAATACACAGAGTAACAAGAAAGCAACATCTCATAAAATGAGGTTTTCCAACTCATGTATCCTAGATGAGTGTAATGATGATGAACTGTGGTGCTTTTTGTTTTATCACTATGAACACAGTATGCCATTTTTTAAAATGTACTTTACCAAATAGGTTAGCAGGAAGATCAGAACAAGGAGTGTAGACCTGGCAAAACAAAATAAAATTGCTTTTGGAGATTCAAGAGAGTCATTCTTCACGTTCTTATGATATCATGGCATATCTGACTATGCTTCACCAGAATCACGAGAGCAAGGAAAAGCACAAAATCATTCCTGCCAACATCTAGTAAGGGCCCTGGACCAATGTCCATTAACCCTGAAATAGTTCCAAGAGAACTGTATGCCAAGAAATGAGAACAAAAGAAATGAGACTGCAACAAGGGTGCCCGACATTTTGCCCTGTTGGAAGCGAAATAAAGTTAGATTAACAAACAAAACACCAAGGTATCTGGCAGCTTGTCAGGGTAGCAGCTATACCATCTGCACCAAGGCCATGTGTCACTGTCATCCCTGAGGAGCAGGTCTCTTGGAAGAACAGGAGATGGCTGTGTAGAACCGAGGAGGACACTGGCATGATTTCCTGTGGAGCTTGATGTTCCTGACAGCTCGCACTTGCTGACTGAAGGATACGTGCCCTGCCAGCTGATGACAACAAATGAGGCACCAAGGAGGGAAACCAGGCTCTGTGTGGCAGGTCCACCTTGGCAATCAAAGAGGAGCTGTTTTGTGAACGAGGAATGTCTAAGCAATGGGGAAATCAAAGGGAACGGTGTTTGGAAGATAGCCCTAATGTGGTCTTACAAACCTTTCATTTCCCAGTGGAGAGAAGGGAGATTACATCATCTGCTTAAACCTAAACTTTAGAAAAACTCCGTGTGTTTGATTAGCTGTCCGTAATAGCTTGTTCTGCTTGATTTTGGTTGATTTCGGTAAGTTTAACACCCTTCATGGGAGCCAGTGGTTGCCAAGCCCTGTCACATTACAGATACAGCGTTGTTTTTAACATTGTGGGGCCAGGCTAGGAGATCTTGATGAAGTCTTGTTTTTACAGCGTATTGAGGCTTCAGAAGGTGATTTTTCTTTGCTTTCATTCAAGCAGTGTTGTTCTGTAAAAGCCCTGAATGCACTGCTGCAGTCATCCCTCACCAGCAGGGTTACGCTTCTCAGTGGTAGACATATGGATAACCAGCAGCTGTGCTGCCAGCTGTAGGGGAGATTCAGCACACAAATCTTGCTTCTAGTCATTCGGCATCAGGTTCTAGAGCAGGCCTTTCTGAGTGTGAGGATCAAACTTCTGTTTTATTTATTAATCTTTACCTGAACAGAAAGAGCTAGTCTCTCTTGCCTTTAGGAGACTGTTCTAAACTCGTGATTTGTTTTCTAAGTTGATATGACCAACTGACCCAAGACACTGAAGTGTTACTAGATATAGGCTTCATTTGAAAAAAAATACGGTATGTTGGATGGTAGTGTATTTAAGACAACGTTCAGCAAGTTAACTTTTGCAGGAAAAAAAAAGCCTCAATGAACCATGTAGACCTCAGCATTTACTTGGAGACAGACAAGAGAAGAATGTGTCAGGACACTGAGGGCTTTCTTGAGAAAGATAGAACATCACCCCATCAACTGCACTGAAACAATTTTGTGATAGATTTAATATGTGGCTAGCAACATTGACTAGCAAACTAGAAATGGGAGGTTCAATGGCCATTAGTCAAACTCTTGAACCATCTCAAATATGGCTTTTACTTGTTAAATCTGTTGTTTGAAATCACTTCCTCTTGGCCTACTAGGTAAGATGAGCAGCTAGATACTGAGACACATGTCAGAAATGCTATAGGAAAAGAGGAGAAAATCTTCCCTCTCAGAACAACGAATATGTAACTTAGAGGGGTGATAAGAATCTGTATGCATTACAAGAGTTTCTCCTTTGTCACAGGAACTGTAAAATTACATCTGTCATCCTTTCTGAGTATTCATTTTTCAACAGGATCTCTTGTAAATCCACTGAAACTTTGTTGCCCCTTGGTAATTGCAATATCCAAATTTTTACATACCTTTGCTCGCAGGTAGTTGCTTCTTGTTTCTACATCTGCCCTAAGAAACAGCAGCAGTGAATAAAAATGAGTGTGACTGTTGCAGCTGTGCCATCCAAGTTGGTGCATGGCTCAGGTGGTAGTCAGGGTCATAGCAAGTCTCTGTTTCTTCGTAGAATCATAGAATCATTTGAGTTGGAAAGGACCTTTAAAGGCCATCTAGTCTAACTCCCCCTGACACCATGAACAGGGACAGCCACAGCTAGGTCAGGGTGCTCAGAGCCCTTCCAGCCTGACCTTGGATGTCTCCAGGGATGGGGAATCCATCACATCTCCGGGTGTACAAACAGCAGGGACTTATTTCAGAGGTAGCTCTATTTCAGGGACAAGCAAACTTTTGTAGAATAAACACTGGTCCCTGCGCAGAGCACAAAGTAAAACTTCATGCTTGTTGACAAACTGCTTTAAAGTTTGAAGTATAGGAGCAGATCTAGAGCTGACGGCTTATGAAAAGAATTCCCACGCAGCTTAGGGGGCCATGGTGAAATAAGCGCTTGGTAATTCTGCAAGCTCTGACACTGTGATTACTAAAAACCTTTTCCATCTTTCTAGAACATAGGTGTGCTCATCTGGTAGAATTTCAGTAAAAAAAAAAAAAAAAGCTATTCAAAATTATATCTGTGGAATGACCACATCTAGATCACAGAATAGGGCGTAACTGGGGAAATCCAACACAGTTAGTTCCACTGTAGAGTTGAGAGGTAAAGCAAAGTGCAACTCAGACTAGGTAATAACAGTTTCATTCCCTCCATAAAACCTCTCAATGTCTCTTCAGGATATCTGCCTGCCTGCCAGAGCTGCATCCAGTGGCCTTAGCGCAGGGTGTGCACTCACATCCCAGCTGAACCACACAGCCTCTCCAGCTGCTCCTGCCATCCTGCCTGGAGCTGAGCAGAACATGGAGACCTTTAAGGGCCAGAGGAGACTGAGAGCTAAGGGCCCTCATGCTACAGGAACTCTGAGACTTGGCAGAACAGCAGCTGCAGGAGCCAGCATTGGCTGTGACCAGGCCCACCTCCTTTTCTACTCTGCATCATGGTGCCCAGGTGGCCTTTGTGTTGCTTTTGCTATTGGCCAGGCAAACATGGTAGACATAAATGCTCTTTTTTTTTTTTTTTTTTTTTATTCCCCCTGGGCTGCAGATATTCTAAGCCAATAATCATTATGCAAACAAGACAGAGTAATTATCTCATTAAATGCACTGTCAATATGCTGGCAGCTCTGCTGTATTCCTCACCTTGAATGAGGCTCTGTAGGGAGAGGCCTTTCAGAAGTGTCTTCCAGGACCTTGGAAGGAGGTCCTTTGTCCAACTAATGTGTCAAAGATCTATTTTAAATATAGTGCCTGCTCCTCTTTCCTAATAACTCATGGAAGCTCCTGTCCCTGAGAAGCTCTCGTGTTTTCCTCTGTTCTGGCCTGTCCCCAGGCCTTCCTTCCCAGTTAAGTGTCAAAACACTGTATAAATACAAATATGTGTGTCAATATGAAAGGAAGAGCATTGGTAATTGGCAGGGACAAGGGAATGTCATGCAGGCCTTTGCTCTACCAACTCCTAAAAACAAGTTCAGTTTAAACTCTTGTTGTTAAAAGCATTGATAGACACATTTAATGGAAGGCAAATGTTTCCATATTTGAGGCTCAATGGATTTGTGAGGCTTGGCAAGATTAGGACAGAAAAGCGAAGAGGGGAAAGGAAGGCCGGAAGCAGTTCTGTAAGTTTTTAAAAATCCATTCTTCAACAGCTCATTGGGAACAATTTATGTTTTTTGTTTGCATCATTATTATTTTCAAATTACTCTAAGAAAATTGAAGTGTCTTCTCTTTTCCTTCATGTTGGAATTATGCAGCAGATGTAATGTATTTGTATTCAGTGGCTGAGGGACATAGTGAGCTTCATTGTGATTCACTTCTGATCCTTGCAAAATTAAATAGTTGATGTAGTATTTAAAGGCGCATCTTCAAAACGCCATTAAAAGCACCTGATTTGTATTCTTTGCTAATAAGATTATAATAGCTTCCACACGGTGTAATGGAGCAGAATTATCAGAATGTGCCTACACTACAGTTTACTACTGGATATTTATTAATTTATTTTGGCTGATTGTTTTTAGCTGGTACTGATCATTGCTCAAACTATTGTGCTGGTACAACTGAGGGTGCAGATGCTAGGGGTCAGAGTGGGAAGGAGTCCCAGGGAGAAGGGAAAGCGGGAAGTGTGATACACTGAAAACTGCATGGTAAAATATACCTTGTGAGACACAGGGCTTTATTCTGCTCTCACAAGCACGTCCCACTAGGAATTTGGGTTTTCCACATATTGTCTTGGTGATTTCATTGTTGTTATCGGGTCTGATGTGTCCTTCTGCTTAACTACTACCTGAACCCTCTGTGATTCTGTGACTGATTAGTAAGGTCCAAGTCCAATAACATGAGCTCCAATTGTATTGTGTAAGTCATTATCTTTCTAGATCATGTATGACTGACATCAGCCTTGGCAGCGTGCAGTGAAACCTCAGTTGAGAGACAGCAAAGGTTAGCCATGGGTGCCTCTCTCTGACCCTGCAGCTGGGTTGTGCACCAAAGCAGTGTGGACAAGAGTGCTCGGTGTGCACAGAGCTCTTCCCAGTGGGTTCGCTGTGCTGGGGCAGGATCTAAGGTTATTAGCTCTGAAACAACTTCTGAAAGACAGACTTAGTTTTTGCTTTTTTTATTTTGGTTGCTTTGTCTTTATTGCTCTTTCCTTTTTTTTTTTTTTTTTTTTTTTCCTTAAAGGCAGGTATACAGGGGATCTATCAACTCTCAGTGGGAATGTTTCTGAATTCAGCAAAGCTGGTTGTATTTTCTTTTAATGCCTGCAGGCACTGTTACTAATATTGGGAGTTAAAAGCTTTCTGAAAACATTTATCTTTATTCAAGCAGTAAAACTATTTATTAAGTGAAGGAATTTCTTAGAATACTTATTTACTTACACTTACAGCACTTGGTTTATGAGATAATGCATCCTTTAAACAGCCAGTTGGTGTTGTCACATGTTGTCATCTGCCTAATAATTTGACAAATTTGCCATAAACTCCCTGACATTTTCGCTGAAAAGGGTTCGTTTTCTTCATTCTTTCCTGCCAGACAGGTCATGTATCTTTTCAGGCCTGAAGAATTTCTATCAGCTATTTAAATGCAAGGCCACAAAGACAAAGCCAGACTCAGGCTGCAGCGAGCTGAACCGGCGTGATTCAGGACCAAAGTAGCTGCAGCACATAATTAAACAGTAACTGTGCCCTACTCTAGAGATGTTAGAGCTTGCAGCGTAAACTTCCTGGCCAGTGAAAAGGGCTGTAAATGCAGTTATCGGGATGGTGATGAGAAAATTACTCTGAACAACACCTAAAAACTTTATTTTTGCTACTTAGTGAATGTGGCTAAAGATGGCTGCTGCCAGTTCCCTGCTGTCGAGGGAAGGGGATGAGTCCCAGCTTCCCAGCTCTTGATGCCGGCAGGAAAAGAAAGGGCAGAGCTGGGCATCGCTCTCCCCTTGGCGCTAATGGCAGCCGCCTTTGCTTGTGCTCCCTGCAGCTGGGCATGGAGCCAAGGGAATTATGTACGGCCACGGCTGTGCGCTGAAAGGAGGAGGAGGAGGTAGGGTAACCTTTCTCAAGTCTTCTCGCACGGCTCTCTGGGGTCATCCTCGGCAGAAAGTTTCTCTTCACCTTGTAGCAAGGTGTGAAGATTCCCCCCCTGGCTCAATTCAGTAAAATGAGAGAGGAGAGGTGCTCTTAGCTCAGTGCTAGGGCAGTAAGGGCAGTCTGGCAGGGAGCAGTCGTGTTGGCCCTGCGACAAGGGGTTGGTAGGCCCAGCTGAGCTGCAGGAGTGAAAGCCTCAGCACTGGGTTCCCAGCAGGTTTTGGGGTCAGCAGCCACACAGCATAGGCTTTCTTGGTAGATGTTAAGCTGCAGTGTCGGTAAAAGGGGTTTGTATATGAGACCTTGAGTCCAACGGTGAAAGAAATATCCCGACAAATCCACTGAGCTATTTTGGCTGATTTTGAGGGAAGTGCGGGTATTTGCTGGGCCTCAATGGCTAAACTGCAATGAAGAGGTGGTGTGGTCATGAGGCACAGGGTGCATTAATGATGCACTGGTGGGACGTGTTCATGCTGACAATGGTGTGCACTGCTGCAGGTGTGTGAGTGAACAAATGGGGCAGGGGAGGGCCTGGAGCTGCCTCTCTTGCACTGCCTGGGCACTGGGAGTGTGCAGAACATCAGTGCCTAGACCTGGTGGCAGGGCCTGGAGCACTGCCCCAGGGAGCAGTCAGCTGGCCCTTTCTGGATTCCCAAAGTGAAGCGTTACGGGTGGCTGCCTTCTGTAAAACACATTGGCAGCTCTGTCAGCTTGCTGGGCTTTCGCCTTCCCTTCAGGGCTGCTGTCATGGCTTTCCCTGGCTGGCAGCTCCGTGCAGGTAGCCTGGCAGGCTTGGGGGCAACTTGTGGAAAGCAATCCGCATCCATTTCCATCCCTTTGAAGGTATTTCTGGCTCCAGCAATTTGCTGTCAATGAGGCCTGTTTCCCCTTATTTCTTATGTATCTCTTTGCTCAGTGGCAATGTTTCCTGTTGTAAGTCGTGGGGTTACCATGCAGCCTTCCCACCTACACCTTCCTTTTCTTGCTTTGACTACAGTGAGCTCTGTGAGTACGAGCCTATCTCTGCCCTTGAAAAAACAGTCTTCTGGGGGGATCAGTTCATCATGGTAACGTCTGGGGATTCGGAGCAAACACAAGGACTCATAATTTTATCCTTTGTACAGAGAGACATCCAAGGAAGGTGCAACTTTTGCCCTGAAGATCCATAACAGTAAATTCTGCTGAGCCTGGTGCATCCTCTAAAATCATCAGGGGATGTACGTTATAGCTTCCAGAAAGAGGAACAGCAGAGTCGAATTGGCGTAATGCTGCACCTCATCTGACTGGAGGGAATAAATAGGAAGTGAGAAAAGAGAGAGAGTGGGAGTAGCTGAGGACTTAAAAAGGTTTGAGTAGCACAGGGGCTCCTGGCTTGGTACCTTGGTCTCATACCTGGAAATGATTTCAGTAGAGCCAAAGAATCCACCAGCACAAAGAGGGTTGTAGGACTGGATTTCAGTGAGCACAATTTGAGCCTCGCTGTAACAAAAATCCACATGAATGATTTACATGTGCAAACTGTTCTCGCAAGAGCAGTGGAAATGCTCAGGTACATAAGTCTTTGCTGGCGAAAGACTTGGAAATCAATGCAGTTTGTGTGTTTCAGTTGCTCATGAGGCAATAATTATTTTTTAACATATCAAGAGATGGGGAGGGCAGAGAATATCCTAAAGAGCTTTGTTGTATACACAGAAGTGTTTTGGCCTCTGTTGTTTAAAAAACAACAGCAACAACAACATAAAAACAACACAGAAAGCACGCAAGAAAAAAAAACCCAGCCAAAAACACCGACTAGAAAGCAACAGCTGAGTGTGAAAGCTGAAAAGATTTTCTTGCTAAAGAACCTCTGTCTGAGCTTGTTTTAACAGAAATGCTACAGATGACCATCTGTTGAAAAACAGTGCTCTTTTTAGTTTAATGTGTTGGAAGTTTATTTTCTATGCAAAGACAAACACCAAAAAGAGCAACTTTGTTGTTTTGCAGAGAGTTGGATTGAACGGTGTCTCAATGAAAGTGAAAACAAACGCTATTCCAGTCACACCTCTCTGGGGAACGTTTCTAATGATGAAAGTAAGTAAAGTTTCATGAATTTGGAGTGCATGTAAAAATGTCTAATTTCCTGATATATATATATTTATATCCTCATAATTACTCTGTAGTTTGAAGAGTTGACTCATTGATATGTCTAATAGTTTTATCAATGTTTTTGCTGGAATATTGGTTACTTTCCATTATTTAAAAGGAAGTAATACTATCTATTAATCAAAACATCCAGAAGAATTGGTGAGTCCATGAATAGAGGTTGGGTGACCTCTAAAATATGCTACTAGTATTATCTCATGAGTAAAACCATCTGTTTTGCTTCTCACTAGTGAACACCAGGCGGCTGAAATACAGGAAAAACATTTCTGTTGTTCAATACTGAATCACACAAATAAAATCTTTAATTTAAGAATTAAAAAATCATCAGATTAAAAAGAAGTCATATATTGAATCCTGATATTGCTTCCCCTTTAGTCATTGAGAGGAAACAGTTATAAATCTAGATAACTTCAAAATAGCTGTTTTTTCTTATTTCTTCTACTTACAGTAATTCTAGCTCTTGATTTTTTTTTTTAAACAAGAGCAGGTAATTATAAATACCTCTAGATACCTCAAAATAACCTATTTTTTTCTATTTAAAATTGTAATACAATTTTTAGTTTACCATTTGGTTTTTTTTTTTTATTCAATTTCTATTTTACTTAATTTGACTAAGGGAAGATACTCTTAGGGTCAGTTCTTATTTCTATACTTCCAACATTTCTTGGTTACAAGATATTAATGCAAAATGAATTCTTCAATTCTGAAAGATGCAATTTTGTGTAATATACAGACATTAAGTTTAGAAACCATATTTTTAATCAGATCTTAAATGCTGATTGTCTCTTTTGCATTTTTTTTTCGTTTTAAGAGAACTAGTGTTTTTAGATGTCACTGTAGAATCACATGCCTTGCACCACAAAGCTTTAGCTGATCACATAATTTTCTATGCTGGGGTCTCAAATTTATTTGTCCAGGAGTCCCTTTTGAAGAGTTATCTCTTCTGAGGGAGAAAGAAGGTGTTAGAAGCATGACTCCCATACTAAGAACAGCAGAAAAGAATTCTCAAAGACAATAATATTTGACAGGTTTCGGTTTTGGAGGTGTTCTGTTTTGATTTTAAAAAGTAAGAAATTAGTGAATTGTACTGAAAAAAAAAAAACATATGCTTGTTAATTTGCATTTTATGAGAACCTTTGTGAGACCTATTAAATTTTGCCCTATCTGATGCTGCTAAGAATGTGACAGAAATAATCTATAATGAATGAGATTTGACTTCTGATTCTTAATGAAATCTGAATTCGGGATTTGATTCTATTGACTTTAGTGGACTTTTCCTTAGACTCACAGTATCAGAATAATAACTTAGTACCAGTAGCTCTATAATAAACAAACAAACAAAAAAACCAACACAATTTCATTTTATAAGTCTCCTTCTATATTCTTTTTTAGATTTGTTACCTTATATAGTTTGTAGCAAAACTAGTAGTAGTTTGTTATATGTGCTTATAACTTGAATGCATGCACAGGAAAGCTTTCACATCCCCAGGGTCAATAAGAGGGCCTGTATGGCTTAGTAGGTGTGATTAAGAGCAGGTATTTCAGAGAGCAGCACTGAGGAGACAGGATGGTTGTTCATTTTGTCTCTTAGTGCTGGAATTAAAGGGAAAGTAATAATCATAAAAGACAGCAAACGTAGAACTGATAAATTCATAACCGAATTTATCCCACAGTTTGTGTGCAGAATGCTTTGTCACAGTATGTAATGGAAACCCAAATGAGAGAGAACGTGTTGATTTAATCTAGCTTCCTTTTTATAGCCAGTTCATCCAGCCGTTTCCATTGCACTAATACCAGCATTTTTGCAGTGCAGATTGGAGAATTAATCCACCTGAAAAGCCATCCTTGTTTTTGTGGGCAAGGAAGAGAGGAGAAGGGGAAGTGGAGGAAAGAAAAATAAGCCATTTGCCTAGCAGCAAGAAGACCAATAATCCGTGAAATCTAGAAAAAGCAGATGTTTCCCCTTAGGAAGCATCATATCATATAATGTGGTCCTTTCTAGTCTTTGGGTTCTTCCTAACAGTGCTCAAGAAGTTTCCAAACCATCATGTCCGTCTTTGTCTAGTCTGTATCATACGCTTTCAAGCAGCAGGAGGCAAAATATTTTGAGAAAACCTATGTGACTTTGAATTCCTCAGAACGGTGGTCAAGTTACTGTGGTCAGCAGAGCTCCTGTTTTCATTTACAGTTAAAATAAGGCATCATTCATCTTTCTCTTGATTTATTGGTGATGTTGAGTTTGTTTTCTCAAATACATCAGATAGTTTTTGGCTGGACACTATCAGAGAAAATGTGGCTTTGTTTTTCTTTTGGTGTTTTTTGGATGGGCAGGTACATGCATCCATTAAGGAAGACCGTGAAGATTTCCACTGATTTCTTACTCAGTATCAGCCTGCTTTTATGACTTACTTTTTTCTTTCATATTTTTACAGTTCATAGAGTTTTAGGACAAGTGATAGTTTCACTGTTTCCTTTTTTACCATTGGAATATATTACAGAACTGTACATTCAGCCAGAGAGCTCCTTTGTATTCTTCTTCCGTTTTCCTCCTGGTCTCCAGGCCAGTTGAACCTGTATTACATTTTGAAGAAATGCTCCCTGCTTTCTGGGGTGCTTCTTACCCTCTTGGGACCTTTTGTGCGCTCTTCCGAAACACAGCATTTGCACTGTAATGTAAAAATTCTAGGATAATTTTACTTCAGTTTCCAGTTTTCTAAGTATTTCTCCTTCCACCAACTTCCATACTCTACATGCTAGTCAAAAGATCCACAGGAAAATGGAATGGTACAACCTCATATCTAATATTTAAAAGAAAAAAAACATTTTCTGTGTACTGTGTGTTGAGCCAGATTCTTCAGAATTGAAATAGAGATATGAAAGAATACAATTTAAGGATTATGAAAGTTTCAACTTCAGTTTTCTGTGCTAGGAGGCATGATGTTATGTGATGAAGTGGAAGGGCTGCTTGTCTGATTTTTTTTTTTTTTTTCTTATTTAGAAAAATGAATGTGTAAACACTCCATGAGAGATAAAAACTTTTTCCACTTCAAAAGGAGCATTTAAAATCAGTGTTCAAACTGGTTAAAATGGAAGATTTATCCAATAGTTTCTTTTTTGTTTGTTTGTTTGAATTAGGCTACCTTTTCTTTGACTGGAAAACCTCTGTTTAAAGGAAGCACTACTTGATTTTGTTGAAATTTTCTTTGAGGAAAATTCTTTATTTCCCAGTCGTGCCTTCTGAATTAGAAATATACTGCTATGTTTCTCAGGTAGTTAAAAAAAATTGCATTACTTTTTAAAGCATGGAGTACATGCTAATGTATCTTGCTTACAGCTACATGGAAGTGTGAGGTAAGGCAGCTTCTTACTATCCCTTAATTCATTTTAGCAAAGGGCAAATCACTTTTGAGAACAGTCAGCACCTGGGCTGCTGAGGCTACAGGGGAAGAGGCTATTCATCTGAAAAATGTGGAGGTGTCTGAACTACGTGAAGGATTTTATTCAGATATAGCTACTAATACCGTCTTAGCTCCTCAGAGGTTCTTTGAGACACGTACAAGTAGCCCTGGAAAGTACAAGACTCTTCTATTATCTCCACAGTGGAAAGAAGAGCTTTAATTCCACTTCAGTTATGACAGAGATGAACGTCAACATTAGTTTGCTGATGTCTTTGAGTCCTTTAGCATTTGTCAGAGAAGAACTGTTACGTCTATTCTTTGACAGTGTCTTGAAGCAAGACTTCAGAGTCATTACTTCACTTCTTTACAAAATAGATTAGATTTTAAAAATAATGAATTTTGAATGTTCATTCTAATATACAGTGGTGTTGTGAAGGATTCTGATAAAATGACAGTAAAAGAAAAAAGGGAAAACAGCATTTTTAATATCTTTAATGCAGTACAAATGAATCTAGGATCAGACCTGAGTCAAGAGTTACACAAAACATTCCCTGCTCAGCAGAGAACCCATTAGGTGCCCTGCTACCAAATGAAGTATAAGGAATAAGGATATTTATTATTCTGCTAGTAAATTATTTGATGAGATTGTATGGTTAAACTATACAATGCTCTTATATTTAATACTGAAAGTTTGTATTTCTAGGTCTCATCCATTCTTACACTATGTACAACTCTATCCATCTATTTAATAAAAATACATATTTTATCCAATATCTAGTGAAAATGAGAAACATTTTAGCTGATATCTGGCCCATCAGCAGAAAACAAATAAAAGTTCTACATTATTTTACAGAGGCTTGATTCTGGGGAATGTGTGCACTATGAATATTTTAATTGTGTTGAAAATTCAGTTGTTCATGGACTAAATATTTTGATGGAAAATGATGCTCAGAGAACTTTTGCAAAAAAAGTTCAAAGTACATAATTCTCCTTGTTATTGTAGGACAATTAGTGGAGGGTGCTGATGCATCTTGAAGAAGAATGACCAGGAAACATACGTAACTGAGGAGAGATATTTAAATTGTAGTTTATGACCTTATTGTTAGCTTTTTGTAGTTAAAACACATCCTCATGTGGGAGGAGCTGCCTGACTATGGATAGATTGGGGTGTGTCTTAGGGCAGGTTAGGTAGAACACCTGCTCATGGGTCTTAATGTGATTGTAAAACAAGCAAAGGATGGGTAGAAGGGATGTAGAGACTCATTATGTCATTTGGATAGTGGTTTGATGTCTGATAGAGTGCCCCATGTGCAGGGGAAGATTAAATCTAATTAGTGTAGATGATAGACCTTTGCATACTAACCCCCTTAAATCAGGAAATATAATAAAAAGTTTTATTCTGGGTGGGGAAATGGTTGGGTGGGGAGACTATAACACCTCCTGGTTTCACAGACAGGCAGTTTAGAATTGCTGCATCTTAGTTACATCAATGGTTATTCAGATAAGTAGCACCCAGCCTATTCAGCTTCCACCTCCCGAGCAATTTCCAGTGAAGTCTAAGCCACAACAGAGTGAACTTACAGCAGTGTGTAAGGGTTTGATACTGACATAGAAAAAGGTGATTAAGAAAATGGATGACTTTCAACTGGAAAGCAATAACCTTATTCTGAACAAGAAGATGGTGGGCCTAAGGATGAGACGGGGCCCCCACACACTGCCAGCGCACAGAGGCAGCGTCTTCAGTTGTTGTTTCTCACTCTGATATCTCTTGTGCACTGTCAAAGGCCAGAAAACTCTACAGTCAATGGGAAGGTGCTGTGGTGCTGCTCTTATGGGGACTGGTGGCAAACTGGTGGCCTCCCATGATCACAGACCCATCCCCATCCCTGTTTGCCAGGCTTGCTCGCTCCCACGGCTGCCAGCTTTCTTTTCTTTACAAAAGCGGGGGGAACTCCCTCATCCCACAAGCACTTTACTGCCCACAACAGGTTGCTGAGAGAAACCATGGGTACGGCCCCGACTATTTTATCCACCAGTGGTTTAAGTCGGTGCTGCACAGCTCTGTCTCCCAAGGCCCAGGCTGTGTTCATGCGGCCTGCAGCAGCCGCTCAGCATTCAGGCCCTGTGTGCCCAAGGTTTGTTGCACGCAGACCGTTTGTTTAGGAAAAACAAATGAAAAACACAATTTAAAAGTGATTTGAAATGTGTATGTTGGTCCTTTGGGCTGAATAAAAGCGGGCCCCTGAAAGGCAGGGAAGGAGTGTGCGGTTCAATAATTAGAGGCCCATTGTCATGCAGATGCAGAAGAGGGGCTGCCCCAGTGTCTGTGGACAACTGTAAATCTGGATTTTCTTGACGTTCAGGGCCCAGCCTCCCCGGCTAAAGGACATTCAGTTAACACAAGTTGCCCTGAGCATAGTGGAAGAAGCGCTGTGATGTGGGGGCTGAAGGCAGCATTTTCTGAAGCGGGGTTTTATTTCTGCGTGCCAGTTCTTGGCATTGCAGAAAAGACCTCCCAAAGGGGTCTGGTACTCCAAGGAGATACACTGCCTGCCTTAAGGTTCAACATCCTAAAAGCTGGCTTAAGTAATTTCTAAAAATAAATTGCACAAAGAAATGAAACTTGTGGCGCGGTGTAATGATGCGGAGGTTTACCTCGGTTAGGTATCAAAGCTTTCTACCCTTAGTGCAATCATTAGGCACAAAGTTGTAAAAATAGCCAACTGTGTCTGAAGCAACAGTGCTTTCCATAGAACAGTCTTCTGGAGAAGCTGGTTGCACTTCAGACTCTCAGCTTTCATTTAGGAATGTTTTATATACTTTGTAAATCATAGTTTAATAGGAATTATTCTATAGATACTTTTAATTTTTTCTCAAAAAAACTAATGTGAACTGGCAAAAAATCCAATCTTTTAAAACAGTTTTATTTTTGATGCCTTTATTCATCTTTTATTAAGCTTTTTGGAAAGGCAGCAAATCGAAGACTTAACAAACAGCAAATGGAGAATACTGTCATCAGAAAATTACCTGAAAAGAAATAAACCATATTACAGAATGTTTTTAACTTCAATTTTTAATAAACTTTGTAAATTTACAGACACTTAGTGTTTGTCATACATCAGGATCACAACAGCGGAGGAATGCCATAAGGTTAAATGCCTTGTCTAATTGAAGGATAAAGAAAAGGCAGATTGGATGAGGCAGCCGTTCCCTTAAAGCTGGTGAAAGTTTTTTACATTCTGACACGTTGCTAGCGATTCAAGATTCTCTCTTTTTTTATATAAACTTATGCTTTCTAATGTCATCATTTCTACACAACAATCCACTCCTCTTGTCAGCGGTGTTTGCAAGCTTCGTTGTCTTAAGCAATATCTATAGATAATAACTTCGGGAGCATCAATATTTACGTTTCCACTCTGCAGCCAGAATTTGAGAAAGCTTTGACACTTCAGAACATTTTTCATCAGATAATCCCTTAGCTCTTCACACTGCCTGAGCAGTTCTTACTGAAATTAAATAGTATTCTTTTGTTTCTCAACAGATGAGGAAAAAGAAAATAATAGAGCATCGAAACCACACTCAACTCCTGCTACTCTGCAATGGTAAGATGCCTTTGAAAAAAAACAAGGTGACCTGTTAGCATCTTTCCTTATCCTTTTCTGAACTGCTGAGAAAAGAGATCATGGACATCTTATAGAATTCTAAAGATACTTTACTGTATGTATTTAATTTTTCATTAGCATCCTATGTAATATTTCTCAACAAATATCTTATTCTGATGAGATTTATTTGAACATAAGAGAACTCTGATACAGTTTAGAAAACCTAGTTGGCATATTTGTTCACCACCTTGCCAGTTGGTAATTTGTGGTTCATCTTTTTTGTTGTACTTACTACAAAAAGTAATCTAATACAGAGAATTCTGTTCAAGACTCATGACTGCTTCAGTTTGTGATTAAGTCCGCCTTTTCTGACTGTTTTACTAAAATGAAATCTTTGACATTTAACAGAGAAGATGACAGAAGAGACTTCGAGGTGTGATTCATTTGTCAAAATCCCCTTAAAAACTTAGTGAAGATTAAAAAGGATGGATAATTAGCAAGAGAGAAGAGAGGTGGGATCAGGTGGAGGAAAGTCTGGGAGTCAGTCTACTGTGCTATGGAAAATGAACAAGTGCTATTCGCTGTAATTTGTGGAAGTATTTTTAACTGGACAGTCTGTAACATTACATATACTTCTAACATCTTTTTCCATTGACCATCTCTTAAACTTGTGTTGACTTTTCACTTACAGTTTAGGTTTTTTATTCTGACTTATCTTTCTTCATATTGTAAGTGATCAAACATCTTCCAGGAGGTCTTTGTATCTGGCAGAACAGAGATCTGTTACAGAGAAGTCTGCCAAGCCTCAGAGTGTGCTATCTGAAATCACATACTCCTTAGATTGCTTTAAGTCTTTTAAAGATAGGCCTTTGCTTCACCTGTAAGTAGTTCTTTTAGGATTTTGGGGCAGATTTTTTGGTGGAAAAAATACATTTTTAGCAAAAAAAAAAAAAAAAGTGATTTTTTTTTTCTTTTAAGAGAATGTTAGAAAAGTGTTTTTTTCTTCTATCAGCCTCTTGGGAAACATAACAGAATAAATAGCAAAGAGTAATCCAATCAATTCAAGAGAATCAGAAAACTTCATCTATCTTCTCTTTAAAGCTGATCAGTTAAATTTTAGATTTAAAAAAAATAAAATCTGTAGGAGGATTCAGAATATGTTGCTGCAAATATTCAGTGTTCTGCCTTGCTGAATTTGCAGACACTTCCAGTGAAAATAGTGAGATATGTAAATATAAATAAAGGCACTTAGTTCTGAGTGATTACTTCTCGCATATTTGTAAAACCAAGATACTTTCAGAAGCTTAGGAAATGTGAATAAAGAAGTGGAGTGACTATAGTGAAAAAGTATTAAAATAATAGGGAAATGATGTAGATATATCTTCTTATTTTCTATTATTCACCCAGACCACTTCAATACAGTTCAAACAAGGTAACAAAGAACAAACTAGGTAAGATGAAATAGTAGCCATGGCTTACCAGTCCAAATTCGGAACAGAATTTATTTTGCAGCAGAGTCGGTTAAGAGTCTTTTCCACAGGAGAAAATAGCATAGTAGCTAAGAAGTCAGAGTTAATTAGAACATGCCAATGATACTGTTCCCAACAGAAAACATGCAACTGTAAACAGTCTTCTGCCAGATACTTTCAAGCTTCCTCAGTCATACAGATTAGTAAATCCCTAAACTCCTGGGATATTGAGCCCTGCTGGAATGTGGTGCAAACGCACTAATACACATTCAGCAGTGTTTGCAATAGAATCCCAGAATTTTGGACCCAAAAAAAAAAAAAAAAGAAAATCTGCTTACATCATCTTCCCTTCCCCCTTGCTAGTGAATTGGTTTACTACCTATCTGTTGTGTTATGCTTCCTACACATTTAGGTGGGTTAGACATTGTCCCTTTTGAGACTTTTGGAGCATCTGCAGTTTCCTTCATTCAATTTTCCATTCAAAACACACGAGGAAAGAGAAAGCACTGACATTTTCAAGTTTAACTTCTTTAGATAATGTCAAACTGAGTTATATGATTTACTCATTTATTAATAGACCTACAGGTAATAGATTGCCAGCTTAGTAGCTGTATTATATGAAAGTTTTCTCTTGGTTTCAAAACGGAGGCTTTTCTGCCTCTGTACTGCAGCTTTGAATCGATGCTGCCTGGAGAAACCATGCTTCTTCATTTGATACGTTAAAACCAGAAACTCAAACATTGTGATCAAAATGCTATGAAGTAGGAAGCTTGCTTTGGGTGAAGATGTCAAGTTTCCACTGTTCTGAAAAGCCAGGCATGTTTCCATCAGGTTTTTTGTACTGTGGTAGCACATAGCAACCCAGGGGTTGGTAAACGATTGTAGTCAGCACTGTACAAAAGCTGCAGTGTTTCCCGTAGGTTTGGCCTTGTTTGACAGTTTTGCCTGCTCAGGACTCAGATCAAGTTTTTGCACAGTCAGGAAAGATGAAAGATGAAATTTACTTGAATATGCCTTGGGTAGGCATGCATCCTACCCTCTCACAGGAATCGCTAAGCAAGATTCAAGCGATAGAAGTTCTGGGGTAAATTATTGCCCAGACTCCAGGGGTAAGGTACGGAATTTGCCTCATTCTGGCAAATGGAAGCACCACTTTTGTCTCCTATTTTTTACTTTAAGGTGATACTATCATTTATAGAGAATGAAGTCAAGGGAGCAGTGGGGAAAAGAAACAGAGGAAATGTCAGTAGCAAGGAAAAAGGAGGAAAGTGGCAGGGAAAGTGAAGCCAGATGTAAGGGAAACATATAATTTTTGTCACATCATTCATATTACTTTTGCTTTTATTATTTATTTCTTGTCTGACATCTTAGTGAAAAGAGAGAACAATATCAATCAGTGGAGATCTATCATTAATGCTTATGCATCTCCAAAGGAGAAGTACATTGAACACTATAAAAGAGGAGGAAAAGCTAGCTGAGGATTTAGAAGTGTCTGGATGACTGTCAGCCTGGCTAGATATCTTTACTGGTAATAAGAACAATGTTTTTTGCTTTGTTTAGTTTGGCTGATGACACAAAATGAAGAGAAAGGCCAAGTAAATGTAGTAATACTGCCAAATTATCATCCGGTAACATACACCAGCCTGAGTGTTAACAGTTAAGGCATGAACATTCAAATACCTTGTATCCTGTGCTTCTCTCTTGTTCCTATGTTCATTATTATCTGCAAAGCTACACCTTGCTAAGCGCTTATCTCTAAAACATTTGCGATTATTTCCCTGGTGAGCTGGCTGACCGAACTGTAGCATAATTTTACTTCAGTTTGGGGTGTGTGCGTGTGTCTAATTCTCTCAACACTGAATTATCAAAAGCAAAGACAGCCCAAGTCTGTGCAGTTTGGTGGCTTACAGCATAGGTGCACCGAATAATAACAGTGTTGTGAAGGTGAAACAAACAAAAAACAATTGTATTTTCTACAACATGCCTAGAAGGAACAGAAAAAGAAGAAAGGAAAGCACTGCTAGTCAGTGGATTCTCCCAATGTTAGCAGTTCTGCAGAAATAGTTACAATGCATCAAAATTAATCTTTTCTAGAACCCTTTATGTAATAAGTAATGATAACATCACAGTTGTTCTGTTGCCTTTCTACCTAGAAATAAGTCTACACTGTGGACACAACTCTGACATAGAATAGAATAGAATCATAGAATTTCTCAGGTTGGAAAGGATCTTCAAAATCATCAAGTCCAACCGCAACCTAACCATACTGCTCTGACAATCCACCGCTAAATGAATAATGTCATTTATTCTAGCTGTACATAAGCATAAAGAGGGGAAAAAGTAACAGAGGCAGATAAAATTGTCACTACTGTGGAAGGATTTAGGGGTTTTATTGTTATACTGTAGAGATACAAAAGGTCTTATTGTGAACTACTGGATTTCACATGGCTTTATTAGGACACTTAAAATGTTATATATACATTATTTCTGATAGCAATGTGTTAGGTAGCAGGTTGAGTTCATTATCTTCCTACAACACTGTAGAATGAGGCTGAATTCAAGACATGATAAAGTTGTTAAATAAAAGACAGGAAAATAAAAGAAGTGGAGCAAGATGGGGTTTTGATCATTAAAAAAAAAGTTCAGGTATAATGGAGCATTGTTCAGTGTCAGACTAATGACTCCCTGTGAAAGAGAGGAGAAAAAGAGAAAAATTCATCAGATATGAGCAGAAATAATTAACTGCTTTTCTTTCTGTCCTGTCTTGGTCACGGAAGCTGACATTCCAATTAGCAGCTATAGTATACAAACGAACTCTCCAGGTTTTGAAAGAAGGTTTTGTTAAAGCGCTATGAATTTGAGGAAAGATGCCGTGATGATATTCCTGTAGAAACCAAGGAAGAATAGATGTTGCCCATACAAACTGATTCCATTCATCTAGCCGGATATCTTATTAAAATAGTTTGCAGTCACAAATGATCACGACAACTGAAATGGAAGGAGGATAGGACCTGGAAGAGGCAACGAAAAAATGAAGCTAGATATTTGAAAAGGTATTGTACAGTTATCAAATGACAGGGGCCTATTTACTGTGAAACTGGAGATTTCTGAGAATTTGTTTATTTTCTAGTTTAAGAGGAGGTTGCACCCACTTTCTTCTCGCAGCCAGCAAGGCAGGTGAGCACACTTGCAACTTAAGAGCACAAGTGCTACCATGGGTGACGAGATTACGGTTTTAAAGTTGCTTGTACATAAAGAGATCTTCAAATTCTTTGGGTCAGCAATCATAATAATATAATTTCAAGATAATTATTTTTCTAATCTATAGATTTATAGTGACTACAATTCCATATTTTAAACATTAAGCAGATGCTCATTCATGTATATGATGCATAATTTAAAATTTCATGGTTGTGTTTGTATGTGTAAGTGAGTTACGATAGTTTCTACAGTGCAGAGGAGGATGGTATTTCACTACTGCATTCAGCAGATCATGGACTCATGTTTTTTTTTCACTTAATCAACTATAGTGAGAAATTATTCTACAGATACAATTCTGTGCGCATTCTTCGGTGTTTACAAGTTACTTGTTTCAGCCACACTTGCTTCCTCCAGATAAGGAATTTTGCAGTTGGACAGGAGTGAAAAGATGTCCTGAACCAATGGTGACCTGTCCTGTAAAAATGAGGGAATGCTGCCCCTCACAGAATGTTTGGTTTTGTTCAACAGATGTTATGTGATAGTATGTTTTTTGAAAAAATAGTACTTTGGAGCGTGACCACAGAATAATATTCCTTTGTGCTAATCTCCTGTTGCCTCTAAGAACTCACAATCTACATATGTGATAGAAAGCAGAAAGCAAATTATGTAAGCAAGCTTTACCAAAGTCAGTTGGAAGGAGTACTTAAGAACAAAACAGAGAAAATCGAGTAGAAAAGCAGAAGCTGTAGTGTTTGTTCTTAAAGACGCAGCTTTGCACACAGTTCACCATACAGGACATCCAACATACTTGCAGTTCTCTCTGTTTGATATTTGCTTTTTAAGGCTGGAGGAGAACTATGAGATTGCGGAAGGTGTTTGCATTCCTCGAAGTGCTCTCTACATGCATTACTTGGACTTCTGTGAGAAAAATGACACACAACCTGTTAATGCTGCCAGCTTTGGGAAGGTGAGTCTAAAGAGCAGTATGATACCTTGAGCTCTCATCTGGTTCAGGTGAGTTTGGATTACTGAAAAAGTAAAATTGTCATTTACTGCAAGAGATAGTGGTATATTAATAAAATATATTAGGATTCAGATTACAAGACAAAGGCTAAGATTTTAAGCATTTGGAAGGTTGGAATAATTTCTGATCATGACTAAGCTGCAGAATACTCTAGTTTTTTTGATGATTTCAGTGTTGGTGTTGCCAGCCTATCTGACAGTTATGTTATACAGTATTGGCAGCTTGGAAGTCAACTACAATCCAGTCTAAGCATTGTGAGCTATAGTGCTTAAATAAATGTATATATATTTAAAAAAAAAAAAAGCAGAAGGATCAAATATCAGTAATTTAATTCTGGCTCTATCTTTGCCATTCTTGTAAGCATAGTGTGGAGATCGTTGAATTAAGAATATCAGAACACATTGGCAAATCCACGATGGAGTAAGTACAGTGCCTTCAGATGTGCAAATCCCAAAAACATCCAAAGCATTTGTGAGGCACTGCACATGCAGGCTGCCCACACATCTTTGCACTGTGATTCCTTGTGCTTCTGCTTTCCAGGCCAGCTTTTGTAAGAGCCACTGTGGTTATTTCCAGACTGAAGGGGAGATACACTCTGCACAGATGCAGCTGTGCATTGCACAGGTGTGAACAATAAAGGGTTACGCTATACCTCACTACCAGACATTAATGAGTGGCTAAGATGTTACACAAAGTTCTTATTTTGGAATTTATGATAAGATGATGAAAAATAGGATGATATTTTATATTTTATATTTTGTATTTTTTATCTAAGACCTTTTTGTTGCTCTCCAATGTGTCTCAGATCTTTAAAACTTGTCTCTAGACAAAATGTAGAGTTTGCCACTGTTTTTGAAATGCTTGCAAGCATGAATCTAAAGCCTTCTTCTAGTGTTCACAACATTTATTTCATAAAAATGCTGGGTATTCAAAGAGGGGCATATGTTCCTAGGGTAAGTGCCTGTGAAAAGAGTAGGCAAAAGAGAAGAATGTATTTAATGAGGTGTCATTTTCTCTAGTGCATCTTTATGCTGGCAGTTTAGCAAGGCAAGTAAAATGTACCATATTTTAACATTGCATTTGTCACATCATAAAGGCCTGCATAGCTCTGTTGATTCTATGTTAGATTTCCTTTTAAATACACTGCATTTTATGAATGAAATTGTTCATTTTATGTATTATTACTACCTAGAGGTTAAGTAAACTCCCAACATGTAATTTTTGAGTACTGAGAACAAGAAACAGATTTCATGCAGACTAATACATTTGGGATGTAGGTAGAATTTACATGATGCTATTTTGCTGCTACTGAAAACTTCCCTAAATTGTAAGGAGTACATAATCTGTGATTATTTCATCACAACATAATTTCACCAAGGGCTTCATCAACTTTCAACATGCAGCAGTCCAGTTACCATGTCTACTACTCCATCTTCCTTCTCCCTGCCCTCACACATATACACTCTGTCAGTAGGATTATCTTGGCCTAGCAGGGCAGGTATGGTGTCTTCCATCCAAAAATCAAGGTATTCCTCTTTTTTTTCCCAATATGCTCTTTTCCACTTAGCTGCAGTACAGTTAGTTCTGACGCAATGATCCATGCAGTTTGCTTTCCCTCTTTGTGGAGATGAACCCATATAGAATCCTCCCGGTACTGTCCTAAAATAATGTTTTGTATGGCCATTTTGGATCTGGAAACTGAGGTTTCTCTATAGGTGTGTCTAGGAATCTTAGACAACACTGACATTAATATTGAAGCAAATTAGGCTTCTGCATATGCAGAACTCAGAGCAGACCTCAGTGCGTCTGTGAGACCTGTTATTGCTAAGAAAAATGTCCTTCACAGTCATGATGATCTGCAAGGCATACAAACACTTCATGTAATCAATAACTTGCAGTCCAGTTCTCCTTAGAAGTAGGTACACAAATGAAGTTTTAGCCGACAGAGTTGTGTTGTAGCTTATCCTGGCAGGTGGCTGAGCACCACACAGTCATTTGCTCACTCCTAACTTTCCCAGTCGGATGGTGGGGAGAACAAAAAAACACCAAGGTGAAGAACTCCTGGGATAAGATAAAACTATTTACTAAGAGACAAGGAAAAGGATAGTAATTATTACAAATTAAATATATATACATATATGGGTATATAACAAGTGGCGCTCAAACAATTGCTCACCACTCTCCAACTGATGCCCAGCTAGCGCCTGGAGCAGCAGAAGAGAGATAGAGAGATGAACCCCCACTCCCTTCAAAACTTCTTCCACATGATGTCATATGGCATAGAATATCACTTTGGCCAGTTTGTCAGCTGTCCTAATTCTGTTCCCTCCCAGCTCCTTGGGCCCTTCACTCTAAATGGCCTTGGCTCTGTGCAACACTGCTTAGCAGCAACTATAAACATTGGTACGCTATCAACAGTACTTTTCTCCGAGAAGCAAAACATAGCATCGTACCAGACACTGAAGAAAAAATTCCATCCCAGCTGAAACTATGACAAATTGTTATCATGTGACTTAGATACCATATTGGCAGCGTGTGCTGCATAAATGGCTTGGAGGCAGAGCAGGGAAATAGGTCCTATCTGAGGACTTCTGCACTTAGCTGCTGAAACAGAGACCCCAGACATGTTCATCCTCACTGGGAACCATCAAGAGCCCTGCAGCTGTCATCTTCTGCAGAGAAAGGGGTTAGTTGTTCTGTGAAATTGTAGACAGTTCGCCTTTCAAGAGACAACATTAAATTTATGATTCATCTTTGAACTTTAGCTCTGTGGGCAATGTTAAACATTTAGGCTTTTTCTTCAACAGACTGGTCATATTCAGAAAGAGACATGGAGTTCAGCACATTAAAACAATCTGTAAGAAGTAACATCCTAATGCGTTGTTACTCAGTTATATCTGGATTAACCCAGCAGAGTTAATTTCATTTTTGAAGACACTGCTTGAGACAAGAAACTTGCCTGCAAAGGATTTTTCCAGATTAAGGTTTTGTGGGCAATGTTTCAACCCGTTTACTGCTTAACCTTAGTGCAAATGAAATAAATATTCCACACCAAAGTATAGAAGGGAACACTATAGTTAGATTGTTCATGAACAGCTGAACTAATAGACCTTGTTTCTTACCATCTCACATGTTCCCTAAATCCAGAGCTGTACTTAAGTCTTCTATATCTCGTTTCCCTGCAGTACTTTCAATTATTTCCAGGTCCTGGTCACTGTGTGGAGGTCTTGCTTTTTCCAGTTTTCTTGCACACTTGCTGTACCTTCTTTCTCCATTATTTTTAGATTTCCTTATGTCTGTAGAAAAATCTCCTCCCTCTGCCCAGACAGCTGGGCAAGAAGCAGCGCATGGGTTGGCTGGTTGAATGGAAGAATTGACTCGGTGCCTCATACTCATAGTTCTCCAGTAAAGCAGTGCCAAATGGCTCACCTGAAGGCTCATCTTTCTCCCCTGTATTGTCTTTGAATCACAGAATCATTACGGTTTGAAAAAAACCTCAGATCTTCTAGTCCAACTGTCAACCCATCATCTTCAGCCTTAATGTAAATTTGTTCTCCCAGTTATCCAGCCAGAGTTTCTTATTGCATGTCTAGGACATGGACGGCACCATAGGCATTTGGTAATACTGGATTAGTGGCACAAAATTTGCTCTGAGGAACAGTGAAGAGAAGAGATTTACAGAGAGACAGTAATATCTCGTCTGTTTCCTTAGGAAACCTGGCTAATAGCAAGAAAAGTACTCAGAGGAAAAATCAGAATGGCTGTAAAAATGAACACCTTTAAAAAAGTACCCTGTACTCCTAAGCCAACTTAAAGTACATATAAAATAAGGAAGACTCTAATGGTCGTCAATACGATAATATTATATGGCAAAGGTAGCCATAGTTAATATGTTAGCCAAATATTTTGTTCTTTACTTAACCAGGTAATGTGTGAACATTACAGCCAGTTCTGTCCATACTAACAATTGCCAATTTTTTAATAGCTACATTACCTAGCTTATTATTGCAGAGCAGTTGAAGATTTTTCCAGCTGGAAGTTCTGCCACTGCCTGTAGCTGGGAGGGCTGAGCAGGTGTATGTTTTTGTCTGAGCAACATGTTAACGTAAAATATTAGTGATAATTAATAGTATTAGTGATAATTAATACACTGAGCTATGAATTACCCAGGAACTATTGCTAATGGATTGGTTCTGTAAGACTTCTTGATCTGTCCTACTTGTGCCAACTCAGGTCCAAGTGGTAAGTCCTTGAGCTTCTCTTAAGCTTTTGTTTCTTCAGCCAATACTGATTTTTGTTGTTTCTGTTGTGACTCTGTATGACCCTTATTTGTCATAATCGAACCTCTTGAAGACATAATCTTCCCCTTCACACCAGTATGCCCTAACTTCCAAGTCCTCAGCTCTCTGCTTCAAATTTACTGCGTAGCACTGTTACCTCTAAGACCTGCATATTTCTCATACAGATCACTTAAGAACGCTTAATTTCTCATGGTGCAACCTCTCCTTTGCATCCTAGTGTTTTTCCTATAACTCCCATATGCCCCCTGGAGGTTAAATAATTTCCTCTTTTGTTTTTCTTCTTTTCTTTTTGTTTCCTGCCTTGTCTTTTGACAAGCAGTAGTAAATGGATATTTGAAAAGAAAATGAAAGGAAGATGCTGACGCTCTGCAGGCTGCTTCTTCCTCAGCCTTAGGTCCCTTTATAACACTCCGGCAGCACGGGTGCACGCTCACCTGAATCTCAGAGCCTCCTCATTGCTCTCTGAATGGCTTTTGCTGTAAGTGAAACTCAGTTTCCAGTAAATTTATTTTAATAAATAGAGAAGGGCGGGGGTCCACAACAGATTTGTAATATTGGTTAAGAAAAATCTTTTGCGTTTTTGAAACATAATTCCACTCTGGGAAAAATATGGGCTGAAACACATTTACACTAACAAAACAAAACAAAAAAGTTTCAATACAGTTTGTTTAGCTCCAGGGCAGTACAAGCTGTACCAGCCAGAGCCTTCTTTTATCACTATGCACTGTCACTATGCCCAGAAGTTTTGCCAGCAGGACTGCTCCTCCAAGCTTGAATAACATAGAGAGGATTTACAGTTTCATGCCATCGTACTGTATATATTTGACTTCTAAAATGGACAGATGAGCCTCTTTGAAACTTTATTGATAATGATATTACAATGTGTTTGCATTCTGTATCGAAATTTACACATCTGGAAACTGCCTGTTGTGTATAGGGAGATACTTCTGGACATGTATTTTTTACCCATACTCCTGATTTGCTCCTAAGTAGCCTCACAGGTAAGCGTACAGCAATGCCAAATTTACTCTTAGTGCTCTGTTCTGTTAGACTAAAATAGTAAGTGCTTTATTATGGACAATTACTACATAAAGAAAGGTTTTTTTTTACTGTACTCTTCTTTTTCTAGTCAATATAGGGAAAAAGAAAAAGAGAACTGGGCAAAAATCAATCTAAAGCTGAGGATGTGGTTTCTGTTATTGCGTTGAAGGACAGTATCAGTCTGTCCTCGCTACCTGAGCAATCCTTGCTCTTCTCTCATCTCTTTTACAGCTAAGGTTCCTAACTGAAGGACAGTTAATATCAGTAAGACATTTCTTCCTGATTCTGAGTTTTCTTGGTCAAGCTCCTCTCACAAATCCATAATAATCCAGAAGAAACAGGTCATACTGGTGTGGGAAGAGTGGTGGCACGGAGTGCTTGGGCAGCTCACTGCCCTTGTCTCTGCTTCATAAATCCCTTGTATTATTGCAGATTGCTATCCATTGTCTTTTCCTCTTGAGCTCAGGAAGTAAGAAAACTGACAAGGACACCCCAGTTTTTTTGGAGAGGCTTTCTCTTTCCCAAAGATTTGCCCTCTAGCAAAGGCATTTTTACAGGCACTGCCACTTGAAGCATCTGGCTTCAACTCAGACCTTCGGTGTGAGTAGAGTGGCCTCTGGGCTGCTTTACCTCATGCCTTGTCAGAACGTCCCAGAGGCTGTTCTTACAGCACAGGGTCTGCCAGAGTGCAGGGATGCTGGCACTCAGCCTTTTCCCACAGATATGCTGGATGTGATGGCAGGAAGTGTGCTGGCACCAGGAAAGAGCAAGGGGAGTTGTGCTGGGCTTTAGGTCTACTTGGCTTCAGCAAGGCAGCACAGAAAGTGGCTGTGACTCAGTAAGGCATGTGAGTCAGGGCATTCAGTGTTTGCAGCTTTGCTGGGATGCAGTAATCCGTTTGATCGTGCCTCAGGCTGAATTCCATCTGGCCAGAGGAACTGCTGAAGGAGAATCATAGAATCATAGAACGGCCTGGGTTGAAAAGGACCTCAAAGATCATCTAGTCTCAACTCCCCTGCTGAGTGCAGGGTCACCAACCACTAGAGCAGGCTGCCCAGAGCCACATCCAGTCTGGCCTTGAACGCCTCCAGGGATGAGGCATCCACAACCTCCCTGGGCAACCTGTTCCAGTGCGTCACCACCCTCTGTGTGAAAAACTTCCTCCTAATATCTAACCTAAACCTCCCCTGTCTCAGTTTAAAACCATTCCCCCTTGTCCTATTGCTATCCACCGTTGTGAACAACCGTTCCCCCTCCTGTTTACGTGCTCCCTTCAAGTATTGGAAGGCCACAATGAGGTCTCCCCGGAGCCTTCTCTTCTCCAAACTAAACAAGCCCAGTTCCCTCAACCTTTCCTCATAGGAGAGGTGCTCCAGCCCTCTGATCATCTTGGTCACCCTCCTCTGAACTTGTTCCAAGAGCTCCACGTCTTTCTTGTGCTGGGGGCCCCAGGCCTGGACGCAGTACTCCTAGTGGGGCCTCATGAGAGCCGAGTAGAGGGGGACAATCCCCTCCCTCTCCCTGCTGGCCACTCCTCTTTTAATTCAGCCCAGAACATAGTTGGCCTTCCGGGCTGCCAGCACACACTACTGGCTCATGTCCAGCTTCTCATCCATCAGGACACCCAAGTCCCCCTCTGCAGGGCTGCTCTTGAGGAGTTCTTCCCCCAGCTTGTATAAATACCTGGGATTGCTCCAGCCCAAGTGCAGCACCTTGCATTTGGCCTTGTTGAACCTCATTAGGCTCTCATGCACCCACTTCTCCAGCCTGTCCAGGTCCCTCTGGATGGCTTCCTTTCCCTCCAGTGTATTGACTGCACTGCTCAGCTTGGTGTCATCTGCAAACTTGCACTCAATTCCATCGTCTATGTCATTGATAAAGATGTTGAAGAGCACCGGGCCCAAGACTGAGCCTTGGGGGACGCTACTCGTGACCAGCCTCCACCCTGACACAGAAGCACTGATCACAACCCTTTAGCTGCGTCCAGCCAGCCAGTTCTTAACCCACCGAACAGTCCATCCTTCAAATCCGTACCTCCCCAATTTGGAGAGAACGATGTGGTGAGGGACCCTGTCAAAGGCTTTGGAGAAGTCCAGGTAGGTGATGTCCATCACCCTTCTCCCATCCACCGATGCTGTCACTCCATCTTAGAAGGCCACCAGATTGTTCAGGCAAGATCTGCCCTTGGTGAAGCCATGCTGGCTGTCTCAGATCACCTCCTTGTCATGTATGTGCCTTGACATGTCTTCTAGGAGGATCTGCTCCATGATCTTTCCAGGCACAGAGGTGAGGCTCACCGGCCTGTAGTTTTCTGGGTCATCCTTTCTTAAAAATGGGAATAATGTTTCCCTTTCTCCAGTCACCGGGGACTTCACTGGACAGCTGTGATTTTTCAAATATGGTGGAGAGCGGCTCAGCAACCACATCAGCCATCTTTCTCAGAACCCTAGGATGGATATCATCTGGCCCTGTGGACTTCCATACATTCAGTTTCAGGAGAAGGTCTCGGACTTGTTTCACAGTTACAGTGGGATGGAATCCGCTCCTCTCACCCACACCTCAAGGTTCAGGGTCCTGGCAGACATGGGGAGCCTGACCACCACCAAGGCAAAGCACTTATTGAGCACCTCAGCTTTCTCCATGTCTGAGGAAGCCACTTCTCCATCCTCATTTATCAGAGGGGGAACACTCTCCTTGACCTGTCTCCTCCTGCCTTTGTACTTGTAGAACCCCTTCTTGTTATTTTTCACATCCCTAGCCAAGTTCAGCTCAATCTGCTTTCCTGGTCCTATCTCTACACATGCGGACAACAGCCCTATATTCCTCCCAGGCTTCACAACCCTGCTTCCACTTCACATACATTTCTCTCTTTTCCCTCAGTTTAAGCTGCAGGTCCTTGCTCAGCCATGCCGGTCGCCCGCCTCCTCTACTTGATTTCTTTTGCTGGAGGATGGAGAGCTCTTGCGCTCTCAGGAGGGTGTCCTTAAAGAGCTGCCAGCTCTGTTCTGTTCCTATGCCCTTAAGGACAGTTTCCCAGGGGATCCCACCCAGCAGTTCCTTGAGCAGCTGGAAATTTGCTCTCCTGAAGTTCAGGGTCCTGACTCTGCTTTTTGCCAGGCCTGCATTCCTCCAGATCGCAAACTCCACCAGGGCATAATCGCTACAGCCCAGGCTGCCTCCAATCTTAACCTCTCTAATGCTCTTCTCCACACTGGTGAGCACCAGGTCCAGTAAGGCTTCACCTCAGGTCGGTCCGTCTAATACCTGGACCAGGAAGTTATCCTCAACAGACTCCAGGAATCTCCTGGATTGTCTGCCGCCCGCCGTGCCGCTATCCAAGCAGATATCCAGGTGGTTGAAACCCCTCATCAGGACAAGAGCCTGTGAACGTGACACCTCCTGCTGCTGGAGCAAGAATACTGTACATAGATGAATTTGAGGAGATATCTCACAAGCTTTGCTAAAGATGGAGTTTGTCATGGAGTCTAATCTCCACAGCGGGCAGAATTGGGCGCGGACTGGCTTTGTCTGACTTGCTTTGTAATATCAGATGAGATGTATCAGTGCTAGAAGTAAGATCTTATTCTACATCTAGACCATGACCCATTCTGTAAAGTGATGCAAGTGAGTGGAGAGAAATGGGAGGTTATTGAATGTGAACAAACTCAAGAATACTGCACCTGTACACTGTGCTCTTCCCTCCAGGGCTGTGCAAGTAAGGGAGTGAGGAGTAAGGTACAGACAGTCATGTCTCTTTTCTTCACTCATCTTGGTGGAGCTGGGGGGACAGGAATGATATTTTGTAATGGACTGATTTGATCACTCTCTTTCCTATCAGTGGGACAGAAGCTTTCCTGACCTTTTTCTCAAGGTGATATGTTGTCAAGCCTGCACCAGGCCAATGTGATCCAAAAGGTACCTCTTAGGAGAGCTATTAATAGTAACTCTGTTTGAGGAACCTGGAATCACTTTCTCATTCTGGCAGCATTCAGATGCTGGGTTGCAACTTAATTTGTTTTTATTTCATTACTCTGGAAAGTTCTAGAAGCGTGACTAAAATTATTTCAAATAGAAAAGGAACAAGAGTCATGAAGAAAAACATCCCTCTAGATCAGATGCCCTAAAAAAGTGAAAGTACATTTTGAAAAGCATCAACTGAAACTGTTCCAGGGAAACGAGTTCTTAAAGTGTTCCTCTGTCTGTTGCCCCCAGAGCAAAATTTGACACAAGGAGGAAGGAGAAAAAGATGTCAAATGTTTCCAGACATCTCTGGTTTCTTCCATCCTTATTTGTTAGTGCAAAGACAAATGCATGGGATGCTTTTCTCCCCCTGTTTTGTTTCAGGATCTCACCTCGTGGAATAATTTAGGTGGAATAATTGGGAAATGAAGTTCTCCGTTTGGTAGTGAAAGAACTAAGGAAAAATGGATCATAGGATGAAGGCAGAATTAACGATACACTTCTCGTTTTAAAGGGAAGGCTGTCTCTGCTGTTGCTTCAATCTCAATGCTGGAGATACGCGAATAGGTGCAACGGCAGAAATTACAGCTGGCAGTCATCAGGATGAAGGAATGCACCTTTGCAGCCATTCGCTGGAAACAGAACAGCTCCTGCAGTTAGCCATGCCTGAGGTTAATACGTTGTGTGGACTACAGTACAGATCTTTACAGAAGAAGCGCATTTTTCTAATTGTTGCTCATAAATCTTTCTCTGTTTTGCAAGGTTGCTTAAATAATTTATTTCATTTTGATTCTGCTGTGTGCAGACTGACCAAAAATAAAAGTAGATATTTAATTCAAATTTGTTTAGACACTAAGGTTTAAAAAGCTGGATAAAAATCCAGTTAGCTCCAAGTTCTGAGCAATATATGGTGAATGTTTTACTATCAGCATTGTATACTCAGTGTGAGAGAAAGATAGGGGAAGGCCCTTCCTTGCTGCTTTCACTTTGGCTGCCAAATACATTCAGAGTAGAGCAGGTACTGCCTGTCGGAAGGAAAAGGTTCCTGTACATTCTTCCTGCACCATGCATCAGGGTTCTCTGCTAATGGATTAACCAAATGCAGACCTGGATATATAAGTCCACTGGAAGATGTGGACTATATATGTGCTGCTTTATAATGTAATGAGTTCTGTCTGGCTCTTATGTGCACAACAGGCAATCACCAAGAGAACTCTGAAGCTGCAGAAAGATAAAGCAGTTCTTAACATTTTTATTTTTAATCAAGAAATTCATACAAGATTTTCTGTAGGCAGAAGGAGAGATGAGGTCTTGAGCAGGGCAGAAAGGAAGAGAGGGAGAATGGAAGTAAAGTTTAGCAACTGAAAAGGAAATCAAAGGAGCTTTGCTTTCTGAGATCAATATATGAGGGACAGAAATCATAGATATTATTTGCACCTGAAACTCCTGCACTACATCTATCTCAAAAACAAAAAGCCAAGTAGCATAAAGTAATGCCACGTAAGTTTGATGGAGTTTTACTTGGAAAATACAAAGACTGCATCCCTTTATTCAGCAGATCTCACAGGCAGATAGATTTGTGGTAAATTTAGAGAACTGTTGGGTGAGATTTCAGTTTCACTGAAGGACAATCGTAAAAGTCTTGTTCACTCTAAAATTCCCTTGGATACCACCCATGAGATCTTTTTAGCGCTGCTTCTGTTGAGGAGCCAGCGCTGCTGTGAGAACAGGGACGGGGCTCCATTCAGAACGAGGTTTAAACTGCATGGTCAGGTCTTGCTTCGTTTCTGCTTATGCAACCCCACTGCAGTGATGAAAGGAAAAGATCCAAGTTGGTTTTCAGATCCTAACCTGAGTTTTCCTGCCTGATATCTAGGAACACCCTTCCCCCTTCTCCTTGCAGATGTAAAATTAACTCATTTTGTCTGTAGGTCTTTAAAAGTCAGTACACACTAAATACAATTACGGTGTGTTTTACTGGGAGACTTTTCAAGATGAAAGCATGATTTAAAATCAAATTGCTGGACCCTCTGGTTTTTCCACTTATTTCAGTGCACAGTGAACTCCACTTTGTCCTGGCTGCTCCAGCTTCCTCTCCCCTTTAAGGGAAATCTCACCGCCTTTGGCAATATCATTGCATAGGGATTCATGTAAGTGTAGAGGAATGCAAGCATTTATATGAGCAGCTAGTTCATTTCTTACTTGACTTGTTTCATTCCAATCACAAACACCGATGCTGATGTGTACCGGCACCAAAGCATGCGTGTGCTGTGCTATACATATCTTACACACAAAGCATTAGATCAAAGAATCCTGATGTTTTCTTTCAGAGGTTTGCTAGGTATTTTTGTTGCTAATTACTGGCAAAGAACATTTTAAGAGATGCCCGCTTTTCAGCTGTGTTCCAAAAGGTGTATCTCATTGTTTAAGCATGATGAATTTAAAAAAAGAAACAAAGAAAAGAAAAAAAAAAAGAGAAAGAAAAGAAAAAAAAAAAAGATAGTCTGATCATCTGCTCTGTTATTCTCCTTTCCTGATCACCTCTGCCCTGGTATGTAGAAATTGGCTGATTTATTTAAATCCCAGCAACTCCCATGGCATATGGTTCATAAAGTGGCATTTACAGTGTGCACTGTAACACTTCATCACTACTAGGCAGACTTTGAAAGTAATACGGGTTCATATTGTTCCAAAAAAGAAAAATTAAGGTGAAAGTAAATCTAATACTTAGATTTTCTTTTGAGTCTACTGCTGTAAAATCAACTTTAGGAGAGGAATGGAATTTTCTGAATGACAACTGCCACCAAAAAAGAAAAAAAAAAAAAATCCCCTAACCCAAAAAGCCATCCTCAGAAAGTAGTTCTTCAACACCGCCTTTTTTCCCACAGCCTTGTGGAGCCCCCAACCCTGTCTGCAGAAAATGAAAGAGAGAGGGGTGGGATTAATGTGTAATTAAAGGGAATTTGGAAGGCTGAGATGTTGCGGAATGTTAGATCAGTAGCTGGAACAGCATGTGGTGTTCTTTAGGCAGGCTTCATTGAATCCATACAAAAAAAGAAAGAAGGGCTGCTTGCCTGTCTGCTCATTTATCAAACAGCTAGGCTGAACTTTCACAGCTCCACAAAAGTGTTTTACTGTTTGCTGAAGTTTTGCTCCAGAAATTAAAGCTGAACAACCTTCAGCGAGTCTGAGTCTGCATTTTTGACGTGAGCCACGTTGTGCAAAGCTCTTGGAAAACAGTGCAGGTCAATTTTTTACATGGTGCAAAAGAAAGCTGAGTTGCATGTTGGATTAAAAAAAATATATTACCAAAGAAACAGTCAAATATGTGACATTGTAACATCTTTATTTATGAAGCACCTTTTGATCCAAATACATGTTCCAGAGCTTTCAGTCATCAATCAGGATTAAATATTTATCACAGTGGCAAAATGGCTCACAGGGAAAAAATCTATACTTTTTAATCAATTTTACTTGACATTGTCTTCTGTTTGAACACTTGTATTCCATCTTGTATACCCATTTTTCTTTAATACTATTTGTTCCTCCCCCCCCGCCCCGCAAAATAGGAAACAGTTAGCAATTTATATTGTGAAAGCACAAAATAAGCCACAAATTAAGAAAGGAAGAAATTTCTCTTGTAAGTGAATCTTCAAGGCTTTCTGCATTCTTTCTTGCGTGACTGTTCTGCCAGCTGAGTTTTGCCCCCGCTGCAGACGACACGGAGAATCGGGTTCAGTCCCATGAGGTGCTGAGAGCTGCCTTTCCAGCAACTCCAGCAGAGCTTTTTCATCAGGAGTAGCCTGGCTGACAGTGGATCTGCTCACTGAAGGCGCATTCATTAACTCATTTCCTTAAATACATCTGGTGCTGAAGAAGTTTTGTTTTACAGTAGCAGTGTTCTTTTAATCTCTGCAGATGGAGCGAAGTCCAGATTCTTGACAATATCCTGCTGTTTCTGAGATGTGCTTGTTTTCCAGTTTTCCATAGCGGATAAATTGATTACGACCTATCTTTAGAAAATGCAACAGTGAATCTTCCCTGGTGGAAGTGGTGCCCTTGTCAAATACCAATATCTTTTCACAGAATCCCCTCTGATAAAAGTAGTGTTTAATGGTGGGATCGTGAAGGCCTTTAAAGAAATGTTGCCTCCAAAGCTCTCGAAAGGAAAGTTTCCTCTGGTTGCAGGAAAACCAAGTTTGTTGATCCTGCAAACAGATTTAAATAAATACTCAGCCACTTCTAAGTACAATCTTAATTTAGAGGCAGAAATGGTGTGAGATTTTAAGGAACAGTAATTCCATAAAATTCTTTATCTAAACTGATGGGAGTTATTAAAATTATACTGAGTTTAAAAGCCTATTTCCCTTTTTTCAGCAACAGAAAAAATCAAAAGCTTTCTCCTGATTTTTTACCCATGTATTTGGGTAACATTGCAGTACAGTTTTTCTGCTTATTGGTCTTAATGGTCTGTAATAAATTATTAGCAAATGTTTTCATTTCTCTCTAATATCAGTTTTATTCATTTGCAGATAATAAGGCAACAGTTTCCACAGCTAACGACAAGAAGACTTGGAACCAGAGGCCAATCAAAGTAAGCAGTGTATGGTGTATTATCATCTCACACAGGGCCCCATCTGGCCCTGACTGAATAGAATAGTATGACATCAGGGAATGATTTGTCCAGTCAGGGAATTAAAACCCAATTTTGATACAGTTTCCATTGTAGTTTTACTCTGTCTTATTGATTCAGTGGTGATAGTACTGCATAATCCAATGGAGATCTTTTACTGAACTCATCAACAATATTTTCCATATTTTTTCTACAGTTTGTCTCTTCTCAGCTCATTTTACATGACATAAAGGGCATTCACACTTAGTGCTAATGGAGCTACTGTTGGTGACCGGGAAATCACAGCTGGTTAACATCACGTTTAAGTGTGGAGGATAAGTGGTAGAATGCTATGTGGGATTTAGCTAGAAATATATATTGGCTTAAACTGAAATTGTCCACAGACCTGGATTTAATCACAGTTTTTGCCGTGTAACAAGATCCAACGTCTCTTTACACAATCAAGGAATTAGTTTATCGCCTTATCCAAAAGATGGTTCTTCCCAAAAGCATTTCATCCTAACAGTTCATTCCAGAATGAGAAGTAGATTCAGACAGAAGAATGCACTTCATATTCTATTTGAGTTTTTCCAGTTGTCTTTATCTACATCTTGAGATTCTTCTAACTTTTATAACTCGGCTTATCTTTGTCTAGAGCAGCCATCTTTAAGTAGCTAATCATAGATCCGAAATTTCTTCGAAAACTTCGAAACTTTTGAAAGTTCAGACACACTATAACAACACTCAGCTACCAGAAATCACTCAGGTGTAAATCTGGATTAGTCCAACAGCGTATTAGGAAAGCCTGGTAGGTCAGGACTCAGAGCATCAGAATTTTGCACTAAGTTACACAGAAGCTTGTAAAGATGATGAAAGCATGCACAGGTTGCTTTATGGAACATCTCATATGACAGCGCCCTTTGTCAGCCATAAAGTCATTCTGGTACTGGCTACAACTTTGTTATTTGTCTTCCTGTTTAAACAAAGAATGAGCACCGGTGTATTCCCAAACTGAAGCTGCTCTAGCAGCTCAGAAGTCTCTCAGAGAGGCAAGATGCCTTTGATCAGCTGACTGAAAGTGTCTTACATTTGCAAAAACAATGTCTCTTTGCTCTCTGTGGGGCTAAAAATCAATGAGATTTAACAGCTCTTGTATATTTTCCCCCTAACCTGCATGCCTACTGAAGGGGCTTTCAGGTCTTATACTCTTTTAATGCTGTCTAGTTCTGATCCCTATCTAGCAAGCGAGATGTTTTTGAAAGCGCTCTGCAGAATCCTAGGTCCTTGATAGTCCCTAGTAATGCTTCTGAGAGAGATTATAGTCACTCAAATTTCACAGCCTCAGTAGGTATAAAATGGAGTTCTTCTGGTCCAAAAGAGGATGCCTACATTTTCATCAGTGGTTAACACCCCAATGATTATAGCATACAGAGAAGCAATTTGATCCAGTGAAGAGGGGAGGTGTAAACACATTTGCACTTTACAGAATTGTAGGGGTTGGAAGGCACTTCTGGAGATCATCTAGGCCAACTCCCTGCTAAAGCAGTTTCCCTACAGTAGGTTCCACAGGAAAGGGTCTGAGCAGGTTTTGAATATCTCCAGAAAAGGAGACTCCACAACCTCTCTGGGTAGCTTGTTCCCGTGCTCTGTCACCCTCAAAGTAAAGAATTTATTTCTCATATTCATATGGAACTTTCTGTGTTCCAGTTTGTGCTCGTTGCCCCTTGTTCTGTCACTGGGCACCATTCAAAAGAGTCTGGTCCTATCCACTTGACTCCCCTCCATTAGATATTTATAAGCATTGATAAGATCCCCTCTCAGCCTTCTCTTCCCCAGGCTGAACAGTCTCAGGGATCTCAGCCATTCCTCATGAGGGAAGACCCTTATGGGGTCTCTCGTACGGAAGATGCTCCAGGCCCCTCACCGTCTCAGTGGCCCTCTGCTGGGCTGGACACAGCGCTCCAGATGTGGCCTCAGCAGGGCAGAACAGAGGGGAAGGGTCACCTCTCTCGACCTGCTGGCCATGCTCTTTGTCATGCATCCTGGGATGCCATTGGCTTCTGGGCCAGAAGGACACACTGCTGGCTCATGGCCAACCTGTTGCCCACCAGGACACCCATGTCCTTCTCTGCAGAGCTCCTTTCCAGCAGGTCAGTCCCTCGCATGTCCCAGTGCATGTGGTTATTCCTCCCCAAGTGTAGGACTCTGCAGTTGTTCTTGGTTGAGAAGAACCCTCATTAGGTTCTTCTCTCCCAATCCTGTCCAGCTCTTTCTGAATGGCAGCACAGCCTTCTGGTCTGCCAGCCACTCCTCCCAGCTTAGTATCATCAGCAAGCTTGCTGAGGATGGACTGTATTTCTTTATCCAGGTCACTGATGAAGATGTTGAATAAGACTGGTCCCAGCACTGACCCCTGGGGAATGCCACTGGTTACAGGTCTCCAAGTAGACTCTGTGCCACTGATCACAACTGTCTGAGCTCTGTCAGTCAGCCAGCTCTCAATTCACCTCACTATCCACTTGTCTATCGCACATGCACATTGTACTTCTTTGCAATGATTACACTCCCTGATAGACCCAATACAGCTATAACAGAGGTCTGCTTTTATTTTCAGAAACATCTGATTGCATTTCAGTTGTGTTATGTAAATAAATTACTTTATGCATTAACACTTCAGTCCTTTTATCACCCACTGTGCTGACCAATTGTTGCCAGTATGATTTTCATTCCATTTCCTTGCTACTGCCAAGGAAACTCAACCACAGAAGTGGTTGAGATCATCTGGCTTCACACTGCTCTGCCTTCAGTCTTTTTATAGAATGACTCCCTTGTAGCATTTCAAAGTTCAGAGCTACAATGGCACTATACTCTTGGTCATCTGTTGTGAGGCTTTCTCTTTTGCAGCTGGGTTTATTCCTGTAAGCATGCAGCTGTTCTCTATCACACTGAGCTTAGAAACAGTTCCACCACAGGTGAGCCATGAGAAGGCATCTAAGTAGAAAAGCTCATTTCTTTCTGTACTGCAGCTTGAAACTTTTCTATTATGTACACAAGCAGTTATTTAAACTGATAGGAACTATATGCAGTGACGGGAGTTTTACTTTTTCCTTTAACAGCGTTGTACTGTAGATTCTGGATCCATGAAAGGAAAAATTATTCTATTTACTGCAGAAGTGATTGTGTGATCTGCCCACTATTTCCTTACAGATCAAACTTTCAAGACGTGTTTATTGATTTCAGTTTGATTGTGGGTGGTTAGTTGTTGTCATTTTTGTTTTCTTTTTTTTCTGTTAGAAGTGAAAAAAGAAAAGTGCTAAGAAAAAGAATATTTGTAAACTGCACCAGTGATTTTTTGCCATTTGGGATGGTAAAATTTGCAGATAGCTTCCTCCTTCCTCAAAATTTCTCTGTTAATTTGGTTATTGCTGTCTACATGATTGTGAAGCTACCTGGCAATCTCTTTCATGTAGTATACTGCCAAGTGAAATATACCAGACGTTAAATAATGCCCAGTGACATTCTACTATAGTTTGGAGGCTTTTATTCCTTCTCTTTTTTTTTTTTTTCCCTAGAATTGATAAGAAGAAACTTAACATAGGAGACTGACCTGCTTAAGTTATACAAACCTCTCAGCCTGTCTTGAACTTTTGCAGTCCTGCCTCCTGTGGCCTTATATTTTCCTTATTCTTTTTTCTTTTTTCTTTTTCCCATTCTCTCAGTAATTTGTGGCAGTAGTTCCCAGTAGCATTTCCTTTCCCTTTTCCCATTCCCAGACATACCAAGCTCACAGGATATAAGTAAGCAGGCTTTATGGCTGTTAATACACAGCGCATGCATGACAGCTGCTACCAAACTGGGACCTTGAGCTGCAATCTGGAGTTGTTACCATTTAAGCTAAAAAAAAACCAAAAAACAAATGAACTTCTACAGCTGGTGTATCATTTGGTGTAGCTTGACACATGTAATGTCTGGCCGAATCAGCCTTCTTAGCGTCCTTCGCTCTGGTTTGTCCTTTTAACAGGCATAAAGCAGAAAGGATCCCATTCAAATGAAGCCAGTGAAACATGTGACATGCACAGCTATGGTGTCCAAGCAAAAACTCACCATCAGCTGTCTGTAACAGAGTAGGATGGATCTGGAGCCTGACTTCTGGTCTGGAATATACATTTTGGTCTAAGCCCTGACATGCAGATTTGGAGCAGATAGTGTGGCTTTCTAAGGTATTGAAGGAAGGAAGTCCTATTCATATCATGTCAGATTAATGTTTTAATAAATATCCCCTGGATTATTCAATATGGAGTTCAAGATATCTTTTATTTTTATTTCATTTACTAATGGATGACATGGAACATCCTCAGTCGGAATGGTAAGGGCGGCACATATGAGAAGGTTCCTGCAGCTCCCCAGGCCTCCTCTCAGCCCATCTGTGCTGGTAGACAAGATTAGGGCTTCCAGCTATTTGCCACTACTTTCTGTTGGAGATTATAACACGCGCCGATTTGCGGGTGAATGACTGTGAGTGAATCTGCTCTAGAAAAAAATTACCTTAGCTTAAGCTACCATCGGTTAGACACTGCTCTTTCACTGTTTAAATGGATGATGTTAGTAAAGCCAGATGCTTTTCCTAAAGCAAACTAGGGTCCACTGAAGTGAATTGATCTGCTGGTAGCACCCTAAAAATAGTAAGTGTCTGGGGAGGATGACAAACCCCTGGAGAAGGTCACCTCTCCTACCACCGCAGCTGGATCCAGAAGTGAAAGTCTCATCCCGGTCTGATAGGCTGTAAGGAGGGAACTGGAAGATCATAGAAAATTCCCTTTAAGAAAATAGAGTCGATCAAAGGTACAAAAGCAATACAATTTTATGTTGCCTTTTGTAACAATTAAAAATGTAGCTGATGTGGTGGTGGGGCTTACAGCCGAGAAAATGAAGTAAATGTTAGTAAAATCACAGAGCGAATGAGGTTGTCTCTGCTGCTGTGATGCAAAGGTTAGCCTGGATAATGAGTGCTCCCATTATCACCTATAATAATGCTAAGCCATGACACAACTGTGTGCCATAAGGCCACCGATCCGTTCTTGTAGTGCAGCCACGCCGTGTAACTCCCACTGTGCTCTACGCAGGCAGAGTTACAGTGCTGTGTAGTATCCTGTGCTGATCCAAGACCAATTATGATGCTAGGTTATGAGGCACATCATTTTGAACTGTACACGTTCTGCTGTTCATTGCTTTCAAGCACACACTCTATTTTCCCCCCTCTCTTTTCATTGCAGTGTTTTCAGGTTTTGAAACATTTCTGATCAGTTTGCTTGTGATTAAGACTTGTGCTATTCAGGGATCAAAGAGGCCCTCGACAGTCTGAGAAGAAATAACAACAGAAGGGCCAGACCAGAGGGGCTGTACCTCTGCTTATTGCTAAACTAGGGGAGCAGCTGCACAGCACAGCTCTGCCAGCAAGTAGCTTTAGGATGCGCTTTTAAATAATAAGAAAAAAACATAGAACTCCATTATTCTTCTGCCCTGCAACCGTCAGCTTTATTAACTCTGAAGAGAGCAGCTTTTACCACAAAGAAATTGGAAAACCCAGTGTATTGCCACAATACTCCGCTACTGAATCAATGCTTGTTAATAACACAGAAACTATCACAAAGTCTGTTGTGCTATAGAAATTACTAGCATTGTCAATTTCTCTTACTCTCATATGTTTATTTTATAATTTTCAAACAATCTACTTCATGAAATGTACCTCTCTGTGTATCAGGTACCATTATTATGGAATTGCAGTGAAAGAAAACTCTCAGTATTACGACGTGATGTATTCTAAAAAAGGAGCAGCCTGGGTCAACGAAACAGGAAAAAAAGAAGTAACCAAACAGACAGTGGCATATTCACCACGGTCCAAACTGGGAACATTACTGCCAGAGTTTCCAAATGTCAAAGATCTAAATCTGCCAGCCAGTCTGCCAGAGGAGAAGGTAACACTTTGGAAATGTTTTCTCAGCCTGTCCTGTATTTTTTTTCCGTGCTTTGGATGAAAACTTCATCTAAAATATAAAGACTTTGAATTAGATTAAGTTCAATAATGCTTTGATTTTATTTATGGGGAACTTAACTGCTTGTAATAGTAAGAAATACCTTTCCTTAGCATAGGCAGCTGATGCTATCAGATGTAAAGCATATCTAAAGCCTATGCACACTCTTCTTTCAAAGTTGTATTGCATACAGCAGGAAAGGCTTGAGGGTGATTGGTTAAATCACGAATAACAAGACCCCAGTTTTCTGTTTTAGCAATATGTGAACCCATTTGTTGGCAAACTGAAAAGCAAATCCAATGCTTTCTTGTGGGGAGAGGAATTTAATGCATTTCTTATCCTTCTAGGCTGGAAATTAAAAGAATCCTGTCTGCACCTATGACAAAAGTGCTCTGACTGTTCTTGGCTGAGCTTCCTAGTTTTCTGATGCTATTCACATGTGTAGTATCAATGTAGAGTGGACAAAAGAGTAGGGTTTTATAGTTCTTTATGTCCTAATTAGGGCCACATTCTCGTCTTTGATCTCACTGAGGTTTTTTGCTCCTCTTACATTTGAAGAATCCCATTGACATAGAAAAATCCATGAATTCAAAGAGAGAATTTACCTTTAAGAAGAAAACTCATGTTAAAGCTAATCTAACTAGACTCTGATTTCATTACTTTTGCAATTGTGCATAGGTAAGATAAGAAAAAAACTTACTTTTTTGTGTTCTGATATTTTTAAAAGCAGATTTCTTAAAGTGGAATGATCTTTTGTATGTCTCCCTCTCATTCTTTTTCAGGTTTCTACCTTTATTATGATGTATAGAACTCACTGTCAGAGGATACTAGACACTGTAATAAGAGCAAACTTTGATGAGGTATGGTTAGAAACTGCAGCTGTAGTTTAATGATACGTAAGGTATGAATGGATCTGAGAGCTTATTTTGAATTTGATATTACAAACATATGGTTTTGTGGTAGCTAAGCCTTTTCATGAATAATGAAGAATAGCTATACTTGAGTACATAATATGTCATTGATAGCATTAAATCTCACTTATACCACTACGCGAGTTAGAGGAAGGAAAGCAGTGGGAATGTTTTTGTCTCTCCATCAGGATTAAGGTGGCAATATCCTCTTACAAGATGTTGGACAATCCAGATCTTACATCTCAAGAGGTGTATCCATCACCATTTTCCTAAGCTTTGAGTTTGAACTGAGCTCTGTTTGAAGGAATTCCTCTGAGTGTTCAGCACAAACCCAGGGCAGGTGCTGCAGACAAAATGGTGTTCTCTGATAGTCCGTTAACAATGGGCAAGGAGCTGGGGGGCCTAGAGCCTCCATGACATCCCAGTAAACCTGCACCTAAAGTCTCCAGTTCCTCGGTTATTTTGCAGTGCAGCCAGGAACACACACATTGCTCAACTGTTGTTATGATTCATTAGGAATAGATAAGATCTGTACCTGCTGGATATTGAACTGAACCTGAGGGTTTTCTGGCAATTCATGCATACAGTCCTACAATTAGAGGTGAATGGCTACAAACATCAGACATTACTGGGATGCAAAGAGTTTTATATCATATGTGGAGAAATCTTCACTGCTATGATAGCAAATCTGACCATAGAGATGCTGAGGGCCTTATTCAAATATAACACCCAGCTTGGAAAAAGTCAAAGGAAATAGGTCTTTTGACTCTGCATTCTGAACAAAAGCAGAGAATTCCCTCCATTTTTCCATCTCACTCTTGTTCTCACGCTTTTCTGATTTAAAGCTGAGGCTTGTTTAAGTCATTGCACGAATCTAGGTTCTTCCTTGCAAGAAAATTATTTTTTCATCATTACTTTACCTCTTTTCACACTTTCTAGTGTGTCTCTCAGATCATCTCCTATTCATGTTTAAGTGGGAACCCAGAAGCGTAATAAAATATTTAAGTCTGACATACAGATTAGAGAAAACCAAAACCCTCTGCTCCTTCACTCCAAGCCCACTGATTCAGTGAGAACACATATTCAGGAAGTTTTGCTGGATCAGTCTCAGAATACTTTCTTCAGGGGAGGATGTTGTATTTTTCTAGGGAATCTGTCAGGATCAACGGTGACAAGATATAAATGACAAATATTATTTACTGCCCCTGGTTACAGTTACTTATTTCAATACAAATTGTGTGTAAAAAGGTTATCACTTAGAAATGCTGGTGTTCTAACCCCTGTGTAATTGACCATGTCATTCACTTAGTAACACCTTTATTTCCTAAATGACAGTTTTCAGATACATCTTATGCTGTGTCTGAAATTTCCTCCCCATTTTCTTTTTTGCCTTTCTCCATTCTTTCTTCACTTTCCTTCATAGCAGAGGAGAGAAAGAAGAAATCATTGCTGCTTTTCTTTAGTCACTGTATTAAGATCTCCAAAGTGTTTCTTTTCAAAATTAATGCAGAAAATGGTATATTGGCCCCCATCACCACGTGCTACCTTCCTGTCCCTCCCCACACCAAGCCTCAGTTTCATTACTTCATATACAGGGACAGAGAGAAAAAGGTTTGATATGTGGAAGCCAAGGAGTTACACTCATGTGATGGAATGTGAAAATACTGTGGTACCCATGGGCCTCTCAGCTGTAGGAACACAAAGGTACCCTGTCTCCAACTCAGAATGTCTCCTTGCCCTTTGGTTCATTATACCACTCTGCAACAGGCTAAGTATAAGCCTGTCTAGTTAAGGAATATGCCTTGTCTGTGTTGTATATCAGCAATCCAGCTGTGAGACTGAAATAAACTCTATCTCAACAGGATCTCTTAAATGTCCCCACTCCTTCTCATGATTGCAGGTTCAAAGTTTTCTTCTGCACTTTTGGCAAGGGATGCCTCCTCATATGCTGCCTGTACTGGGTTCTTCAACTGTAGTGAATATAGTCGGAGTTTGTGATTCGATTCTGTACAAAGCGATTTCTGGAGTTTTGATGCCAACGGTACTGCAAGCACTACCCGACAGGTCAGTATAACTAGTAATAAGGCCACTTCTACATAGCTCAGCTGTCTTTATTATATATCTTCTCTTTGCAAATGACAGAAAGCTGCTTGTTGCCACCTGAGTTTAAGTCACATGCCAATCCAAAGGAGCAGAACAGCTGACATGTTTGTGAAGAAATATTTCGATTTTAACAACACATGTTGTGAAAAGTGTGACATTTTTTGTGTGATAAAAGGATAAGACCTTCTTGGTTTATTGGCATCGAGATGATAGTCATGTCCCAGCTTTGGGGGAATATCAGAAATCTGCAGGCTGCAGAATGACGCGTTCCTCCATCTTCTGAAAGTTTCAGACACTTTTCTGCTAATCTGGCATAGCAACATAACAGTACTCTGAATAACAGTGACAAAAGCTAGCCTGGCTGCTCTGTTTGTAAATACTCCCATGCATATTCAGGCACTGCAACCTAAGCATTTGTTTCTGTTTACGCTCTTGGAACCCAATTGTTATTCTGCTTGCCAAGAGCAGAAAATATGAAGATCATACTTGAGAAGTCTCAGACAACCGAGATTAATTTAAATGCTATACTGTGATGAACAGATGCACACTTATTTTAGGATCGCTTTATTAATATTAACAAGGATTTGACTCCTTTGTTTCAGAGCTCAGTTTTCTTTGCCAATCCACACTGCAGATCTCATCTTTTCTCTTCTTACCTGGAGTACATCTGAGTCCAAGAAATCTTAATTATATAGAGAAAACAGAACAGCTATCAACATTTCACAGCAAAAAGTGTAATCGCTGAGTGTAGTCAACCTGTTCCTCCCTTTGATTTTCCTAATATAAACATCAGGAAACATTATTTTTCTAAATACTTATTCACCTTTAGTACTATTTGACTGATGCTTTCCTGAGGTTGAGTAATTTGTTAAGTTTATTCCTCTAAGAGTTTATTATTGGCATTGTAAATTTGGCCTTCGGGATTTTAATGCAGCTCTAATTAGAGCAAATGTTTTTGAGATGCCATTCTATGCTCCTAAATTGGTGAATGCTGTTCACACTGTATGACTGCTAAAGTACAGGCAAAGTATTTTATCCATGAGAAACCTGTTACAAGCACGGGATTTCCTTGATAAGATATGTGTGTTTTTACAGGCTTTGCCCCTCATCCAACCCCCCCCNCCAAAAAAAATCTATTTCATTGGAAGGATTAAACAGAACAGCAGTCCTTTTCTCAAGCTGCTTAGTTCTTTCATAGCAAATAAGGAGAGACTTGAGTGTGAATATAGACTTTTGTAATGCATATAAAGGGCCAGATTGTGGCTATTAAGCCATAGCCTGCACTGGAGGGGGTGAAGAAGGGTCTCATTGCAATGGAAGCTCCTGAAGGAAATCTTGCTGACTCAGCCAGAATCCTCTGAGGGACTTCCTGGGAATGAATGTTGGTTGTACAGAAAAAACACTTTTTAGTGGATGCAACAGTTGTCATCCATCTGCTATCCTAGGTGTCTCTGCAAAGCAGATCAGGTCTATGGCAACAGTTATTTTACCACCTCTGTCCTCTGCACAGTGTGTGCTGGAGTACAAACAGAATACCTGCCTGGCAGAACGAAGTAAAATTCCTTGTATCTTTCCCCTGTCTATGTGTTGAGTGTTGCTAGAAGCAGTGCAGCTCAGTCTGGCAGGACCAAGTGCAGGGCTCCCCTACAGCATACCCTGAACTTTTCCTGGAAATTGTCATTTTGTACTGAGCAATTTAGAAGAAGGGCCTTCCAAATTTAGAAGGAAATGACGGGGCCATCCAGGAAAGAGTTATAAGGAAGAAGAGGGAAATCTCCTTCATCTGGGAAAGTTCCTTTCTTGCTCAGAGCTAAGCAGGCAGGTTCTGCTTTGCCCCCACACATCATCTAGAAATTCCAGCCCGTCACAGCCACCCACTCATTGGCTTCAGTCTGCAGAACAGTTGGTTATTGCTTCACTTACATGTGCCTGTGTCCATTTGTATAAATTTGGGCACAACTGGCCTGAAATCCCAAGCTTGATCTATTGTCTTCTTTAAAGAATTGTGATTTTATGTTTTTATATTTTATGATTTTATCTTAAGCTAAAAAAACTCATTTATAAGTATCAATACAGTGCAGTACAGAGACTTTCATTCTCTGTGGTGTTACATTTCTCTGGAAAGGTTTTCAGAAGTTTTCCTTCATGCCTACAGACCAAAACATGTTCAGCAACTCCGCATAATAGTGAGGTGTAAGTAACTGACCCATACTCTTCACACATTCACAGATTTTATAGAATAATGCACAGACTACATGTTCTGATGTAGTGATTTCTCTTCTCAGTTTGACACAGGTGATCAGAAAGTTTGCAAAGCAACTGGATGAGTGGCTGAAAGTAGCTCTCCATGACTTGCCAGAAAACCTACGAAATATCAAATTTGAATGTAAGTATTGCAAAATCTCTCCTATTAATCTGGGAAATATGTAACATTTATTGTTTACAAATTAATTGGAAGTGAACCTTGTGTTCTTTTAAGAATTAAATACTGACAGCATTGTAAATCTTGCATTCACTTCCAATCTCCACTTGCTCGTGAGAACCAATTTCATTTAGTGAAATGAGGCACTGCTTGAAGTGAGAAAAATTACTTTTCCTTTCTTGTGAGTTCTGATAAGAAATTAATTTTGTTGGTAGTAAGCAAACATTCGGGATGATATTAGGCAAAGAAAATTATTAAACAAACCTTTAGGGTAGCACAATTTGAATACAGCTTGAGGCCCTTGCTCAAAAAAGTGCCAGAGTTAAAAATGAAGGAGATCAAATTACCCTGTCACCACAGGAAAGGGCACTAGCCCTATTCAGACGTGCTTTGTAGATGCCTGCAGTGCACATCACCTATTGATAAAGCCTGCTTTATTTCACGGCTCTCAATTCTTTGCCTTTCATGAGCACTAAATTCCACACCACAAAGTTAAAGGGGGAAAAAAAAAACTAATTTAGGAGAAGGATTAACTATTTTGATCAGCACGGAAAATTAGAAGTATATTTTACAGAGAACATTCTAGGATGTAAATTAGAATAACTCATTTTAGGTTTTTGTGTGTTGTTTACTAATTCATTTTAAAAGTTACAGAAAGTCAGAGCCGAGAACATGCTTTATCGCATCTTTCTCTGTTCAAAAATAAATATCAAAGATCTGCAACAATTTTCCAGTTCTGCAGGGAAAGAGAAAGAGACAGCCGATGCACTTTCTACTCATTCTTGAACAATGCTTTTTAACTGCCTCTGTGTATAGCACAGAGGGAACTCCTACTCTGTGACTACATCTAAGGCCTGTTTAGATAGATCTGCAGGTCTTTTGTGATTTTATCATAAGAAAAAACTTGAGTGCATCCGAGCACACACATGAACCTTTGTCATTTCTGCAGTTGTTTCCTCCTAATCAAAAGTTGTGATGGTGTATACAGCCAAAGGAATTACTGAACGGAGTAACTGCAAGTCTTAGTTGTATCTGCAGTTCTTAAATCATATAATTCAGACAAAATATGGTCAATAAAACATTTTAAAAGTCCAGTTTCCAAGTACAGGAAGTATCTTAATACAAGGTCCAAATCCTCTTGGAAAGAGATAAAATAAGAGAGATGGCAAGTACCTCCCAGGTCCTGTTATGCCATAGCATGTTAGAGAGTAATGTAACCACTTTTAGAAATTTCGATCATATCTTACCTGAAACTGTTTCAGATTTTAGCTCCTACCTTAGTCCAGTCTGAAGGCTCCTCCAAAATCTGCTTGCATTAAGACTTAGGAAACTTTTCTAATTTCCTGATGAAGTGTTGCCGTCGTTATGTTTTGCCCACTTCTTCTTGCACCAACATTTTTCTTCCTGTTAAATAGTTCTGTCTTTACGGTTTTCAGCTCTTTTGTGTATCAAGATAAAATTTGCTATGCTAAACAAGCGAAGTTCTTCCATTGTCCTCTGTGTTTCTCTTGTCCTCTGGTTATTCACAGCATCTATAAATCATCACTTGTAATATGCCTCTGTAAAATTGATTGAGTGCCTAGATTTAAGGTTTTAGGTCAAGGCTTAAACTAAGTTAAAACTGAGCTATTCATGCAAACAGAATGTTGCAACACTTGAGTGTAAGAAACTGGATATATTTTTTCAGTGCTGATTTTAATTCAGAATTTTCAGAAATAAAGATTTTATTTATTTAGTACAGTATGTAAATACGTATCTCCTCTTTCCTACAGTGTCCAGAAGATTCTCACAAATACTCCGGCGACAGACATCACTAAATCATCTCTGCCAAGTAAATATTTCAGTTACCTGAGTTTGCTGAATGCCATGTTTACTGACTTGTAAAATAATCCATTAAACTGACAAGCTGGACTTTACTCAGAGAGGAAAAGATCATGTTAGCAGTTTGTTTCCAATATTTACTATGACCATCTTTACAAAATCAAGGACTAATCAACAAGAATACTTTGCTAGAGAACTGGCAGCCACTGATCATTAAATTAAGCAGAAAAGTTTTCTGAAACAAATTTAGGATTTGATTTGAAGAGTTAATTCATTACCATGAAGTAAGGAAGAGATGATCCACTGGTTTCAGTGTGGCTTGAATCGGGCCTATTACAAAGGCAGAAAAATTTGTATATGTCTGACAAAAAGCATGCTATAAATCAAATGCAAATTAGTAAAAAACAAAAACGTTGAACCACTTGGGTTTTAAATAAAAATATTCTTACAGCCATAGCAAGGGAATGTAAGAAAATCACCCTGAAGTGTTTGGTTTCACCAGCTGGTTTAGGTGACAATTACCTATCAAAAATTAATGCGACCAAACTCTATGTACCACAAAATAGGGGAGGATGCGTTGAATTCATTGAGGTTTCATATTGAAGCAGATAGTTTGCTTTCCTTATCACTTTCAAAGCTCTGCATTTAAAAGGTATATCCAGCACTCCAGGTTAACCCTGAGAGTCAGGAAGCCCACAAAAGAAACCTGGGAGGGAGAAACGCTTCTGGAAGGACACGTTTGTAGATTTCTTCCCTCCATTATTTCAGTGGTGGAGACAGAAATGCCAGTGCTACCTTTCCCAATAGTGGAACATCACTGAACTTTGGAGGTTCATAGAGGTTCAGAGGAAATTAATGTACAGAGACCACAACCTTCTTCATCAGGCTTGGGATCCAACAGTCTACTGACACTGAAGTATTATTCAAATGCATAATTTCCTTGGGGAATCTGATAACCTTAGTGTGGGCTACTCATCTCTGCTTAACTTACAGAGATCTGATGTGTGTTGTATGACCTTGAAATTTTGTCACATTTTGTTGCGGTTGGACTTGATGATCTTTAAGGTCTTTTCCAACCTGAGCAATTCTATGATTCTATGATTCCTTTTCTCTCACCCTATTCTCGCCGTTATCACCAACAGAACCCTGTGTCAACCAGCCAAGAGGCAATTCTAATAGAGAGGCAAATGCTTTTCAGCTTTTTCTTGTGCCTGAGGGAAGAATGGGAGTCTTCATAGTTTGGGAGAGGGTGGTTTGCAAACCCTTGTAGAGTTCCTTTGGTTTTGGCTTCATTTTTGCTCTTGCTTTTTGACTTTGACCTGAAGCAAACTGAAAAACCAATGGAGCTGTTTTAATTTGAGGAGTCCAGATTTAGGGTTGTTTATTTGGGTTTGTGGTGAGTGAGAGCAAAATATTTGCTGTTAGTTGAACAAGGCAAACTGATTTCAGTGTTCACTGTGATAAGACAGCCCTGTAACTTCCATAAGATATCGGTTTGGTGGGTGGGGTTGAATGAGGAGAATCAATTTAGTGAGCCTAGCTAAGGAAGCAGAAAAGGGGATAAAGGTTATTTTTTAACCAAATAAACCATGAACTAATGAATAGATTGGATTGGATTACAGGCATCAAGAACAGTGATCCACAGTGCAGACATCACTTTTCAAATGCTAGAGGACTGGAGGAATGTGGATCTGAATAGCATTACCAAACAAACCCTCTATACTATGGAGGACTCACGGGAGGAGCACAGAAAACTCATCATACAATGTAAGAGATGAACCCTCAAATAAAGCCAGGTGAACTTGGTTTCTTGTTGCAAAAAAAAACAAACCAAAACAAAAAAACTCAGTGAAAGTAATGTTTTTGCAGCCATTGGTTTGCTTAAGATATATAAGGAGACATTTCTCAAAATGTCAGGCAAATATTTTTCAAGGTCTTATATTTTAAGGTGTAGATCTGGGCACTTCTTCATTACAGAATTTCTTTCTAGAATCTAGAACAGCCAGTGGCACAGAACATGCACTAAAATTGAGTGAGAGTTTTTTGCCGTGGACATAGGCAAAGTAAATCTATGCATTAGCCATTGGATCTGATAAAGTCAGTCAACCCTGCTGTAAAATTGTGGAGGAATTGTCTTTTGAATGCTTTTGACAACAAAATGGCTGTGTACTTGAGTCCCTTCTAAATTTTATTTGTAAATAGCTCCATTTTACATGGTATTTTCTTAAAAAAAAAGGAATTTGATGGGGTGCTGCTTTCACCTTGAATTTTTATGAATAAATAAATGTACTATATTAAGCAAGTTAATTAGTTAATTTAGATTCTTTGCAGTATAGTGAAAGGCATGAACTGAAAAGTGACTTTAGAGATGTTGGCAGATATTGGTTTCAGAGTCAAAGATCTTATTTTGCATTTATAAAATTTGATTTGCCTTGTCCAGCAAATGTGGCTGTAAGCTTAGGTTTAACCCTGAGCACACTGAGTTTGTTCCTCCAAGGCACTGGAAGTGACTAGCTTTGTCTTTAGTGTCATTCATAACCTCAGTTCCCTTTGAACCCACCTGTTGTACTGATCTCACTCCTGAGGATCAGTCGTGTCTTATCCAGGACCAGTTTTAAATGGGGATCCATCTGGGTATTATTTGTGGGAGCCCTGCATGGGTACATTTGCTAGTGGGGTGATTCTTTCAGTGTGTGGCTAGAAAGAGGAAGGGTGATACATTCATGTGTACACTGGGCCCTACAAAGTTGACATTGGTTCTTCTCTCACACCCATCTTGTCCCACTATGGTAACACTAAAATTCTTCTCTCATTTTTAAGAACGGGCCTTACGTCCTCTGCTAGCTTTCCAGTGAGATGTGCTTTATTTTTTTACCTGTCCTTCTTAACCCTTGATTCACCTCCTTACATGGTGCTCTTCTGTTCTTAAGAGTCTGAAACTCCACATGGCAACAGGGGAAGTAGCACATTGTGAGACTGGAGTATAGAAGCTTGCTTCATTTTTCTGCCATCTGTTACATACTCAATATCTACCCAGCATCCACCCGTTGGCCAAAAAGTAATGAATTCTCAAAGTTATAATCCCTAGTAGCAGCAACAGTTTTGGCTCTCATTCAGAAAATTCTCACTGTTTAGGAAATATTTTTATACGTGAGCTAAATATTTAAGTATAAACTTCAGTGTCATCAAATCAAATGGAATTTTCCTGAATGCAGATGGATTTGAACAGACATTTTTCCATATTGTCGGTCCATATATTTCAATAAGCAAAAACAGAAATTCCCAGAAACAGTAATTTAATATGCATGTTCAACATGGGATTCCACAAAGATGTCAGATATGTATAGAACTTATCTTAGAACTTTTAGAAATCTTAGAACTTTTTCCTCATCTTTGATGTATATTCTACTTGGCCACATTTCTTCTCAAAGGTTACACTTTATGTGACTCATCACATGCAATAAGCCCTACTTGCGTGTTCCTGACATTAATAACCAAGAAAATACAATTTTTAGCTACTACATCTCAGGGAAAAAAATAATAATAACAAAAAAGTTCATACGTAAAGTTAGTGAGAAACATAGTAAAATCATTGGGTAGATGAGAAGCTACTTCTTGCTCAGATGCAGTCGCTGTCTTTGACCTGGTTTCTTCTTTATTCCCCTTGTTCTCAGATCCCGTTGAAGTATTTTTAACAGTCACTAAAGGCTAAACAGTTACTTTTCTCAAATAGGTCATGGTACATGGTTGCATTGCTCCACAGTTGCAATGCTCCCGCATTGCCAAAGCAGGCAACTGATTTGTTTTTCTACTGTTGCTCCCCTCTTTGCACAGCATGTGAATTACTGCATCTGTTGGCAGTTTCTGTCCAGCCAAATACTCAGATAAGAAGACAACATTTGGAATTCTCTGAGATCTTATCCTGAATAAAGAGAGGCTGCCCATTCAATAAAACAACAAAACAAGATAAAGGTGGCCCAAACATCATTATTTCCCTTCTTCCATGACTAAAGTTTCTGACCACCCAGCCTTTGCAAGTGTAAGTTAAACAGAGTTTTAATCAGGTGCGACACAAATGCTTTCCTGCTTCTCTTGCTGATTCATCATGGGATGCTATTGCTCCATTTAGACCAGGGAGCTCATTCTTTGCTTTAATCTCAGGCAGTCTCTCTGGCTCACTTCTCCAGCCATCACCTCTAAATTTTGTCTCCTCCACCTCCCCCACTATCTGCTTCCTATGGTGGGAAATTCTTCCCCCCTGTTATTTATAATTAAGCATAAATGGAAATACATAGCACATTGAGATCATCCTGTGACACAGCAGGTAGAAAGTATCTTTCTTCTTGATTTACTGGGCCTTTTATTTTAGCTGGGTTGAAGAACAGTTTCTTAAGGTGTGAGAGCTCACGATTGTTTGCCTTTCAGTCATTGATTCTCATAAATAAACTGGAGGCTTGCAGTTTTAAGAGCTGCAGTTGAATTACTTGATTGTTTTTTACTTTCTGTACTTAAATATGAATACACTAACTTGGGAGAGGTTAAAAAGTATTTGGGTCGCTTTTTGAAACTCTTCTTCATAGCATTTTTACATTGGTAGCAATTTGTTTTGCAGAAGTAGAAGTTTATGGAACTTCTTTTTGTGTGTCTGGCATTGCAAATAGATGATTTGCAGCAGTTAAATAATGTTTTTGCAACTAAAGCATTATACAGATGAGAGCACTATCAACAATACTCATCCACTTGACGCTTAAAAGATTCTTTATGTGTTTCTAAATCAATTTCATGCATGACCTTTTCACATCACCAGGGTCAAGGCCTAGCTTCACACTCTTCATAGCAAACACCATAAATGTTTCACTTCCGGGCAACACAGCCGAAGGTTAAATCAAAAGAAGAACTTTAAACAATAGATCCTGATTTGCTCACACTTAAATACCACTTCCAATGACTCTGTCATTTTCAGCAGAAGCAAGATGGAAACCAGGAAAAATTACTGGGTCAGCACCAAGGAAGTTATATTTGTTATGGCTAAGCAATCCATTATTAAAAAAAAAAAAAACCATAGCAAGTTGGTCATGTTATTGGCAGCTTTTTCTATTTTGTTTTTCTTTTGCTCTAAATGGAATTCAAGTACTGAAGTGGGCTGTTTTTGTTTTGTTTTTTTTTGCTTTGTCTGCCAGTGTATCAGGAGTTTGATCACCTTCTGGAGGAGCAGTCCCCCATTGAGTCATACATTGAGTGGCTGGATTCCATGGTGGACAGATGTGTTGTAAAGGTTAGTAAGGAGTAAAGACCTGAGTCACTGGTGTGCTTATGAGCTCTGTTCGGGTCATAGATTATTAGCAAAGACAGAAAAAGAGAAAGCGAAGCAGTGTAGTAAGCAGAAGTAAAGCAGCAGTGGATAAAATGTCACCACCTTTCAGGCACAGTATGAGAACTGCTCACATTCAGAATTCTGGTTCATTCTGCTCTTGTCTGTGCAACTCAAAACATTCAAGAATGGAACAAGGCTAAGATTTTCAGTCAAATCATTATTTCAAAAGTATGGAGAGGTGAGTTCAGAGTCGTTCTAACTATGTAGTGCAAATGAAAATGATAATCTGGCTTGTTCTCTTAAGATTTTAATAAAAGAGATATATAGGCCAGCTAATTCATTTATATGCACTCAAATGCAAAGAGGAATGTCTATGTTATCATTCAGACAAGGACAAATCTATATTGTTTTTTCAGTCAATTTGGGATAACCAGGGCTTGCACTTTATTTTGACTGGATGCAAAAATATCCTAAAAAAATCTTTAAAGAATATTTTCAAAAGTGATCGCGCATCATCATTATGTTATGTAGAGTATGTAACTATATTATGAACAAGCTAACTTCTGTAATCAACTATGCTTTGTATTAGGATGTTCTTTTACAATTTCAACTCTTCATTCCAGATTTCATTTTTAGAGATAGTAAATAAAAATACATGTGTAAATATGCTGCCTTTCTCTCTGCTGAAAAAAATAGATACAAAAAACTACAGGGACTTCCCTAGATTACTTGAAATATTTTGATTGTTTTGGAGTACTTTTCTTCAATTACTAAAATGCAATTTTAAATGCAGACCATAGTTTTCATGAAGAATTTCAAGAAGGAGTTTCATTAGGTAATAGAATGAACCTGATTTGTTAAGCAACATATGACTCTATCAAATAAGTTTTGTGGAGTTGATGCCTGAAGTGTTCTTTCTGGGAAGTATTTTTGCTAGTAAAATGCCTATGCATATTCACAGCAATAAAACCATGAAGGAACAGAAGCTGTAATTGAAATACTAATATACATTTTCAGCATAGATCAAGCACTCTTGATTATAAATTGTTTCCTTGTCTAGGAATGATCATGTAAGTAATAAGGTAAAAATGAAGACTGGGGCTTTTTTGGGCAGTTCTTTCCTCATTTATAAAGGAAAATCAGTCTTAGAGTTGAATGATACTTTTGCTTTCCTCTTTCCAATGGTTGTATATAGTGGCAAGATGGCTTTCTGTGTATGAAAAACAAATTTTTAGGGTTTATTTTAATGTGAGGATAATGGTAAGACATTTTTCAGCTTTAAAAAAGGAAGTTAGATATATGCATCATTCATCTGTATCAAGCAGTGGAAATGAAAGTTTCTCCATGTTAGATGTATCTGTTTTCTTGCAGGTAGCTGCCAAGAGACCAGGCTCTTTGAAGAAAGTAGCTCAGCAGTTCCTCCTGATGTGGTCCTGTTTTGGCACTCGAGTGATTCGGGACATGACTTTGCACAGTGCACCCAGCTTTGGTACATTCATTTTCTTGTAATAATTGGATGGCACAGACAAAAAAAGACTAAACCTTGGCTTGTAGTTTTCATGTGCCCAGGGCTCTTCTGAAAAAAAAAAGTCAAGGCTGCTGAATCATATGGCTGTTTTCCTTCAAGATCTAACCAGAGGAGCTGAAAACATTATTACTTCTGTTAGTTGTAGCTGGAGTTATCAGTCACAAGTCACTGGTAGAGTCAATGATTGGAGCATTCCCTAATGCACTTCTGTGCAAAGTCAGGCAGGTTACCCAAAATACTGCAACAACGTTATGCTAAGAGAAGTGATTTTGTGCCAAAGCAGACAAAAAGCTCATCAGTGAGCCATTTTGCCAGCTTTGCTTTTAAAGGGCATAGCTTTCTAATCTAGACTTTGCAGAGTGAACATATTTCTGTGCCCTATACAGATTGTCTTTCATTCCACCAGAATACAGTCAGGATAGAAAGATGATTGACTGTTGTTTTATAGTGAAAATGCATGCTGTTTTTCCACATGGTTTCGAAAGGAGCTTTGCCTTGAATCCTGGGATACAAACTGCATCAGTTATAAAATCAATTTAAGATCAGTGACTGAAAATGGACTGTTGTGTTATGAGTCTGAGCATTTGCGGTTATTTGCAACCAGAGTTTGAATTAGGGATGTTTTTTGTACATGCATATTTGCCAGGATATATTAAGAGAAGATTAATAATGAATGAACTTATAAAGGCAGTGTATTGAACAACTGTAAAGTTTTCTGCCATCTGCGTTTTAATGTCCTTTATGCCATTAGATGACATTCAGATACCATCAGAAATAGGAGCTCACAGCAGAATCCATATTTATAATTTAATATGAAGCTTATTCCATTAGCTTTTCCATCGTAAAGGATTTTTCAAGCAGCTGTTAGTGAGTCACTGTTAGACATCAGGTTAGCGAGCATCTCCAAGATGATCACAGTTTCCATCTGCTAGATTCTGTTTTCAGCACCAGTATCTTGGTCATATCTATTTTGAACCTCCTCTAGGACTCATTTTCTCCTTGAGTTATTGCAGCTTTTCTTTTGTTGTGGACGTAAAAAGTAGCTGATACTGCTTAACACCGTATACATTCCCACAATGTTCAAAAATCCCTCTGCATGAAGAAATGCTGAATTTTGTGCTCCAGCACTTTGTGCTGCCACACATCTCTCTGTGGACGTAAACCTGAACCTGTGAAATACACCAGCAGCCAACAAATGAAGAAAACGCCTAGTATTAGTAAAGTAGTAAGGTTATGCTACTGAAGTTGTGAAATGCTGACATTGAAGTGTCCTAAAGGATATAATATTGCTACAGAATTGCACATTACAGCATTAGTTTTATTTCTGTTCAAGATAAACTGGTAACCTTATGAAGCATTCTCTGTTTGAAGGCATCAGTCACCAAAGCATCTTTAATCAAACAGAGATTCTGAAAATAGTTATTAGACCGCAGTAGTTGTCTGGAAGTGACTCTCAGCTGTGATTAGTAACAGAAACATCCACGAATTTGCTATACTTCAAGAAAAAGTGAAGACTGAGAATTATTCACTTGTTCGAGTTTAGGACCCACTACGCTATAACATATTAGATCTACCAAAATAACTTACCTGTTCTCTCTCTTATAAATTTGGGTCTTGAATTTCTCCTTTATGAGAACTTTAACAGCTCAGTTTTTTCATTTGTTTATTTTTGTCTTTATAATTCAGTGTGCATAACAAACTGCATACAAACTCATGATTCTCTTTATATGGATGCACATCTTTGAACATGAATTTAATATTCTGTATATAACCACAGTCAGGAAAAATGGTCCTAACTGATGTGTTTTTCACAGGTGTTTGGTGTTATGTGGCACTGAGGGGCATGGTTACTGGGCATGGTGGGGATGGGGTGACGGCTGGACCAGATGATCTTAGTGGCCCTTTCCAACCCTAATGATTCTGTGACTCTATGATTCTATAATTAGAACAGGACCAATAGCAGCTTTTAATTTAGTAGCTGAAACAAGATTTTTTTGAAAAATATCATTAATTCAAGAATCTTTATTTTTAAAAAATTAGAATCAAAGAGAATTCTTTTGCATCTGGCATATTTCACTGCTTAGGCCAGCTACCTGCCTCAGCAGAGTGAGATTTCTGGCCAAAGGACTGGAGGAAGTGCCCACTGGAAGGATTTTCTCATCCTTTCTGTTGAAATCATTCTACTTTGTGGAAACCGCTTAAAAATCTGTTGAACAACAGTGGTCTGCAGCCTGCTAGATGGAGTTCTCTTCTGGAAGTGAGGTGGCAAGCATTGGCTCAGTCCCAGTTCTAAGCCTAATTTAAACAGTGGAGGTGAACCTGCTCAAGCCCAGCTCCAGTGGATGAAGGAGGAGCTCTGAGCCTTTGGGTTTTCAGGGTGGAAACTGAACCTAAATCACCCTCATCCTATCAGGGAAAAGCCTGGGCTAAGTCTACCTTATTTCTTCAAAAATGAACCAAACGTTATTTTGCCACAGACACAAAATTTTAATAGTTTGTACTAATGCTGTTATACTTTCATTGCAAAGACATTTGACACATTGTTCATGAATAAGAGCCACGCAAGTTCCAAGAGAAAAAAAATCTGAATGTAAACAAATGTAAGCTAGAAGTCAGTGACTCTTCTGTGCTTAATTTAATACAGTTCCTTCCAACATTTTACAATAACATATGCATTTAGGTGAGTTCTGTGGAGAGAAACGAAAACATTGGTGCACTCTTTTAAAGACTTACATCTGTATACCTTTGCTCTTAACTTAGATAAAAAGTTTTGCATTTTGATGATATTGTAAATTTACTACATTTACCATTTTAATACATAAGTTTCAGTGGACTGATTTTTACTGATTTTTTCCACTTGAGGCAATAAATAGATGCTTACGGTGTTATTAAGAAAAAAAAGGGAGGTTGTAAAATCATGTGTTAGGTGCTGAGGTCTTTAGGTATGCAGGACACTATATATCTATCTTTGAAATAGATTATATGGAAATTTGATTAGAGGAAGTTGCAATACTGGACTGGCCGGCAGAGAGATTTGATTCGGCAGAGCTTTTACTCACGGTGACACGGGCAGTTGAAACAATCCCTGGCAGAAAAAAGCTCCTCTATCTCCCTCTCCCTTTTTCTCCCTCTCGGCCTCCCTCCCTCCTTCCTGTCTATGCATACCAAAGACACAGTTGGTGGTGATGTTTGGGTAATGCATCCAGCTTATTAAAGTAACTAATTAGTAATAGAAGCTCCATGTGCTGTGATTTTTTCCAGATCAAGACATCTCATTGGTTTTTTTTGCTTCTCACACATAATTGCTGTATCTGTTAATAGTGGATGATATTTACTGTATGTTAGCTTGAGTAATTATTGCCATAATTTCAGTTAACTCCATCTGAAAATTAGAGCCAAATGCTATTTATTATTATAATTGCAGTCTCTTGAACGACTTCTTACCTCTTCCTAAAGCAGTGTAAGGTTTACCAGCCACAGCTGGATCCTTTTCACTGCTTAAAGATATACTTGAAAGAGCTGAACAGTTTAATGTGAAAAACAGTAGCTTGCAAACACAGAATACATTACTGTACGTCGTGCTGAATAGCTATTCACTGTGTCACTGAAATACATGCCCTGATACTGGTTTCAGTCTATAGCTTACATTACTTTTGAATCATTTGGAAATGTAAAAATATTGCATTCATTCAGTATCAACAACTTGTTTGTCTAGCGTCTTTCACGCAAATTCTGGGCTCAGAACCTCTATACAGAGTTTAAAAATACACAGTGGGAGAAATAATAGGGGAGGAAGAGAGAAATTCAAAAGAATGACAAGGGCACTGAGATGTTTTTAAATGCTGCATTCAGTATTGCCAACCCCAAGTCTTCAAAACAGAGCATTAGACTCCCCAATAACAAAGACTTTTTTTTTTTAAATAGCAAATTTTGCATTCTTGTCATTTGCCTGCTAGCATCTGAGTGCTTAGGATTCACACTTGCAAATGTTTTTATGAAACTACAAGCAACTTTCTTTTGATTTCTTATTTAAATGAACGCTGAGCAAAGAGTTTAGTGAGAAACACCAAATATCCTGAGCCTTTTGCCACCACATCAAGTTTGGCAGCATCGAGGCCTGGTTTTCTTACCTTGGAAATGCTCACCAGCAGGAACTGCGCTGAAGTCAGTAAGACTTGGAGCTTGTTAATAATCTGGTTTTCCACTGGAGGAGCTCTGGATCAGTAACAAGGTGATCAGTCAGGTCCACTGTCTTCATAGCACTGCCATATTACATAAGGCTTTATTCAACAAGACTTTTAACCCAGAAGATCTCTAAAATAAAAATTCTGAAGTTATTAGGTGAGGATCTCCACTATTTATCCTTGGAAGGTTTGGGAAACAGGCTACCATTTGGACTTGCATAGATGTGTAAACAAATAAAAAACTGAATGCTTCAAGTTCAAGAAGAGCCAGAGATTTCCTCCTCGTAGCAAAGGTGTTGCAATCATGCATGCCCTTTTTCTCTGCTGCCTTGCCCAAGAACACAAAGGCTCACGTTCTCCCTGTGTGTGCACTCTGCTTGTATCAGGGATGGGAGAAGCCATGCAGGCGTGGAGTAAGAGAAAGAAACACAAAGACGATCAGGCCACAAAGGAAAAGAATGTGCTCCAAGCTGCTTTGAAAGCTGAATTGCCAGCTAGAATTGTATAAGGATATAGGGCTTTTCAAACCACTTCTGCCTTCAACAGCATACTTCACTGCAGAAGCTGGACTAGAGGTAGTTATGCTTCATCGTGCTAAAATCTAGCGTCCCAAGATAAAGCTAACTTTCTGAAGAATAAACCAATCATTATGATACTTAATTGAGTTTGAAACTTGTTGCATCTTTTGTCCATGGAAATATTTTTCCTCAGTATGTATCAATGGAATTTCAAAAGGAACACATCTGGATGATCAGGTGCTTTTTTTTGACTGGCAGGAAGCAATCTCTGTTTCTCAGCTTGTGATTTTTCTCTGGTTTAAATCACAGGCTGCTGGAGCAGCTGTTAATTTAACCTGGCTGCATTCGCACATGTCAGAGTTATCTAACCACTAACATGAGCATGTTTTAATAAATATTCCGTACGAGTTTAAATAAACCTAGGAGCTTTTCAAAAAAGCATTGTGTGATCAAGACCTCTCTGCAGCTATTACAGGTATTGTATGTCATGGAGTCTATTGCATAAACTGACCAAACCCCATTTTGATGCTTGTCAGTCTTCCACTGCAGATGAATGTTATTCCATTCAGAAGGAAACTACACAACGTCCCAAGTCTCGTGCTTTGCTTCTTTAATTTTCAGTTGAAATGCATCTCTGGTCTCTTCTAACACATCTATTTTTGTGGCTATGCGTGCTCTAGGGCAAACATTTCTTCACCAGCCTTGATATGTATCTTTCTTTATACATTATGGAAAGCAACTGCCTTCCCTTCTGTAAAATGAAGCCAGACAAGCGTTTTTAGTAATTTAAAATCTGTTATCCATTTCCCACTTCCTCCTGGTAATCTCCATACCAGTTTCAGTTTGTACTGATTTTTCTTGAACATTGGTGACTAGAGTTCTGTGCAGTATTCCAAGTGAGCTTTCACCAGTGCCTTGTGCAATAATATTAATACTTCCATTTCCACAGAGGCATGTAACTACATTCAGTGCCAACTGCATCAGAGATTAATCAGCTAATTTATCCACAGCTCTGTCATTTGTAATTGAGGAACTTAAGAAAGTTTTTCTATAAATCCCTAAGGATAGAACTTCTTACAGTGTACTAATAAATTTTATTTCTATTACTCTAGTCCATAGCATCTCCCAGTAGTTCCTCCTAGCAACATTAGCAAATTCTCCATCTGTACTCAGATCTTCCGTGAGGATTTGTGGCAGAGAGCTATCAACATAGTCTCTTTTTACTATTAATTTTCAAATTGTTCTTTGACTCCATCCCCCCACATTCTGTTTTGTCTGTACTTTTTAGTACCTTTTTTCATATTCCTGTCATGGCAGTTAAGAAACAGATAGTGTGACAGAAGAGACAGTAGCACAGAAAACAGGCCAAATGTTATATTGTTGATATGATTCAAACTGGTAATTAGGTAAAGATAATGTGGTGGGAGAAGTAAGAGGGAGCAAAACTTGGGCAAAACTCTTTCCTTTAAGATATGCAGAATTGCTGGTGATGTCTCTGTGTCTGACAGATAACGGGTGCCTCATCCAGCCCAGGCAATGCACCGGAGATGCACCACTAGGAGATCTGGAAGGCTGCTCCTACCTTTCTATTGATTAGCTTCTCATTTCTTTGTCCAATGACACAGGTGCTTCAGAAATTTTTTACCAGAACATCACTAAGGCAGCCAATTCAGGAATATATTTCTGACAGAAACTTGTATCTGATGCCGTAGATAATTTCACTTGCAGTATAATTGTCTAAATTGTTCAGTTTTAATGCAGGAAAAGAAAACTCAATATCAAGTCCCAGATCTCAGGTAGGCAGCCTCTTTAACCACAGTAGTTGGTCGGATATGCCTGTGTAAGTGCAGCAGTGAACAGTCCGCTCGTCCCTAGGTTTACTTTGACCTCTTTTACTTTGAGTAACCGACATACTGCAGTGGCAGTGCTATACTGAGGCAGTCCTCCTCAGTGCCTTTTGTGTTGAATCCCCTAATCATTGGTTTAATGAGTGTATTGAGACAGTCAATGGCTTTTCTGTTTGTTCATTTTATTACCAGGGTCTTTTCACCTTATTCACTTGATGTTTGATGACTACGTATTGTACCTGCTAGAATCACTCCATTGTCAGGAGAGAGCTAATGAGCTAATGAGGGCAATGAAAGGAGAAGGAAGCACAGGTGAGTTTGTTCTTTTATTCATCATTTGTTGTTTTATTCCACCGGATTCGCTGTTTTCTAAGTAAGGTTATTTCTTTATCCGCACCTAACCAAGTGAGTCCTATCTAGGAGAGAAATGCTGTTGTTTGGTTCCATCATGATTTGAAATCAGTCATTTGTGAAGGGGCCTCCCAGGTTAATGCATTCGGAAAGAGGCCTACTTCATGGTCTAACTCTGGATATCTGAAATGCTATTCCTAAGTGCAAACTCCGTTCTTCAAATAGAGAACCTTTTACCTCAGTTGATCTGTCTAAGCCACCACTGCATTTCAGTGGGCCCAGTCTTGATTCTCTCTCACCCTATTTTCACACGAAATAAATTCATTCATATTGCTGGATTTGTACCAACCAAAATAAAAGGGAGAGACTGAAGAACTGAGCAAATAAATTTTAAAAAAAAAAAAGCTATAGTTTCTGATACATTTGAATTCTGATTGTCTGTACAGAAGCAAATTCCCAGTCCTGCCCTACTTACTCCACACTGACTTGCCAGAACAGAAGCAAACAGAGACTGCTGCTAGTCTCTCTGCTCAGGGATGCTCCTGATCTACACTGGTTGGTCTTCCTATCTTGCATCTTCCATTAATTTTGGAAAGTTAAATCCCTTTGTTGCAATATGTTACAGGAATAAAAGCCCTAAACTGTCTATGCACGTATTTCTTACCCGTACATCAGGAAGAATAGCACTTTCCTATATGAGATCTTATTAAAATAAACTGGCAATAGTAATACTGAATCTTATTGAAGTGCTTCTTTCAAAGATTTATGTGAGTCCTGCTATGAATTTCATGAAATATATGAAGAACTCCTCACATAGTACTTTTTTTTAGTTTCTCAGTGTTCATTGGCTTCACTTTTAACTGTTTGTTCTGTGATTTTTCTCTCACTCTGCAGCAGAAATACGGGAAGAAATTATCCTGAGTGAACCAGCTCCTCCAACTCCCTCCCCAGTGCCATTCTCCCCAGCTAAATCTGCCACCTCAGTGGAAGTGCCCTCTGCCCCCTCGCCTGTCAGCAACCAGTCCCCAGAGTATGGTGGCATAGCAGCTACAACAGGTAGGCAGGTTTGTGGCAGCTGGATCTGCTTGAAGATGGCTTTTGCACTCAATCACCTAAAACTGAGCTTGAGCACACTACATGCCTGCTTTCGAGAGATGAGAAGCATTCTCAAGCAGAAATTTGTTTAAACTACTGGTTATAGCTTCTTATATCCGAATATTATGTGCAGTTTAACAGGAAATGGATCTGATGCTTGGAATCCTAACAGGAGACCTCAGACCTCAGCAGATCAAAATCTGTTCTGTTGCTGGGGTCATCAAGAGAACCGGCCTGTTGCTGTATTTCCAAATGGTTTTAAAATCAGTTAAATTTATCATATTTCTGGCAATGCCATGAAAATTTTTTCTGAATACTTTTAAGCATCTTCAATGACATTAATGGGAATCAGTCTCTATGGAAAATGTCATATACCTCAAGGAAATATGCAAGTTATTTTAAGGCTTGCTGAGGCTTTCAACATCTTAATTAATAATTAATACCCACTTAGTACCTAGCAGGTAAAATGGGAATTGGATATCTTTTGACATATTTGAGACCCAAACATGCTTAAATATCTGCACAAGTTTCTCTTGGGAATGCTTTTACACATTGTTGGTAACTTTCAACATTAGAAATTAGGAATCGAATGTCTGCAGCCTGCTCCATCCTGTTCTCAGTTGCATTCTCTGTTATCAGAGATCATGAGCTTGTTGTATTGTGGTGGGCCCACAGGCTAAAAAATCTGTGCTTAAAGATATTCAATTTGTGGGTAGGATTACCAGAAAACAGTAAGCACAAAAGTGATGCATACACCTGGCCTGTTGATTGGTCTGTATCAACGGGCAACCATCCCGTGTACCCAAACTTAAAACTCAGTTGTTACCTTTTGGATGTGGACAAGACGGTCCATCTGTTGTATGATCTAAAGGCTGTGTTTTCTTAATTCAGGAAAATCAGAAAGGCAGAAATGTGAATGACTTTCAGAAGACATTCTAGGCAGTAAAATACCAGCTTTGCAGCTCCTTGGTGCAATGGGTATATAATCAGAATATGGAAGCTATCACTTGTGATATACTAGAAAACTTACAAAACCTTCTTAAATGAATGTCAGAAAGTGATGATTTACCACACTGGAGAATTTGGCAGTAGCCAAAGGACTAATAAATCCTTCTGACAAATGTTTTCCTTGTTTTCAAAGGCACCACAGGAAAGCACAATGCATAGTTGTGATGAAAGGCAATTTAAGAACTTTTATCCCTGCACTGAGACTTAAGGTTTTCTCTCTGTTGGAGACTGTACTACATTTAGGAGGGAAATAGAATGATATCACCCCCAGAACAGTTAGACAATACACACATATGATTCCTAAATATGTTAGGTGAGCAGGTCTGCTTTGGATCAGGCAGTGTTTGAGGTGATGTGTATGTCTGAGTCTTGAAATGTCAATTTTGTGACTAACTTGTTCTGTAGACATTGTGGCCCTACAAGAAGATTGTGATGTTGTATCCAGAAGTTACAATGATGCAGAACTCTACCTTAGAAGTAAAAGACTGAAAAGTTGGGAGCTATGTCCTTTCTGGTGGCACTGACAGTGGAAAGCTGAGGGACTTTCCTGTTTAGACTGCAGAGACTGTAACTCTATATGGATATAATAACTATTAACTCAAAGCTTATTCTATATTTAAATAATAGCCTATGTGTCAGCTGTATGAACTTCCACTTTGCATGCCTTTTGGAGCCTCAGATCCAGGCAGGCCTGGGAACTGCATGAATCTTATGTATCCCTCCTGAATGCCATAATTAATCATAGAGTAAAATCATAGAACGGACTCACACAGACATTACAAATGTAATTCCTTTTTGGTTTTGTGTTGCATCTTGTTTTATTATAGTCTATTTTATTCTCTCTCTCTCTCTCTCTCATTTTGCTTGTCCTGTCAAGGCCAAGGTCTGCTGAATTGAAGTTTGAAGCCAAAAAAATAATTACTTGGGTACAATGGTTGAAGGATCTACTACCACAATACAGACAGTAGAACTTGATGTAATTGTTCCCAGAGCAGAACTTCTTAGGCAAGAAAGCTATTTCTAATCATTTTAGCTCTCTGTTTTTTCTAGCTTCTTATTTTTTAGGTTGTTTTAAAACCTTCACTTGAATTGGATTTTATTCTTACGATCTTGTGCAGTCTAATTTTTGCCAGCGTGAAAGCCATTTTTGCCTAGAACAAGCTAAATTTGTCAGTGCAAAGAGCTGTCTGGTTAAGATTAAATACAAGCATATGGCTATTTCCCAGACCTAATTTGGACAATGAGCAATACCTTTATTTCCCATGTTCATCATGTAGATGAACTGATCACCTTTTCAGTTTTCTAACCATTGCACAGTGGAATGCAGGATCCATTCACATAAAGTAATACAACCACGTTTCAACTATTGAAAATCACTATACTTTAAAATGGCAGTGCTGAAGTTGTATTTTTAATACACATACATATAATCAAACTATTAACATATACAGATTTTTGGAACTAGTGTATAGAGTATTTGAGGACAGAAACCTCTGCTCTGGAGAAACATGTTTAAAGGACATTCTACTGATTGTCTTAAACATCTTTCATGAGGTAAATATAAAACTCTGAAAGTGCTTTGTACACGTTGAGAACTAGTCCCATTGGTTACCACTAGCTGTTAGTCCCTAATTTAAAGGGACTCTAAACTTATTTTTTTGCTTGTGACATTAGCAATAAAAGTTAACTATTAAACTTGTATTTTAACCTTATTGCCTTTGCTCAATGGTCAGCACAGAAACAGCAAACCAAACTTTGCCATTACATGTTACTAAGCGAAAGAAAGGTAGATTCTATCTACAGCATTCTGTGTTAGAACATCTGGCATGGCTTAGCTAACATTTTATTTAAAACTTTTAGTTAAGTTACTAGACATTTAAAAGGATAATTAGTCTATCCTTTCTGAATCACAAAGTCCAGATTAATGATTATTCAAACTGCAGCAATATTGTCATAAAAATGATAGCTATATGGCTGACTATACTATTCTCTCTTAAAGCTCCTTTGAAAGCTGTGATTACTCATTTGCTAATGCAATGTTATTTGGACAGCCTGAAATGAATTCTGAATCGTAGCTACTTTCTAACACATTAGTAAACTGATGTATGCAGTTTACTGTTTAGTTTCATGGAATACATGACTGAAATAAGTCTTCGGGTCAGTAACTGTCATTTTAGGTAACTGTTTTCCACATCTGGGCTAGGTATTAATGTTTGGGGATCTGCCCAAATTTCAGGAGATAACTTGCGCAGAGATCTCATCTCTTATATTTGTGTTTGAGTACAATGACGCTGTGTTTCTGCACAGTTCCAGCTCCTGAACTCAAGCAAATATATGAGAACATCAAGAGTAAGAGTTTAATTCTCATAACTGCAGAGTGTAAAACTCAGCTTCCAATTTCAGCAGGCAGTTCTCTCCTTCCCACTGGTTTTGTTGTTGTTGTTTTTCTATGTGAGATAATTAAGTATTCTTTGTCGTGTGGAGGCAGAATGGAGGTCTGACTCATGATTGTTGATTACTGGGGTTGACATTAGTGCTTGCTATCAGATGTAATATACAGTGCAGTGTGTACCTTGCTTGTACCTGGGTGATCATTTACTCCAGCATACAGCAAATATAAAAAGCAACATAGTGAAGCAACTTTTGGTTCTTTTTGCACTGGTATACATGAAGACACCAGTGACAACAGGCCATAGTCCCTGTTAGCAGTCCCATTTATACTTGACTCTTCTAGATATCACATGGCCTGTTATTATTCTCAAAATCAAATCTATCTTTAAAAGAGAAAAGAAAAAGAAGTGATAACAAATGCACTTCCATATTTTAATCAAACTCTGAATATTAAGAACACAAAGCAGAACAAAATGTTGCTCAACCACTATTGTTTTTCCTTATTTCAGAATGTGGTTCAGTTGGGTTCAGTCGTATCTGAAAGAGACTTCACCTCCTGGAGTTCATTTCTGTGGCCAGCTAAGGAAATGAATTGTATAGCCCTGGGATATAGATAGGTGTTAGAAAGCTAACTGGGAAAATCTGTGACTACTCCCATCTGATTTACCTGATATATACCTATACAAAATCTCAAAACCTATTGCCATCTTCTGCCCTCTCCCTCTGTGATGAGGTCACTCTGAAAACAGTGAAGGAAAATTCCATTTTCCTTCCAAAGACAAAGAGAATTGAGGCAACAGTACATTGCCAACATTATCCTGAGAAAATTATTTGCCACAGCATTCTGTTACTACTGCAAATCTAGGGTAAAGCTCAACATACACTGGTTTCTAATGCACAACCTCCAAAAGAAATTGAGTATTCCCTAGAACTGCTGTGTGAGGTACTATCTGATAGTACCTGGGACAACTCTGGGTTAGGAGAATTTAAAAAAGATATTCAATACTCTTCCAGTGCAAGACCTATTCTTTGTTTCTGTATTGTCTGGACAGGCACCATCTATGTTACACTCTAAACATCGACTTTAAAATTGAACAGAGACAGCTGCCAGTTAGACTTGAATGCCAAGAGCAGCCGCATCCTTTCATCCAAGGAGCTGACTTCCCACAGGGAGTACAAGAAACAACTTGTCCTAAACTGACTCATTTTCCTCAGACTGAGATAAGATCGCTAGAATTTTTCACAGTGGCTGTGGCCAAACAAATTAACTATACATGGTAAAATGTGGAGGATCTTTTGGCCATGTTGTAACATGGCTTCTTGTTAGAGCTAGGAAGGACATGAGTTCTTTGACTCAAAGGGTGATTTGAAGTAAAACTTTTGTGGTGAATTTAAAAAGTGGGGACAGAACGGTATTTTTATTTATTTTTTCTTTTGATGTATGTTTTTTTCTCTTACTACTTTTCTCTCTTTTCTTTTTTTCTTTCTTTTCTTTTCTTGTGTGTGTGTGTGTTTTAATTTTGAATTTAGGCCTGTTTTGAAACTAAGTTCAAATTTTATTTTGGAAAATAACACTAGGAAAATATATTGACCTTTTGAAATTGAAACATTTCACTAAAAATTATCCACAGACAAGTCGTTGAAATTTCCAAATTAGTTTTTCTTTTGTTTTCAAATGAAACTATTCTGTGACTGTACAAGAAGTTTTGGCTGCTTCCTCTTAAGCTATATTTTCTAGTAAAGGCAGACTTCCTTAAACACTTTTCCTCAGCTCAAGGAACCATGACTGCTGATGGCCACAGTAGCACTGATGTGCTAGCTTAGTTGAGCATGCCTCCTCTTTAGTCCCAGGGATCTTAGTCATTCTTAATGGGTGGAGGTGAAAGTCTGAAAATTCAGAAATCAGTGACAGAAAATACAGATGTGAAAATAGACCTACCACATATATCCTTGGCCAAAACACATACAAGGATGTCTCTAATATAACAGCCCCAGGTCACATCTTGCCTTATGAAGCTCAGAATATCTTTGGTCAGACTCAGAAGCAAGTATTTCCCATTGCAAAAAATAATTTGTCTGATTTTGTTAAATAAAATCACATGCACCTGAAGAAAATTGTGCACATCTGAGATAGTTTTTTCATTCCCTAAAACCATGGAGTGGACGTGGACCCGGTAATACAATCACTTCCCTCTTGGAATTAGGCCTTTTCATACTACAGGAAGTCCCAGAATCCACACTGAATAAACAAGTCACCTCCTGCAATTCATTTTTGCTAGTGAAAAAGAGCCAAGAGTGCCCAGACAACCCAAACTAGTGTTCAGATTGGGTTAAATTCAGTGTTCTGGTCCTCATTTGCAGAGTAATCTCAGCCAGTATGGTCATGACCTCCAGCAAGGGCTGTGTTATACTGGAACAATGGATCTGTCAGCCTCCTGAGTGAAAGGGGTGTGTGCAAAGGACAAAGGTTTCTCAGCAGCTGGCTCATGAATCTGGAGCTCTTGCCTGGAAGGGATCAGGATGATTAAAAAACTCTGCACCTTCCAAGCAAAACGGAAAACCCACTTCTTCGCTTTGGTCTTCCCACACATGAAAAAAAAAATAAGTCCACTCCCTGCCAGAAGAAACATAATTTGCAGGAAGAAAATGGCTACGCTGTCCATGTCCATCTGTCCATGTAATTTTTACAATTTGGAGGTCTACCATTGTGTTTCCACTACAAAGGCTGGTACCTAGTTGGATGGATTAGGAGAGAAACTGCAAAAGTGTTCAAAAAATGTTCTTGTGTAACACACATCTTCTTCCAATCCTTCATTGTTCTAGTTGTACGTGCTGTTACTCTCCAGGCCTGATCAGCTGCGAGCTAAACAGGCCAGCAGCTCATTACACATGGGGTTGGTTCATCATGTTTATGAAATGCTAGCACTGCTGTTCCTCCATTATTCCTGAGTTTTTCTGAGCTGATAACCTCAAGTTATAACATCACACTGAAAGTTCTCAGTTTGAAATTTTCCAGATATGTCTCTTACCTCTGGATCTTTGTGCCCTCCAGCTGATAATTTCTGCTTTTATTTATGCACCAGACATGACTGTTTTGTTCACTTTGCTGGATGCTGTTTCCATTATCAGTGCTTATTAGTTTACTTCCCAGTAGCTGTTTCAAAGCATAACACCTCTATGAATTACAGCCTTTCTGATCTGTGTTCCTTTAATGTTTGTTTGTCTGTAGGGGCTATGCAATCCTATACGTGGTCGCTCACCTACACTGTGACAACAGCTGCTGGGTCTCCTGCTGAAAATTCCCAACAGCTGCCCTGCATGAGAAGTCCACACGTACCATCATCATCCGTCACACATCGGATACCTGTCTATCCCCACAGAGAAGAACATGGGTGAGTGTCTTGTTTGTTTTGTGTGTTTTTTTGGATGCACCTAAGCTTATGTTTTTTTTGAAAATGCAGTGAAATCTGTTTCTTGATGTAGTAAGTCCATATTGCAAAGATGCTGGTATCCTTAATCTTTGGCTGTTGTTTTTACTGTATGGTTATTATGTCTCGGATTTATCCTCTTACTAAATCCTTATTAAACTTCAAAACACAGTAGGCCTAGAGAATACTTGATAAAAGGGAAGGCTTTGGTAGCTTTCTTCCTATCTCTGATTCCTTCTTTCTCACGCCATGTTTTATCTCAAAGGCTACATGTGTCCAAAGAACTACCCTTTTATACCACGTCTCAGAGATGACTCTCCTCTTCTGCTCAGCACACCTGAGACCTCATCTGGAGCACTAGATCCAGTTCTCAGCTCCCCCCTGTAGAAAGACAGGGCCATACAGAGTCCAGAGAAATGCTACTGAGATGATTAAAGAACTGGAGAGTTTGTCACATAAGGAGAAACCTGAGAGAGTTGGGATTGTTTAGAAGAGAAGATTCAGGGAGAGTCTTATGACTGTATATAAACACACAATGAAGGATATAAAATAAGATGGATACAGGTTCTTCTCAGTGATATCCAGTGACAGGACAAGAGGCAATGGACACATAAACTGAAATAGAAGAAATTCTGTTTAAACTTTTAAAAAAATACAACAAACAACTTGTTTTACTGCAAGTGTGATCAAACACTGGAACAAGTTGTCTAGAGAGGCTATGGGTCTCCACCCTTGCTGATATTAAGAACTCATCTGGGTACAGTCCTTGGCAGCCTGCTTGCGCAGACCCTGCTTTGAGCAGGGAGCTTACACTACACAGTCTCCTGAGGTTCCTTCCAACCTCAGTGATTCAATGATTCTGTGACTATTGTTAGGCCTGCAAATCAAACATTTCTAAAGCACAGAAAAATAGTCACATTTTCAACATAATATCCTAGTCTCATCTCCATCACCAAAATTTGCTCAAGGCACTCAATTAAAATAGTTACAGCAGAAATTTCTTTAACATTAGTTGATCTTGGAAAACTTCAGAAAATCAGATATTTACTCTTTTCACAACACTTCTGTGCCTTCCTCACTTGAGTGAATGTGTAACTCAGAGATATCCATAACTAAAGATAAACAATCAGAAAATAATCAGTGGAGAAGGGCTTCAGGAATACAGCAAGATTAGCAAGAGCCCAGATGATGACATACAACAAGAAGTTCCAAAGGTGTCACTGATTTTCTCAGTCTAATTGCATACTCACTATATTTGCAGAAGTGCTTTCCCAGTGTAGAAGACTGCATACTGTTTGGAAGGATAGTAGTAGATTAATTTGGACTCTCTGTCTCCTTCCCTTTTGGATGTGAGAACATTTGGATGTATGTCTGAATGTCACTGCTGTAGCTCTCCTGGAAAAACCTTGGATATCCAGCAGTATGACTGCTTGGTGGAATCAGAAATAGCATAGCAGAGAGGTGTGGGAGCTAACAGGATGCAAGAATTGGGAGAGACCATGGTACAGCAGTGAATATAGCTATAAATCCACACATACACATAAGAATTCATTGCTACTAAAGGAATCCCTTGCCTCTGGAAGGTGATTTGAGGAAACATTTCAATCTGAGTGAATTAGCTTTTCTGAAAGGTGAAAAAGACATGTGTTATTTGACTTCTTTCACTATTTGGTTTTACACAGGACAGGTGCATAGAAAAATTTTGGTGATTTCAGTGGTATTAGAACATTTCAGTGCTATCTGCCATCTCATCTGGAACTAAACTTGTAAGCATAGCAGTAAGACCTCTTTGTCAGTCAGTGCTCACCTGGCATCTATCACAAAGATTTCCTGATCTTATTCATTCTCTATATAGTGGTGCTATTAAGTTTTTTCTGAATCATTACATGTACTTATTTCGAATCTGCCTCAAAATCAGCATATTGATATATCAGTTTTTATGATTCAAGTCTAAGGTGGCACGCTAGTAGAGACATGTTTCTCAGTAAATGTCTGCACAGAGGTGCAATGACCTCACCCATGGTGTTTTGAAGCCCAAGACTCACCACAGTTCTTTTAGAAGATACTGATTCAAAGAGAGTTTGTTTAAAGAACCATATCTTCAGAGAGGAAAAAAAATAAGAAAATAGGAAACCTTGTATGCAAGATTCAAACAGTTGGCTGCCCTGGGAAGAAGCAGAGAGAGATCGAAGTCTGCACTGAGATTTCAATGCTTCTGGAGAAGAGACAAGTAGAGTGAACAGCTGTTCACTCAAAGACTGAGTCTCACACTCACGCAGTGAGGCAGGCAGAGAGCGTAAGCTGTATGCCAACCATTTCCCTTTTGCAGGTAAATTTCACAGAAAATGCAGATTCTTAACCACCTAGCATACCTGAAAGTGTTCTAACAACCGTCCCATTGGGGTTACTTCCAATCTTGCACACTAAAGATCATCTCCTTTGTGAAATACAAAGCCTCCAGAGCATCTTGAGATAGAAGGAGAATACCTAAAAGATTAGAGCAATTCATACGGAGGTGTTCCACAAAGTAAAGATGCTTTAAGAACTGAGGACATGGAAGAATGTAAAGCCCTCCTAGCTCCCAACAAAGATAAATATAGACTGTTGAACTGATTTATGCAAATATTTTTTCTGTACTTCTGGCCGGTTATAGAGGATATAATATAAATTCAATGATAAAAACTTCTCCCTGTAAAATAAAAACAAATAATTAAGGCCAACTGCATATTAACAGATGGGAAGAAAGGGCTAAATGATCTATTCTCCTTTATTTAAAAAAGGCTCATAGCAAACAATACTAATGTAGATTTGTGAAACTGAAGAAGAGCACGATTTTCATAACCTACTCTATCTCACTTCAGTAAATCTTCAGTGTATACAGTGTATATGGTGTATACGGTATCCAGACAATAAACAGATCGATAGTACAACAGAAAAAAAAGTCTTCATACCTAGTTGGAATGTCCCTTGTTCTGTTTTATGTTCACTGCTTCTCACTCTATCGCTGTATACCTTCTAGAAGAGTCTGGCTCAGTCTGCACGATACCCTCCTGATAGACGGTTGAAAATCATCCCTTTGCCTCTCTTTTTAAGACTGGATAAACCCAGTTCTCTTCTTGTAAATCATGTGTTCCAGTCCCCTATCCATCTTGATGACCTCCACTAGTCTCACTTCAATGTGTCAATGTCCTTTTCATAGTTGAGAGACTACAACAGGACTCGGGACTTCAGATTAGGTCCCTTAAGTGCTAAATACAAGGGAATAATCATTTTTAGGCCTGCTGTCTACGTTCCTGCTAATACAGTCAGGTAGTTAGTTGGCCCTCTTCATTGCCAAGGCACAATGGTGATTCACATTCAACTTTTGGTCCACCAGACCTTGCAGGCAATTTTCAGTAAAGCTAATTTCTCTCCATATGGCCCCAACCTATACCGCTGCAGGAGTGATGCAGGATAGATATTCCAGGATTCCCTGTATTGTATGAATGATCAAGTGAACATTTTTTAATGGATCATGTCTATATCTGCTAAACTCTAGAGTTGCTGCCACTTTCTATCTAGACTTCCCCTAAGGCAACCCATCTGTGTAATATCTCCATTACTCAATGACTGTAGGTGAAGTTCAGAAGTTACTGTAAGAGATGATACTTGGCAGAATTTTTTTATTATTAATTTCCAGGCACACTTTCTTCTTAGAGGGATGTAGGGTTTCTCAGCTAAGCACTCTCAGATAGGCAAGAAAATACCAGTCTTGAAGGAGTATATTGATCTCCTTCTCACATTCTTCAGCACTCTCTCCTGAAGTTGAATAAAGAAAAATATTCCTGAACCAAAAATAGAGGGTAGCAATTAAGATAATAAACTTTATCACTCCTAATTCAAGTGAATTGAAGTGTGTATTTTAGCCAAAAAAAACAATGAGTTTTGAATGAAGAAGACAAGATCAGTATCTTCCAGACTAGGACAAAGCATCCTTGATGACTGGAGAGGACAAGAGGTGCAGACACTCCTTCAGAGGACTTGGCTTTAGATGGGAATCCAAGGGTCCCCTAGACTATAGGAAAGACCAGCTGGACAAGTCTCCTCTTGAACCAGAGAAAGCTGCACTGTGAAATATCAGGCTTATGAGACTGCCAAAAATATCTGTTGTAGATTTTCTTACCAGTCAGTTGTGTTGAAGGAATTAACACACAAGATGTCTGCCTGCTGTTATGTGGAACAACTCCATGACACTGTCATTTCTCTCTGCCTCAACTCTCCACAGAGAGCCTATCAAAATCTTACCTTGTGAACATCAGCTTGTCTGAGGTAGATTATGGAAACCACTCTTGTTTACAGCTAAACACAAGTGAATATAAGTGTGAGAGCTAAATATTCATCAGTGAATGTAGACATAGGAGCTTATATCTAGAAAATATTTTTAGAGAGGGTACTCTGCTCTCATTTTGAAGCTGTTTGGTTTGCCTAGTATAAGACTTGACATGCTATCTCTAGAACACCATTATAAGATCAAAAGAATAACAAAGCTGTTTAAACTTTACCCAGTGTAATATAATGACATTGAACTTTACAGAAAAAAAGGGGTAAAATCCATACAAATAACTTTCTTCCATCTTCCACAATGACTTGGCTGCCCTTTTATTTTTATTGCCATTACATTTTGCTCTAGCATATATTTTAAGGGCCTTTAAACTTTTGTGCTTAATTAGTATCAAATGTTCACATGGCTGCACAGAGATGCGGAGGATGCAGAAAATGTAAATTCAGCTTCTGCTAATGAATGACCCACATAATTGTGATCTACAACCACTGACCCTGCAATTTCTTATAGCTAAGTAAACTGCTCTCTCCTTTACCCTTGGCTGTTACAAGACAAGGGTTTGGAATGAAAAAAGAAAGTGGGCAGGTTCTCCATCCTCAAGTGCCATTCTATTCTGGAGTCAGATGCACTAAAGTAGTTTGTTGTATGCTTCAGATGCAAATGAACACATCTCTCTCCCTCCCCCAAAAAAGGAACTTGTGACTGCAGTGCAAAGAGATAGCTGAACTCCGCAGTACAGTGCTTTAAGTAAATACTGCCACATTAGCTCAGCCTGGAGAGTAATTTAGTAGGAACATGGAAATAAGATAATAGTAAGAGGGAGAAATACTTTATTCTTAGAAAGTGCACAGATGAGCCTTGTCACAGAAACATCCTGAGTCTCTCAATTTGTTGTTGTGTTGAATGCCTCTTCTCACTAAGTTGCAGCTGCTTCCTAGCTGATCTCAGAAATATATATATTTTTAAAGGTTATTTTAGATATCATTCTGCTATGCAAGAAAGTGCTACTGTATGTCTCATAAAAGTTACAGAATTATTAGGGGGAATATAATGATTATGCCTACTAAATAGTGTTTTAAAATGAATTTTAGATACACAGGAAGTTACAACTACGGTAGCTATAGCAATCAGCACCCCCATCCAATGCAGAGTCAATATCCATCTTTACCACACGATACTGCTATTTCTGGGCCACTTCATTACTCCGCTTACCACAGAAGCTCTTCACAGGTAAGTTGGATTTATTTCTTGAAAATGCTTGCTACAACATTTTAAGTAAAGCTGTACTTGTAAATTTCTTATCGGCATACAAGTTCTTTGAATTATTTCTAGTCATTGATAATCGCTAATTTTTTTTTCTTTTCTAATGTCACCTTGACATCTTTTCATTCTGATGGAGATTCTTTTATCAGAAATAACTTTGACTTGTGAACGTAGAGTACTAAACACTAAAATCCAGCAGTCTGGATCATAGAAAGTGTTTATGTGTTGAGGAGTATCTGAAACAATAGTTAATATAATTAATTGTGTGTTTCTTTGGCATTCTGAACAGGAAGAGATTCCTAACAATAAAAGTGTTCTAATACAATTGAAAGAAGATGCAGTGACCGTACTGAATTCTTCTGGTGTCTCTGCTTTTGAGAATACATATGGTTAGGAGTTTGCAAAAGATGTGAGTTCTGTATATAGTTTGAATAACTTTGGGGCACCATTCCAAAGAGGTTCTATTTAATGTGTGTGCTATGGTCTCCTACCATAAGCTAAGGAATTAAGTCAGTAATTATTTCAGTTCACAAAACAGCCAGTGGGAAACAGCAGGGGTTAAGCATGAACATGATATTCGGCAACAGCTCAAAAGTAGTGCCACTATAGGAGGGCTCTGGTATATGATGCAACTGATGTACAGGTCCATCCTCTGGGGCCCCTGCTGGAAGATCTACAAGGTGCAGCTACAAGCAGGAGGTGATGTCTTTGGGGTATTCCACACACACAGAGCCTCTTATGCTTCATCTGCAAGAAATTTATGCAAGTCCAATAGGGACCACCGTGTTTAACTACAGTCACTGGACTGGACCAGTTGCAAAGATGTGAATTTGACACAGCTTTGGATTAGAACACATGCAACATGCATCTCATTCTGGTCTTTGACATCGGACTACCAGATGATCACAAGAAGTAATTCCTTCTTTATGCCTTATTTTCCCTATCTTTAAGATAAGAATAATGGTATTAATCTCCTTCTTAAAGCTTTTTGGGATCAGCTGGGAAGATTGTCCTGTGAAAACCCAGTATGCTCATTTGAACCAGCTCAACAATGGCTCTCTAGTTGATGGAAACAATAATTCTACAAATTCTCACCCATTTGTGTAGCACCTGTTCCACCAAAGAGAATACATCAGGTGTGAGGATTTAACTAGTTGTTGTATCTTAATGGAAACAGTGAATAAATGTTTAAGTACAATGTACTATGATAGTTTTGTATGTATTGGTTTTTCACTACAGGCAATATCATGTTATCTCAAGATTTTTTCCAGGATACGTCACTTTTTGACTTAAATTGGCTCACCAACCTTCTTTACCCTCTTATTCTTTACTGGAAAAAACCCACACATAGTTCTGAAATGATCTCTAAGGCACTGAATCTGTAGGTAAAATGGAGAATTAGGCTTTTATTGTTTAGAAATGTTATTACCCTCACGAGGAGTTTCTTTTATACCTTCTGTCTGCCACACTGACATAGACGGCACAAGTTAAGCAAGAAATAAATTAAGCAAAGCAAGATCAATGCATCTGTAGTTTACTCATGTCCTGGTTAATATGCCATACAGAAATAGTAACATACATTAAAATCACAATTTTTTTTTTCATTCTGTAATAAGCTGTCTCTACAAGTGCTGATGTCAGGTAATTTCTTCCTCTCCTACTAGCCCTTGTGTTGTCCTGGGCACATGAAGAACAGCTATCCTTTAATGATTACATCTGAGAACAAAATTATTTCTACTTGTATTTAACATGCTCTTTCTCATGCTGCTTGTAAACTGAGATGCACTCTCATAGCAGGATGCAGCTAACAAAGCCCTATAAATGTGCTCACTCTTTGTTGAAAGATATAAACTAAAACTCTACTTTCAAAGAATCTTAAACAATTTTAATCTGAGATTTGCTTACATTTTTTTAAACTAAATGAGCTTCTGTAAAAAGCTTGCCCTTATAATAAGTGCTTTCTTAGTTACTTTTAACCAGAAGTACATAAATGAAAAGTACTGCTGACCACAAAGCCTAAAAGGGTGTTATGGAACTACTTTTTTTCTAGTGGACTTTCTAAGTAGAACCTGGGGTTGCAATAGGACTCATGATTTTGCAACATCAAAATACAGGGATCCAAATTTGCACTGAATATCTAAACAGCTGCCACTGTACTGAAACCCAAGGAGATGAAATGCATATTGCTGTGATAAAGTAATCAGTCAAGAAGTGGAGGCATTGACCATCTCTCTTCAAACGAATTCTTTGTTATAATTTACATTCAGTTCAAATATAGAACTCTGGCTCAGCTTCAGCTCTTTAGGATAGTGTCAACGGATTAATTCCTAAGAAAAAATTTGTGTGGGGGGTAAGTTCTCCTCTGCAAACATGGAATCAGAGAGAGCCCTTGTTCCTAGACAAGGCTCTGAGTTGAAACAGACAAGATGTAATAGACGTGGCTTTTAGGCTGCAGCTATAAATTACTACTTTGGTCTGGAAGAACACTATGTCTATCCAACCTCTTTCTGTGGAAGAGAGCAACATATTCCAGGTTTTATCAGGTCACTTTTTTTAGGGCTATTTTCCAGCCCAAAGCAATATTCATAAAGGAAGAGTTGTGTTTGTTTTTTTTTCTTTGTCCCTTACGTAGAATTTAAGATGGGTCACTTCACATATAAGGTTTACAGACAATCACCAAAACAAATGGAATTAGAGCGAATGAGATGGAGGGAATAGCTTTTTTTTTTTTTAAGGAGCTAGGGATTACCGAACATCAGGGAAAGGAGAAGGGAGTGAGTGACTCTTTAAATTGGAATTGCCAACATGTAGCATATTGAGCTCAGCTTCACACACAGAGTTATATGATAGTTGCATTGTGTTAATTTTGGGATACCTGCTATGGTTTTGTCACTGGAATCCTTACAGTGGGGCTGTGCTGGGGAAGAATTCACACAGCTGTAGATCTTGTACTACGTACAGCTCTTGGAGATTATAGGCAGCGGTCCCCAAACAAGCCTATCCGACCTGAACAGCATTAGGCCCATGTTAGTGAGAGACTCCTGGATAATTTGAATCCACTAGTGTTAAAGGAAGTGAAACAGTGGTATTTGGTAAGGCTGATACAGCTGAGGCACCGTCCATCACCCCCTCCCATAACTGACTGGTGAAAGCTCAGGAGGATATTGTTATCTCTCACCCCTAAAACAGTCTTGGAGCTTATCGTGTTTGACAGAGCAATGTGATGTGTCCTTAAGCTAAACTGAGGTTTTATTAAGTAGCTCTCAGACAGATCAATGACTCTCAGGTGGACAAGAAAGCAAAACAGTGGAGATGGCCTGTATAGAAACAATACAGGGGAGTAAATGTTCTGATGCAGTAATTTCTGCAGCTACAAACCCAGCAGGAACCTAAAAATGGCTCTTTCTGGCGATGCCGGCTGACTAATTCCCACTGCTGGCTAAGAGTCTTTTCGTTGACAGCAACAGTCTGTTCAAACCTTGGTCTCAATCCGAATATTTTTTTTTCTTTCATCAGCATCTGTGATTAGTTCTCAGAACAGTTGTTTCCTTGTAACTCCAAGCCTGACTGCTCATTTCTTGACTTGGCTTACTGTCCAAGAGCCAGGCACACAAATAAAAAAAATGATCTACGGATTGATTTGGTACTACCTAGTTCTCTAAGCAACAGTGCTGGAGTAAATACAATCATATAATGTAAACTCCATCATTATTTAGGAGGCTCTATAATGTATATACATAAACAGAACTATACTGACTTTATGTTTTGTAAGTTCACTGCCTCCAGTTTTAGGTGAACCAGATGCCAGGGTAGAAAAATAGACAAGTTTGTCTAAAAGCCTCTGAGTGTTCCTATCAACCTCTGTCAAGTGTAGCAGAGAGGTACTTGCTTCAGAGGTAACCCCTTCACAATGCCACCATCTAATCCGCCTCCACAATCTGCATTTGGATGGCTTTTGATCACAGCTTTTGTCTGCAGATTTCACCCTGACTGAACAGGACTTGATCCTTTCAAGCTATCCGTATATATTGCAATATATATCCGTATATATTGCAATTCATATAATTCTTCCTTAGACGTAAAGTAATTAGTGCTGCAGTAATTTTTTCGTTGTAAATCACAAGGATAACACTCTTAGTAGGAAGAGTAATGAGAGAAATCTGCAGCAGGATTTTTTTATATTTTAATGTATCTGGTAACATATAAAGATGCCTGTCATATGAATGTGTATCACTGTGAATGCAGTGCAATATGCAGCAAAAAATATGGTGTCTATGTTAGTACCATAATGCATGGCTAGAGTGAATCATCTTGTAGGTCCATTTATCCAGGTCCTGTCTCCAGCAATGGCCAGAAGCAAATGTGTGGAGGAAAATTATTAGCAATAGGATAGGTAGAGAGCGGTAATTTTACCAGCATAGCCACACTGTGCTTGGTAAGAGCTGACTTAGGGATGTCCTGAGTAGGACGCAGCAGCTGGACTGTTGTATTTTCTAGCAACTCATACTACATAAATCTTTTTGAGCTTTTTTTTCGTTTGTATTTAGAGACTCCGAACAATGGGCTGTATGAAGTATGTATTCTGTTATTAATTTTAAACCTGCTATCTCAGAATTGCATTGGATAGCTTATATTTTGGGGAATGATGAGAAATAGGCAATGCTCATTCTGTCCTTGTTTACTCTTATCATCAGAGATGTTACAGATCTTCATCATTCCTCCTATGTTCTTCTTCCATTTTTTCCAGGCTTACGAGTTATCATCTGCATAGATTCTCCCATGGTGGATGCTCTGCCATGGGAATTATATAAGGACTGCATGTGGAGGGGAACAAATTCTTGTCTACCCAGCATACAAACAGTTTAAGCTTATGTCTATACCAATGCAATCAGAATGATGCACCCTCCCCACTAAACCATTCTGTCATCCGATACCAAGTAATGACACAAAGAAAAGAAAATCTGTCCAAATCCTCCCCATAGAACAAGAATTATTGTTCCTAACTCTATGGTTTCATAACAGAGTTAAGATTATTAAAATGTAGTTGAAGTAATTATGTATTGAATACAACACGGAACATGTCTAATTTTTAAATACTTACAAATAGTGTTTTCATAAGGCTCCAAATGCCTCTCCCAAAAGTACCAAGGTCACTTAGAGTGTCTTGAAAACTTCACCCAACCTATCTGACAGACTGAGATTTACTAAGCTTCGTTTTGTGGAGCAAAGGATCAAGCAAAGGGTTATAAAGAGCAAACTGATTAACAGTTCCAATGCAGACATTTTTGAGATTTTGATCAGATCTTCATGAAGCTAATTTTGAAGTTAATTTATAGCCAGGCCTTAACAGTAGCTATAATTTCTGGTATGAGTTATTTGCAAATCTTAAAGCAGTGGCTAACACAGAATGCTATCTTACAGCATTCGGCAAAAACGTGAGCGAATGCACTGCAAAGTCAGATCCACATTCATAAGGAAAACATTTTGCTGTTTGGACAGCAACACCTTTCACCTCCATGCATAATCAGTCAGTGAGCTGAGGACACGAATAAGGAGATTATTCTCCATCCCCACACTTCAGGAATTCAGTCTTCACTTCTTGTTAGGACATATTTAATGTAATATTTTCTAAAATAATAATAAAAGACGTTGAATTAATTTTTCATTCTTGGGCAAGGCCTTAACAATAATCTTCTTAAAGTGTCCCAGACTTAAAGGGCTTCTTGTCTAGGTCTGAGGCAGCAGTTGCAGCAAGTGTGAGTTAGCCCAGAAAATGGTAATTTCCTGTCAAGAGCCCTCCAACAAATGTCGCTTTTATATCTGGCAAAGATCACTAGGCCCCAGTGTTTTGAGTTCAGCATGCTTAAGCACTCTTCATTAAACCGGATGTAGAGTGTGAAAGGTGATTCAGGCAGCATGGGCAGGCATCCGCCCAGATGGCGATGCTTTGGACACTCCAACAAGGCTGAATAGATGCTTCACTGGGTGAGTTAATAGTCAGGCAGGGGCCAATGAGTACTTTAAAAATATTGTCTTTCAATAGTCTCTTCACTGTAGGGAAAAAGAAGTCACTGACTCATTTGTGATTAGCTGACCTACCATTACAAAACTTTCCGTCTTGCATTCAGTCATAACAGAATTTATTGTAAAATACTAGATATTTAGAGTCCATGTTATTTTCAAGCAATTATTCCTTTTACATTCATGACACATTCATAAACACAGCTGCATCGGGTGAGCTTGATGAGGGGGAAAAGCAGCGCACTGTATCCTGTCCCCTTATGCACAGCCATTAGCTCTGCCTTCTAGAAGCCTCAGCATGGTCTCTTGACTGCAAATAGGAAGGGGATTATCTTTCCTTTCACTGCATCCTGAAGTTCATTCTGGGAGCCAAGGTTTCAATCCCAAAACAGCACAGTTTTTGTGAGTCCAAACTACCTAGAAGACATTAGGTTGCTTCCCCATGTAAAGTCACGTACAACCTGGAGATCCAGCACAACATCCTCACAGTTCATTGTGTTTGTTTTGCAGATGTATTGAAGTTTCACAGTCTACAAAATAAAAGCAAATACAAGCCCCGGTAAATATAAGCAGTAAATGTAAGCCCCAGCTGAAGCTGGGGCACGTTTAAGGGGTATGAAAGCAAGTAATTCCTCTGTTCTGAAAGTCACAACATCAAGGGAAAATTGCACGAAGTCAGGAGAGCAAAGCATTCTGTTAACAGAGCAAATCAGTTGTTACACTGGGAAGAGATGAGAGAATCATTGATGTATTATGGAATAAGTATAGATTAATTCTTTCTAAATAAACTACTTAATACAAAAACTCACAGTGACTTGAGGTATAGATCAGTGGGTAAGAAAAGCATAGACCATGATAATTGTTTTCAAGTAAAACACTGTCTAGCTTGGCCCACATCTTGCATCTCCAAAGATGACAGTCAGAAAAGAATAAATGTGTTTTGTCTGGTGCGTTTTATTGTGGGGTTTTTTTCCCCAGTGATAGATCGTGGTCTTGGCTCCTACCACCTCAAAACATTTGTACACAGTAGAACATTTCCTAGCATATGAGATCTGCCAGGAAAAACAGCATATGGAGTTGACAACTATGAAAAAAGGACTTTTATTTAACTCAGGTCAACCTAATACACTAATACAACCTATTAACTGATGGTCTGCAGGAGGAAGGAAAGAGCCATCTTCTAAGGATCACTCATCTTTTGTTCTAAATATTTAGGTTTCACAAATGGAGGTTTGATAAATTCTCCTGGTGGCCGCAGACAGAGCACAGATGACTCACTGTTATTAGATGCCTGACTTTTTGACGGCTAAAGTTAGGTGAGACAAATCGGACTCTGAAGCTATAGCAAATCACGTGACAACTTGTTCTCTCTGAATTTGTTACAGCAGATGCTTTGTTCACCATGATGTTCTGATGAAGGCAGTCAGCAGGCATAAGCGTGAAAATGACTTCAATATATTGCCTGTGCATGTCTGCATTCTAAATCCATTAACTACTCTTCCAGGAGATAAAATATGAAAATCATTCTATTTGTTCTGGAACCTCTTATGTTTACTTAGAATATTTGCAGGTTGGTTGTTTCTTGACAGCGTGTCCTGTCTTTATTATAATGAGTTAAAAAAGCGAACCATGATCCCAAATTCAAATCTCCTTATGTAAAACCGCAAAGCTTGAGTTTTTTTGTTGCTGGATACTGGCAAGTCTTATCTTGTGCAGAAGTTTCTGAAAAGCCAAGAAGTCTGAAAACTGATTCTTCTGGAAGGGAATATAAAGCTTTCTGCAGTCAGTGCCTAAGCCCTGTCGAATTTTTCTACTGAAAAGCCTCTCAGTGGGGTGAAGATGGAAATTTAGATGATCTTGCACATGTTGACAGCGTTGCCAATACAGCTTATTCTGATAGCTGTATTAGCAGTTCCAGTTGTAGATCTGACATTTCGGTATGGTGCTGCCATTTGCTAGCCTTTTTCAGCAGCTGATTGCGCAGGTAAAGCCGCAGACTGTGTGGCGATGAGCTGTATATGCTAAATAATGCAGTGTACAACTTTGATCTCTTCCCTCTCATCTGCTAACTGGTCTGTCTCTGCAGGACACGGTGGAATATGCTAAATCACTAACTACGGTGTATTGGCCAAAAATAGTCTTCTCTTTCTCCTATTTAATTAGGAGTGGCCAGCATGTGGCTTTTGAGCTGTTCAAATACATTTGCCAAGGCAGGGCTGCCTTCTTGGCTGTGGTCTGAAGGGAGTCAGCAGAAACTCCTCATGGAGACATTGCTGTAATTGCCTCGGGGACCCACTTATGCAACTGATTAATGCCACCCGCATCCGGCAGTGGAGTAATGTAATGAGACCCCTTGGGAATCGCTGCCATCTCCCTCTGTTAAACAACTACAGCAGCTCTTCCCACAGCCACCCAAAATATAGGGAAGTAGTTTTACAGTCCTCAGCTGTACAAAGCTTTAGCATGTATTTTGCAAGTTTTCTAAGAGTCAGATGCAGGAGAGGTGACAGTCCTACTCTGGTGACAGCTTGTTGTCAAGGAAATGTCACAGTTTCAAACAATCCAATATAATGAAACTTAAAATTACGACACTTTTTGTATAAAAGTTACAGCCCTGTGTGTATGGATCCACTCACCCCAGTTCTGCCACGCTCATCATGTCCACTTGGGATGGCTAGAAACTATCTTGCCTAGCAGGTGTAAAATGTGGAAGATCCAAAGATACACAGCTGGTCAAGGGGAACAGGGATCCTCACCATCTCTGCGATGCAGATGGATAATATGAGGGCAAAGCAGGGAAAGCTGTTTCTTAAGCAGAGCACACAGATGATCCGCTCTTGTAAGACAGGCAATAAATAAATACTCTTTAAGCAAACACTTATAAGCACAGTTTGCTTCCTCTTGGTTGGGCAGCCTGTGGCTACAGGGAGCAAATGCTGTTCTCTGTTTTCCTGCTTATCCTTATCCTCAGCACATCTTCTCCTTGGTGGGAGGCATTTGTCAAACTTCTTTGGTTTCTAGTTTCCAACTGTCACTGTGAACAGCTGGGGAATAGAGAGATTCTTCTTCTGCGTGTCTCTTTTTGTAAGTTCTCCAATTAGCTGCCCACTCTGAGGCCAGACCATAGTATTCTTCTCCAGAAACCGGCAGGGTGGCTTGTGAGCATATGAAAGGGAAGGCACCTTTCCAGTAATAAAGATCCTTTTGCTCTCCTCCCTCAAAAGCTATTTGAATGACCGGGAGTCAGAACAATTAATGCTGTTGTTTTGTTTTGTTTTGTTTTGTTTTTTACTGAATAGCAACTTTTTCAGTAAAAGCTGTGAGAAAAAGATTAGACAAATTCAATTTATTTTTCTGCTGCCAGATATACCTGCCAGTAGCTAGCTCTTCGATTCGATATTTACATGTTGTGACTCCTTTGCAAGACTCTCACTGATACTTCAGTTTGACCTTAGGCACTTGTTATCTGATATTCTACCTTTGGCATTACCCTCAGGTTTTGGAGGGCGGCTCAATCACACAATTTTGTTTCTGCTAAACAAGGAAATGTGATACCACCAGCCCTCACCACCAGCCCTTACTTTAAAATTAAGTATGTGGTAAATAATTCTTCGTTTTTCTCCTTTGTTGTAGTACCCTTTCAACAGCCCAACATCAAGAATGGAGCCCTGTTTGATGAGCAGTACTCCAAGGCTGCATCCCACACCAGTGACTCCTCGCTGGCCGGAGGTGCCAGCTGCGAACTCCTGCTACACGAGCCCACCCATGCACTCCACAAGATATGGAAATTCTAGTGACATGTACACCCCTTTGACTACGCGCAGAAATTCTGAATATGAGCACATGCAACACTTTCCCGGCTTTGCCTACATCAATGGGGAAGCCACCACAGGTTGGGCTAAATGAAAATGACTGGCATCCATGAAGCCCGTATACTTAAAAGAGTTATACAAACTTGATATTATGTGGGACTTTACATGGACGTTCCTGAAGGGAGGTGAAGATGGAAAAGATCCTGGGCAGATAAATGTAGTTCATAACATGGGGAGATTGCAGACCAGTGTGACTGAATGTTCCTGTAGCCGAAAAAGGTTTTTGTGCTATTCTAGACATCTTTTTAGGCCAATCTGTGCCTTTTCTAATTCTGGCATGTGGGCCAACCCTGTGTGATGTCAATGTCAGTGAGCCATTTCCCCCCCCCTCTCGTATTGACAAACATTAATGAGTCTTACAAAAAAAGTACTGGAACAGAATCTATTTATAATTTGTGTTAAAGACAGGAAATTCACTGTCGGCAGAACTCTGGCATCTGTTTTTCTTTTAAGCTTTTAGTGCATTTCTTAAAAACCATTCTACCAAGTCACCATTTGTTCGTATTACTTCTTCTACCTGGCTCCTTAAAAGACATCTGTTGTGTAGATTTCAGTTTACACCTAACTTTGTATATTGATGCACCTTTCTGTTGATCCAGTAACTTCACAAAAGAGAAGAAAAGACATGTAGCATTGAATTATACACTGCCTTAATTTGACTATTATTCTTATTGTATATGTATTTGTGTTAAGTTTGCACAATCTGGAAAAAAATCTAACTTCTTTGGTCAGTAATGACGACGTTAAGAATGGACTTGGGGACTGGGAAGATATTGGATTCAGAGCCACATATGTTAAATGTGATGATATGAAGCAATTATGTAAAAAAGACAATGCAAACATGATTATTCATTTGATTACCTGTTGACAGATATGAAAATATTCTCTCAATTCCTTCATGTGGTGATAATTCTATACACTTCTACAAAAGCAAAATTCAAAGCTGTGCCTTTGAACTTATTCTGTACTGTGTATGTGTGGAAAAATGTATTGTATTTTGGGAAGAACTTTTCTTAGACATTTTCTGTCAGATTTGTAGCTATTTGTGAGTTTTTGTTAGATTTTATTAACATAGCTTTTTCTTCTGTATTATAAAATGCACCAAGCAACTGTGGTGGACTTATTACCCTATGGGTAAGAAATAAATAAATGGAAATATGACATCAGACATTTTAGTAATTGTTTTGTAAATAAAATCTTTGATAGCACTCAGTCTGATAATAACCACATTTATGCCTAAAAGGGACATACATGTTTGTACAGTTGTGCAAGATATATGAGGGATTTTCACAGTCAAATAAAGGTCTTGAATTTGAATAGATACGATTTAAACTTACTTGAATACAGAAGCTGCAAACCTTCAAAAAATCCTACATGTGACAATGTATTTTTTTATCTCACAAAGGACTTGTGAACGTGTATAACCGACAGCAAGCGAGTAGTCCTACAGTAGTGCTTCCAGCTACAAGCCACTCCATTCTGTCTCTCAGATGATGACTTTATATTGTTTGGTTTATGTCCTGCTACTGTTGCTCACCTAAGTCGGGATATCGACCCAGGCAGGTAAGATATGCTATTTTATTTTCTTTGTTGTAACTTATAACAAACACGTTGCTACTGGAATACTGGAAATGGGAGATTTCTTCTTCCTTAGATGAGCAAATAAAGTGGCAAAATGCTAAATATTGTGTATTCAACCAGGGAGTAAGCTAGTGAGCATTCAGGCTGTAAAGTAACTATGGGAGTGAATTGGAAATCTTGAAGAACTGAGGGACAAAGGGTGTTCCAGGCCAGGTTTAGCAACTGTTCAGGCTCTAAAACATTCAGTCAAGGTCCTGGTAGAGTTTTCAGAAACATAGCAGGAGGCTATCTCCACCTTTAGGTACCCGATTAAAATCTTGTTTCCTGGGTGTCACAGACCTTTTCAAATTTTCCTCATCTCACCTGGTGTTGTTACCTAATATACAGTCACTCTTCACTTTCATTAAGTGATGGCAGGACAGAGGAGATCGTGTTTAGGATAACTCATCTATTTAATCTCATTCAAGCTACCTTCAGGCAAAACTGTCCACACATGAAGAAGGTAAGTCATGTGGGGAAGATTTAACAGCCTGTCTTTAGCAGCTAGAGTTCTATTGTGCTTGAGACCGAAGTCCTACTTTGCATTTTTTTTACTGAAGGTGCTTAAATCAAAGCACTGATTCTGGCCAATTAATTATTAATGAGCAAAGAAACATCTACCTCATCAAGACTCTGAGAAATGAATATGGAAGAGGCAGTCACTAGAAGGAAAAAATCCACATGCTCTTCCTCGGTGAATTCCAAATCTCTGCATTGCTTCACATCCGACACAAGCCCACAGTGATGCCTTCACTCATTTCCTATCATTGGAACGCTCCATTAATCTCCAGTTACCTAAAGGACTGCTGACCACAGCCTGCCACGGTCTCTCTGAGGACCGGATGTATTGATGAGACATTTGTGGGCAGAAGTTAGCATGAATTCAAAAGCTGGAACTCAATTACCTTGCCTTGAAGAGCACTGCAGATTGTCGGGGAGGTTGTTCAGGAAGGAGGATGGATACTGAACATGGGGCAGTACCAGAAGTAATATGGGCTTTCTGAGTGGAGAACTGTAATACCATGTGAGAAGCACTGGGAAAGGGAATTGCGACCAACAGCAGCACCACAACGTTCTGTAATCAAAAAAGACCCTTAGAACTGTTCTTTTCACAATCAGTCAGACAGAGCTGGATTTTTTAAATCTTTTGCAAAAGGACCCCTGCAATCTTTCTTTAAATATATATATATACATTGGATGCCACAGGAGTCTGAACATGTGCTTTCAGCTACCTTTGAACAACTTCCTGAGGAGGACTTTGAAATTTAAACTGGACTTTCATGTGGAGCAATATATAGATCACCGAGCACAGCTCTACAAAGGTCACCATCACCATCTGTGCCAGCAGCTCCACAAGGGAAAGTGGGCCCCCTCCTTGACCATTGCAGGTCAGAGCCCATCATATTAATATAAACCACCACAGCTTTCAGGTCACGGGGGTATATACCAGGCTGTGAAGTGTGGTGGCTCAAGAGAGGATGATAACCTCTGGGTAGAATGGTTGGTTATGGGCAGGAATCTCATCCTAGTACAAATTGCCAAACCTCCTTGAGTCAGAGACTGAAGACTGTTAATTAAGCCTTTCTCTTGACCATGGTAACTAAAGTGGATGTTTCTTGCCTAGCCAAATATTTATGTGTAGAGGGAGTAAACATGCAAGGTACAAATTTTTCATTAGTTTTCATACCACATGCCAAAACATTCAAACTTGTTAACTCTTTCTCACGCTTCCTTCCTTTTTGTTTCTGTTTTTCTCCTTTTTCTTTTTCCTTCCCTTCCCTTTCTTCTTTTCCTCTCCTCTCTTCTCTTCCTTCCTTTCTTCCTTTCCCTTCCTTCTTCCCTTTCCCTTCCTTTGTTACTTCCTTCCTCATTCTTTCTTTCTTTCCTTTTCCTTTTTTCTTTTTCTTTTTCTCTTTGCTAGTTTCACTCTTCTCTCACATTTTCTAATGTTTTCATGCATTATTTTTTTCAGTCTAAAATATATAAGAATATATATGTAATAAATACAAGATGTATTATAGCAAAACTAACATATGTAACACATCTGTATATTCATATAGCTATATACACACAAACACGTATGTATGTGCGCATATAAAAATCCACTACAATTCTTCAAGATTTTTCATTACCAGATTAAAAAAAGACTCAGCGGGGGAAGAGCAGTGAGAACTCCATTCACAGGCATGAATCCTGTTTTTGTCAGGCTACCTCTTGCTGCTAAGGTCACTACCCTTTGACAAAAATGGCCTCTGACCTCCCCAGCCTCACAATTCTGTTGTGACTGACCCTGAAACCCATGAAATTCAGGGGCAGACATTGCTTTGGAAGGTTTAGATAAAGCTGACTAACATGGGAAGGGCTCATGGTATGCACTCATCTGAAAAGGTCTGGCAGTTCTTTGGTAGAGGATGCAATTTATTCCGTCCCCCTCTTTCACTGAAATCCTAATCCTTCATATGCTGCCTAAAGTGGAAACCAAAATGCTGCAATGATGAATAACAATGTGCCTTTAAAGGTTCAGTAACAGTTTTTTAGCCTTTATTTTTAGTTTTGGGGTTTTTTAAATTTAATTAAAAAGACTCCAATTGACCATATACAAATAAAATGAATATTTTACTGTGCTGGGAAGTAAAACTAAGCAGGCTCATGCTTTGTAATACAACAGTAAATCAAACAAACAAAGGATTATTTTGATTTCCAAAAGCTGCATAAATATACACGTGGTCTTGCCTACAAAAAAATGGGTGCACACTTCAGACTGGATTATGCTACTCCTTGCAGTCCAAAGACTCTGTTTTGTTTTTGCATCTCAGGTCAACCCATTGCAGAAAGAAGCCCTGACCAGGATATTCAGATCCTAGTACAGCTCTGTATCTTAAACACACACAGGTGTACAGAGTTTTATTACTGTGGGGTTTTGCTGTTAACTGTTAACTTAACAGTGTATCATTTTCAGCTCTCCCAATTTTGGATTTTGACAACAGGGCACTTTGTGAATGGAAATAAGCCCCATCTTCGTAAGCGTTGCTTAAACCTAGAGTCTTGTAGTGCTCTTAGAGATGTAGCCAACCTGTGTGCTGACACTGCAGGCTCTCACCCAGCACGTGGTGTTGGCCCACTCTGCCCTCTCAGATCTCAAGAGCAAAACCCAACAGTGGGGACAGTCACTGGGATCTCAACCCCCCACCTTTTTCTTGCTCATATCCACATAAACACCCTATAGAGAATATATTAAACCCCTGTGAAAGGACAGGCAAGCAGTTTGGGGAAGGCAATCTCACAGAACGGACACATGGGCCTTGTGGTATGTGGGCATACAAACCCCAGGGGGTGCATTGCCCTCGTCCTCCAGCTCATATGGGTTTTGTTTTGCTCCCAAATGTTATGATGAAGCACCACTTCAGGGACCAGATGGAGACTCTGCCCTTCAGTGGCCCAGAGACACTCAGCCTGTGGGCTCAGGCCAGCAGCAGGCACCATTTTGTGCAGAACAGGTGGGTAATGGGGCCCTGCCACCCTCGCGCAGGGAGAGAGGCCGCCCTGCAGCTATCATGCACCGGAGCAGCCACTCCTGGGCACGGAGCAGGTGCAGCAAAGGCACCATGAAACGCGTGGTGTAAGTGCTATGCCTAAACACCAAGGGAAGGCAGCTGCCCACACTGCAGCAGGTTGTTCGCTTTGTGGCACGAAAGGGGCACACAGCACAGAAGGAGGCAAGATGAGGACAAGCCTAGCGAGGAGGCTACGCGTCGCGCTGTCGTTGTGTCGCTGGATAACCGGGAGGCCTGCGGGTCTCCAACCTGCTCTCCACACCTCCCTCCACCGCCCTTCTCGCCAAGCGCCGTCGGGGCTGCCCGCTACGGACTACAGCGCCCATCATGCCACGCGGCACGAAGCCCGCCGCGCGCCCTAGAGCCGCCTCGCTTAGCATGCCGGGAGGCGTAGTTCTCTCCTGGAGGCTGGGCGGGGCGAAAAGGAAGGCAGCCAATAGGAGGGCGCGGGGGTGCGGGCTATCTCTCCTCACGGCCAATAGCGTTCGGGCACTGCCTGCCAGTCAGGAGGGTTTCCACGGGGAGCGTCGCGTCACGTCACGTCGCGTCAGGGGGCGCGGGGCAGGAGGTCGGGCGTGGCGGCTGCCGGCGTCGGCGGCCATGGAGCTGGGCGCGGTGCTGGAGGCCGTGGAGGGGCATAGCGACGCCGCCGCCGAGGCCGCGGAGCGGGCCCTGCTGCGGTACAACGAGGAGGTAACGGGCCGGGGTGGGGTGGGTGTACGTGGAGTATGAGGGCTGTCCTGCGGCCTGCCCGCCTCGAGGGGCTGTGACCGGCAGGTAGCCCTCGGGAGAGGCTCGGAGACAGCCCCGGAGCGCCTCGGGTCCAGCTCCCCCGGCCCGTTCCCGCTGCTGTGCGGGGGCTGAGCCGCCCTCGGGCGGGGCTCTGCCGGGCAGCATCCCACCTGTCTGCTGCTGGCCCGGGGTTTGGCTCCGGGTGTGATCCGAGCGCAGCTGTGTCGAGCTGTGCGTCTGCCGAAATTCAGGGGTTTTGTGACAGGAATGAACGTTTCGGTTTTTTGTTCGAGGTTCCCATGGCTGAGGTGAGGGGAAAAATCGAAGGTGGATGGGTGTGTTCTTGGGTGAAGCCCAAGGGTGGGGACTGCAGCGTGTAAAGGGCACTGCCTCTGCAGGACTGTTATCTGCGGAGCCCGCTGGACTCATCTGCTTTAGCTCTTTGAATTCTAAGGCTCAGAGCAGGGCTCAGATGAGGGAACCTTCCGTCTCCTGTGTTTAATCTCAGAAATGACCCTGTGTTAAATGCGTTGTTAGGAAGTGTGCGTGCGCACGCATTGCTTCTTGCACTTGCTGCGCTGTGTTCCTTGCCTTCTTGGGAGCTTCACCAAATGAGTTTTTTAGGCTTAAGTGGAATTCTCAAGGACAGTGAGAGCTGGCACACTTTCTGCTCGGGGATTTCTAGCTTTTAAACAGACTTCTGGAGTTAGGTGTGTGGCTCAGTGCTTCTTTGGAAGTGGGTCTCAGCGTGATGTTTCACTTACTGTGGTGTTCAGAATTTCACCTTAACACCTCCTACATCTAGTTCTGTGCAGTGCTAGTGGCTCAGATAGATTGCTGGGGGGCCAGCAAAGGCTGGGCAGAGTAGTCCAGGTTCTAGGTCCTCCTTCCGTTTCTTAGTCTTCTTAAGTAACAAACTGTTTTTACTGAAGAGGAGTGGTAAATGTAGTTTTAAGGTACAAGAGACTATAGAAAAGCTGAAAGAACTCAGTAGGAGAGAGGAGCGAGAGTGGACCTGGCCCATTTGTGATGCTTATTTTATTCCAAATCTCTGTTCTTTCTCATATTATTCCTTTCTTGTTAACCTTATCTTGGTTAACTGCTCATCTTTCCCTGTAAGCTGCCTGTGGTTGGTGTCTTCCTGAGCTTGTGTGGTTCACTGGTGGTGCTGGGAGCCCTGTGCCAAAAAGGAAGTCATTTAGGGCTGGAGCTCCTCTCCTAAGAAGACAGGCTGAGGGAGCTGGGCTTCTTCAGCCTGGAGAAGAGAAGGCTGTGAGGAGACCTCATTGCAGCCTCCCAGTATTTAAAAGGGGATTATAAGAAAGGAGGAGAATCAGCTTTTTTCTCAGGTAGATAGTGATAGGACAAGGGAGAACGGTTTTAAGCTCAAGGAGGGAAGGTTTAGATCAGATGTCGGGGGAAGTTCTTTACAGAGAGAGTGGTGAGGTGCTGGAATAGGCTGCCCAGAGAGGCTGTGGATGCCCTGTATGTGGGAATGTTCAGGACCAGGTTGGATGGTGCCTTAGGCAGCCTGGTCTTGTTCCAGATCTGGAGGTTGGTGGCCCTGCCTGTGGCAGGGGATTGGAACCTGATGGTCCTTGAGGTCTCTTCCAACCCAAGCCATTCTGTGATTCTGCGATTCCTGCCGCCCTTAGCTTAGAAGTTCTTCAGTGTCATTAACTTGTGTTACTCCTGTTCTGTACCAGCAGCAAGGTAACTGAAGCTGTTGGTCAGAGGCACTTGTGAAGCCTGTGCTGTTGGGTAGAGTGGAAAAAGTGCACTGGTTGACGTGGCTGCTCTCTTTAGCTGACACTGGTTTAAATCAGACCTTTAAAGTTCTGTAATTTAACAGCTGGTGTTCATGCATAACAAATGTAATTATTTTTTTTTTAAACAGAATCGAGCTGTTTTCAGATTTGATCCAGCAGATGAAGAGAAAAGAAAGGTAAGTAAAATAGGCTGCTGAGCTCCGTGTGTGCTCTGGTTAGAAGTAGAACAAAGGGATGCAAAAACTCCAGCAAAAAAATCTCTGTCTCAAATGAAATAGCAAAGGAGAAACCCATAAGCGATTTTCTGGAGTACATGTTTGGTGGAAGAAAAATAAAGATACAAACATTTTGCAAGACGTTTTTGTTTTCTCTCTTTTCAGTAGGTAGCAGTACCCCAGTATTTCTTGTCTCCGTTAGATAGTTGAGTATTAGTTGGTGAGATGAAGGGGTGAGCGTAGAGCTGTGAAGCTGCAGGGCAGACAGCACTGCACCAGAGTGCTCCTCCAAGGGAAGCTGTCATCATCAGAACACACACACACACTGTGTGCGAGGCTGCCAAGGTGGGCAATGTTTTTCTAGCGGGGAGCTGTGCAGGTGTGTCAGCGCCTGACAGGTCCTGTGAGATTCATCCACGTCTTTGCATTTAAGGCTTCAACTGCCCTTGACTGCCACCCCCTGTTATTTTTATGACATAATATGTAGTGACAGACCCCCTTTTTTTTTTTGTCTAATTAGATTTTGGGCTGATTTCTGTAATTTGAAATTTCAGTAATTAGAGTGCCGCTGTTGTCTCTCATAATTCAAAATAAAACAGGAACAAATGTTGCATGGAAGTCTTCCCTGCAGCGTTCCTGTAGAATAGGTTTGTTTCACAAACCTGGGAGCTCCCTGGGAAGTGTCCTTTCGTGCTTTCCCTTTTGCATTTTACGGAACAGCTGTTACAGACTTAAGGAGATCTGACATTTTTTTTCCGCTCTTGGTGTGTGTAGCTTTCTTGGTTTGGATTTAGGTCTGTGTTAAATGTGAAGTTATAGCAGGATTTTCACAGGCAACGCCTTTACTTTGTTATAGGATTTGGAAATTTCGATCAATATTGAACGCTATCGTTGAGCGACAGCCAGCATGACAAAACTGTCAAGCCTGTGCCTTTAAGCTGAATGTTCTAGAGGTGGACATAGAGGTCTGTAGTGTTTTATTCAGTGCTGTAAGGCTGTTGCTGTAGTTGGTTGGGGTTTCTGGCTTGATAAGAAGTATTCTGAAAGTACTTGATAGAATTTTAACTTAAATTGGTTAAATTCTTGCACGTTTTTGGAGCAAATTGCTGGTCTTTCTGTGATATTGACTTAAGGCTCAACAAAGGTCATCAAGGAATATTTAAGATAGCAAACAGGCTTACCAATTCTGTACTAAACAATGTTTTTTTTCTTAAGTGTGTGTTTTTGTAGTGTTACTTTCTCAATAGAAAGGACCTTTAACTGGGGTGCCTTGGTCACGTAGGATTAAGGCAGCTTTTGGTTGTATGTGCATGGTAATGAAAAGCTGCATCGTTTTGTTGTTGTTGTTCTTGAATCCACCCTCATTATTCTCCAAAAAGCAGATGATAAAAATGCCCTGTCCTGGTTTCAGCCGAAACAGTGTTAATAGGACACCAATGCTTTGGCTGTTGGGTGCTGGCCACTCCGTGGGTCAGAGCCAGGGCAGGTGGCCTAAACGAGGCAAGGGATTGCTCCATGCCATGGGATGTTAAGGGGAAGGCTGTAAAGCTGTGGTGAGTTGGCTGGGGGCACAGCTGGTGCTCGGGGGCTGCTGGGGGTTGGTTGGCAGATGGTGAGGCGCTGTGCTGCTGGTGGGCAGGCAGCTGTGGTGTTGTTGGGTGTTGGTTGGCAGGTGGTGAGTAATTGCATTGCAGCTATGTATGGTATCACTGCATTTCTGTTTTCATTTTCCTTTTCTGGCTTAGTAAATAGTTTCTATCTCAACCCGTGAGCACTGTTTTGTTTCTAACTCTATCTTATCCCACCTGGTGGTGTGAGTGAGAGAATGGCTGTGTGGTGTTTAGTTACCTGCTGGGCCTAAACCATAGCAGAGTCCTCTGAAGAGATGCCACTAAAAAACTGTATGCTTCTAAAGCTTCGGAAGTTGTGCATGCAGACATACTCTTAATCTTTATTCCTCAGTCACCCCTTCCACCTTATTTTACATGGAGGAGGAGAGCGTGTCCAGGTTGAGAAACTGGTCACGAGAGAACAACAGGAATTAAGAGATGTGAAGCCAAGCTGACAAGAGGCAGTGAGGGTTTTGGGTGGTAAGATTGGTGTGCTTGCGTTTTTAATACAATTACTTAATTGAATATGTTCAGTATCCTTAGTGTCTGTAAAGCATTCAGCATTCTGCTCTCATCCTTCAGTTAAAGTCAAAAAAATAAAAATGGTTTAGATTGGAAGGTAAAATAGTACCGTGTTCTCCTGAGGTTGTCTCCAAAACGAATGGGATTTGCTCACGTACTTCATGATGCAGCCTCGTGCTAATCAGCAAGTCTCATTTTCTTGTTTAGTTACACCAAAATACCCTAGAATTGATAGAACTCACAGTTCTGCTGTTATCAGCTTAAAATACTTGCAGCAGAGGAGAGTTTAGATGAAGGGTCACAATCCATAATCAAGTTGTGTATTGGACTAGAAGTTCTGATGCCAGGGAGAATACAGACAGAAATTTGCTAGATAGCAAAAGTAGCAGTACACGCTTGTTAGCAGTCTCTTCTTGCATATTTGGTTTATTTGTGCATAAGATTAAATTTTCTTTTAGTTATTCCATCTGGCAAGCCTAGCAGACATTGTTGTAAATCTTTCTGGGCAGTGCAAGAGTAGAAGTTAAGGATGAACAGCAGAGCAGTGCATGCTTGGTTCTTTCTCCTCTTTGCTGCCTCACCACACAGCTTTAGCCATGATTTTAAGCTTTTAAGGTTGTGTCTGTAGTGTAATTGTATTTAATGTGTTTGTAACTGAGCTTTATGCTGTTTTATAGTGGATGCTGTTAGAGAAAGAGCACCCCATGTGCAAGTGACATGCTGTGAAATATGAAAGAGTAAGGTCAGAATTATGACTTGATTACAGAGGCTGGATGGGTCAGCCAGCAAAAGCTGTGTGGTCGTGATGTGGCTGATGAATCCCATGCTTTTAGGCTGTACATTGGCAGCCAGTTTGTGACGCTGAGCTCCTGCAGGAAGGTGGGTTGTCCCTTTTTGAGGACAGAACAAGGCAAGGCTGTCCTGCTTGATGAGCAAATCTATCTGGACTTAGCCACTGGGCATTACAAGCTTGTTTTCTACCATCTTGTGATGCACTCATAGGAGCTGTGGCTTGTCCTGGTTGTGTTTTGTTTAATGATGTGTGTCTGTGTTGATGTGTGCTGTGAGCTGCAGAAGGTACGTTTCTGGTAACCTGGGGAAGGGTCACAGGCATGGTGTCTGTGTGTGGTACAGCAGGCGTCCTAGGTGATGGCTGCTTGGTCTCATACAAAAAGGAATGTTTTCCTTCGAACCACTTTCTCCTCATTTAAATAGCGGAGTAAATGGGCTTAGCTTTGTTCTCTGTCATTTCTACCTTGACAAACTCAAATCCTGCTTGTGGAGTAGTAGCACTCTTGTGCTGCTTGCAGACTTAGAACAGCAGGAAAACCACAGCGTTGTTGTAGCCTGGAAACTTCCACCAGCACTGATTTCCTGGTTACCAGGGCATGCAGCTGGAAGGAGCTCAGCATCGTTTCCCTGGGTGATAGAACAGGGCTAATCTGTCCAAGGTAGTAAGCAAGACTGGCTTTTAAATTGGCTGAAGATGAATTAGAGAGGGGAAAAAAGAAAAAGCAAGCAGCAGCCAAATGTAAGAGCATTATTCATAAGCTATATTCTTACCTGAAATTATAGAACGTTTATGATTTATGTATTTCCTCTTATGTTTTGTCTGCTTCACCACTGGTATTACTTAGAGCACTTGGTTTTCACATTACAAAAAGAGAAAGGGAGTGCTGATAATCAGTTTGACAGCTCTTCTCTCCTTGTCACAAGAAAGCTGTCTCCAGCTTACTGTGTTGGGTCAGCCCTGTGACATACAAATCTCAAGTCAGAATGTCTTTGTGTACTCTTAACTTACTGCTCAGGTTGACTTTGAGCATAATAGGTCTGAAACTGAAAGCCTGCTTTAGTGGACTAAAATTTCCAGAGCAGCCTCCTCCTCACACTGCTGAATGTTTTAAAGGTGTCAGAATCGATGATGCCAAATCCACAAATGTATTGTGGGACTCTCCCTACTGGTTAAATTCTTGGGAGATTCCTTAAGGCTGTGGGCTGTATGCATTTGAACTCTGGAAGGATGGAAGCAGTAAAGTATGTTATTGTAGCAAGATGCTGTCATATGTGATATAAAAAACCAGTTGTTGATAGATAGTACTGTTGGCACTGTGACACTTCTGGGAGGTCTGAAGGATCCTGCAGGCACAGAGGAATGGAGCTGCTTTGCTCCCAGTAACTTCAGTGCAAGCTTTTAAAGTCTGCTGGTGAGTGTCCTATAAAAACATTAAGCTCAGGCTCTCCTGTGGGCGCACTGTGTGGTATCTCAGTATTAATTGTTGTTGTTCTGGCTTCACTGAAATCTCTTAAGGGAGTACGACTCTGTGAAGGAAAAGTTACAAAGTGTCCTTCATTAGTGGTAAGCATTTGTTCTAATTCCTTCTGGTCCTGCCCAGTCCCACCCAGCCTTCTCAACTTGTTTTACATTTTATGTCAAGACAGCGAAACTCATCTCTCCTTTAAAACCCTTCTTAACCACTGGATTACAGAGGCTGTATGGGGCTTTCCCTCTCTGTGTTTGAGAGGGAGAAAAGCAGGGCTGCGTGAGTGCACTTTTGCAGAATTTCACCTCACCTATCGGTGACGGATGGAACAAAGGCACCTGGTTTGGTTCTTGACAGCACAGATTAATGCATGCTCCTCACCTTACTTATGGAGTGCCACCCAGCCTGGGCTCAAATATTCAGACCTGCAACTTGAGCCTCTGCCAAAGAGGCCAACCTCCTGCTGTCAGTGCAGGCTGAACTATGAGATTTCAAAGTGAAGATTGAATCCCCAACGTGTACGAGTGTACGCCCTCCAAAAACTGGATATGACCTTCTCAGAGAAGGTTATCTAGTTCTCTCTTTATTCAACACAGTTGGATCTAAACACTAGATGTTATTGTCCTAACTTGCTGAGAAAGTGAAAGATTGAATTATTCCAAATAGTCTTGAGCTTACTTTCTTAATGCCTTGGATGATTGATTTTGAAACATAATGGCACAGTAAAATTGATTAGCTTATTCTTTTAATGCTGCTCCTCTTAGCAGAAATGATGAGCCAACTTCTTACTAAGCAATTCCATGTTATGCCTCCCTGGTCCTGAAATCTCTTAGTTCTGATTTGCCAAGAGCATAGTTTCTCTTTAACTCTCTACAACGCATATTCAATGCAGTCTAGTGAAAATTAAAAAGAGAAAAACCCATGTAAAATGCAGCATTTTGTGTTACATGAGAAGGACTTTTCTTTTAAGGGAAGCTTCTGAATAACATGGAGAGCTACGCAGACCTACAGTTTTGAAAACTCATGTCCAGTTCATCATAATTATTGCTAACGTTTTTATCTGCACGTGTAGATGCTGCTGTGAATCTTCATGCTTACAGCAAAGTAGAAGATAAGTTTGAGGAACAGATAGCAATACAAATGAGGTAAGCAACAGCAGAGCTATGTGACCGATTGAGGAGATGCATTTCGTTGGAAATGATTTTGTCACTGACCAGCTGCAGAAATAAGTTGAATTAAATGAATCAAGAACGTGCTTCTGTTGAACTTCCAGAGTGAACTTAAACTCAGATTTGAAAATTATGAAAAACATGGGTCAGAAGAGGAACTAGAATGATTCCAGCCAGTGCAGGAGAAGGCAAGCATGACTTGGTACCATGTGCCATTTGTTTAGGAAAGTGGGAACGTCGTGTGCTCTGACCTCACAATCCTTGTTGAATCCAAAGGTATCATGGCTTCTGGTTCACTTGTGCTAAGACAGTAAGCATACGCTCACTATAGTGTCTGTCACATTATTTCTCAGCTCTTAAGGAAGGATGAGGAGGACTCATCTCGTTCTGTGTCCATTCTTAAAAAGAATAAATATTTTGTTTTCAAGTTCAACCTCACAAGTATGGTTAAAAAATAAGTAACAAAATAAATCTGGTCTGCTCACGTTGCTCTGCATGTGGTATTGCCTCCTCCTGGTCTGTCAAGATGAATGTGTTTATACCTTGGCATACACAAAGAAGTCCTAAGAACACTTGACCTGAGAATAAGTGAAGATGTTACAAAACCAGGCACATCTCCTGTGTTCTGCTACTGTAGAATTTCTATTCTCCGTGGACTCTTCTGGCAGTTCTGTTAGGAATATGGTCTGCTACTAAGGAAAGTGGAAAATCGGAATAAGATGTATTTCCAAGTTATTTAGCAACAGGTTTTTTTTTCCTTGCTTTAATTAAAATGTGAGTGATAAGCATTCCTCTTCTGGTTCTTAGAGTATCTATGGCATACGTCAAAAATAAAAATGCAGAAAATGAGAAATACAATGATAACATTATATTTCTGTAATGTTTAGCAGAGTTCTTGCTCACCTTTGAATTGCAGCTTGTCTGGAATTGAATAATCTGTATCTAAATTAAATTTTTTATGCAGTAAAGCAGTACTGCTTGCTTGGATTTGGATACTCACAGAATGGAAACTGTATTGCTTTGTTTCTGCTCTAATCCAAAGGCACGTGTAAGTAGAGAGAGTGATTTGCCAGAGGGGAAGAAGCAAAGGAAAATAGTTTTCTTTTCTCACTGAGACATTATTGATGCTGAGAAGCGACAGTAAATTCGTCTGATGTAGTGTAGTCAAAGTTCAGTAGTCCGTGAGCTAAGAAAAGTGGGCATAGGTCAAGTGTGCTTTATAAGCGTCTGCTTCAAAGAGAAAGAGGAGATGGAAAAGGACCTCACGTCCAGGCACCACCGGACCAAAGAGCAAGATTGTGAAGTGTCCAAATTTTCAGTAACTTCTATTATTCCCAACTGAGATTGAGCCAGGAAAATAGAAGCATCCATTAAGAAGCACCTCTGTTTAACAGAGGTTGCCTTAAAAAATGCGATTGGCCTGTAAATATGAATGGTGACATGGAAGTAAAGCAATAATACTTTTTTGCCCAAAGCCATATAATAGATCTATGGCTGAGCAAGGAAGAAAACGCAGGTGTCCTGTATCTCAGGATGTTGCTTTCTATATAGGATGGCGTTGCTTCTTAGCATCAAGTGCTTGTTTATGCTGTCAGGAGGAAGGATCAGAATGGATTAATACCTTGCTTGTCAAGACAAGATGACAAATGACTATTTCTGGACTTTGTGCTTCAACACACAATAAAATTCTAAAATGTGTAAATATTACTTATGCTGCAGCATGGACAAAAGGAACACTGTGTATTGCTCTTTCTTCAGCTTACCATTAGCCCAACAGCTGAGAACTCTTGAGTTTTAGAGAAGTGAATGTATTTTATAACTGAAAAAAAAAAAGTTTGAAAAGACTAAAAATGACCTTGTTTATGTGTAGATGTGAAAAACAGGACTTGTGAAAGTTGCAGCTGCTTTCTGAAAGTTGAAAATATAAATAGCAAAAGTTAAGCTTGTAGTTTAGTGGGTAGGAGCAAGCCCCTGAAATGTGGACGATCATAATATAGTATGTGAAGTGTGGGGGGATGCCTCACTGGTTGAATTCTTTCACTTGCTTTCGTTTCAAACCAACTAAGTAACGTCAGCACCCATTAGGTTATGCCATGCTAATGTGCAAGGTGGGGGGGGGGGAGGGGGAAAGCACCGCCTGAAGAAAATGAAAAGGGTGATAGTGCTTTTGTGGCTTCTTCCTTTTCTGTTTCTCATCCCTGTACGACCTTGACACCGTGAAGAAAACAGAAGCTGTGGCTTTTGGTTTTGGTTGTCTCCAAGGCAATTTGGTCTTGTTCCCATGCTTCAGAAGTTTCTCTGAATCTGGATCTTCAACCAGCTTCAGATCCTCTGAGTTTTCCATGACTCCTATTGGCACTTAAGATGAACCAGCTGAGTTTCACTTTCTGATACCAGAAGCAGTGCAAGCAAGAAGCTGTACGTTGGTTCCTTTAAAACTGCTCTTGATAGCTTGCTAGGGCCTAACTGGAGAATTTTGTAAGAATTTTTTCGTGGATTTCTACTCCACGAGTCCTACATCTTAGAAATATATATATATATTTTTTGCTCTAATGACTAGGAAGCTTAGTAACTTAGTCTGAAGTGTGTAATGGTTTAGTTATTAATGTAGTATGCGTAGGAGTGCGTAATGCTTTTAAAAAGAACCTCTATCCTTGCTTATGTTGTAGAATCTTTTATACAGCCGAGGCTTCGGGAAGGTGTAGGAAATGAAGTACTGTACAAACATACAGATTCTTTTTTTTTTTCCAAGTTTTAAGTAGGTTGCTAAATCTCAAAACATCACTTTTGTTTTCAGATCAGTGTCTATCTTAATTACAATTAATCACACGATTCATTTCAATTAATCATAGGTAAGAATCTGCTGCTGCTGCGTTTCGCTAAGATCTGAAGCCAGGAGGTGATGGTTTTTATAACCTTTAATTAAACTGCAAGGGTAGTCTTCAAAGGTATGGAGGGAGGTAAGGCTTCCGTCTCCCATGGCGAGTTCGTGGGAGTTTGGTTCCCTTTGGGATCTGTCCCGCAGCGCTTCTGACATTTTGCGGTGACGCTTCCCTAGCAGCAGGTGGGCGCAACTTACTGACAAGAGATGGTGGAGGCTCCCTTGGATTTCAAAGACAGTTGGTTCGGATCACATCCTTTATGAGTTGATCCCTGTTATTTGAAGTCCCGTCAGAAACCTTCAGTGATTTTTATGTTAGCACTAGTCGTGAGTTTGTAGTACTGCATTTATTTAGCCTAATAGAAACGGGCTTAGGCAGGGGACAGGATAAACTGGCGTTTTCCTATCTGGAGTTCTCTGAACTGTCTGTTCAAGACCTGTTGTATATCACATCATACACACTTTGTGGCTGTTGCTTCAGCTTGCAGAGTGAAGTTAATTGTGTGGAAAATTCTTTTAACAATAAAGCAAAGTTCTCATAAGGAGGGAAGCTGTGTTCAGGTAAATTGACTGGGAGTCTAGGCTGGTCACTTCTTCTTTCCTAAATGTTTTTAATTTATTTTTTTTTTTAAACACCTCGAAGGTGCCACCTCCAGAAACTTTTAGGTCTCACAAACTGTGCTTATGGCAGAGGGCTGTACAGCTCAGTGGGAGCAGAGTTAGGTTAGCATCCTCTTCTAGGCATTTGCCCCTGAAATTCATGAGGTACAAACCTATGCTCCCATAGGGCGGTCAGCTGCAGTTTCTATAAACCTCTAACCAAGAATTGTCATGTTGCTTGTGCAATACTAAGAGGTGGAGCTCACCCCTGGTTTCCAACTCCTACTGGCTAGGGCCAGTCAGAGCTGCCCAGATGGAGTCAAGGCCTTGCCTGGCTGGGGCATGCTTTTGGGTGGGCTTCACCCCAGGACAAGCATACTTCCAATTATACTGCCTTTGTTTACAGAATATCTTTTTAACACTGTTGGAGATTTTTTTTTTTATCCCTTATTCTTCTGGAGCATCTGTTCTAGATTTGCTCTAGACAACCTTTCTTCTTTATTTTGGCTTTAGCTGTAGTTATTGCGGTAACGAGGCTCTGCTTGTCACAAGTGGAGCTTTGTGATCTTTGTGCCTGGGTGTTGGGGTGCTGTGCTCCCCACCTTTCTGGTGGCAATGAGAGGTGCCATTCCAGAGACCATTCCCTTAGCACTACTTCTTACTAACACTACTATTCTTGTAGGCTCTTCTATCATTTTCATATAAACATATGTTGCCTGAAACTATCGTACAAGTTTTGTGTCTTGAGATGACTTCTGCAGCAGGACCGTTCGAATCAGTTGCTCTTCTGCTTCATTGGGAGTTTTCAAGGCAGTGGTCAAGACACAAAGCTGGAGGGTGAGAAGCAAGGAGGAACTGTGTCCTATGAGGCACAGTACAGTCGATACTACCTCTTACATGAGAACTTCTTCATAACTATACCTGTATGTAGTGTTGCTATAGTGAACATAGGGCATAAAAACCCTACGGAGTCCTCTATCATCCAACAATCTCTTCTGTCCTGTCTTGTTTCCCTTTTGATTGATTTTTCTCATTGCTTCTTTCCGTCATATGAAAGTTGATTCTCCTTTAATTCAGGTATTGCTGTTCTGAGCTGGAGATTCTGGGAAGTATTTTTTCTGCGTTTTTCTATTTACCCCTACAATCACACTTGTGTAAAGTATCAGTGAATATTTCAACTTAAAGGGCAGGTTGCATTGACAAAGCAGTGGTTTTACTGCTTTAGTGGTACTGCTACAGCCAAAGTATTCCAATAAAAGTCTCCTATTGTGTTCCTGTGTCAGTCAGAGATAGTCACAATTAACATGGGAGAGGTTGGTAGACTGTGTTGAAATGGTACAAATGAAGAACAAATACTTGTATGCTTGGCAGTTACTTAGGTTTGGTTTCACTTCTCCCAGTTTCCTGATGGAAACAGCCTCCACTTACAGTTTCACAGGTCCTGAGGGTGTGGCTGTTCTACTTCAATATGTTCTTAAAACCTTTCACTTCTCTCTAGCCTTTTTATTCTGACTTTTTCAGACCTGAAACTGAGGAAACTGTAGAACTGGCAGTGGTAGATAGCATCTGTGCTACAATTTGGGCTTAACACTTTTGCCAGCGTTGATGTATTTGGGTGCATCTGTGTGGAAGGCCGCTCTTACTGATCTTTGGAGATCCTTCCTAATGGTTTATGTTTTGAAAAGCTAATACAGAATACCTGTTCTCCCAAATCAAGTCAGCTGAACACTCAAAAGTAGGAGCTTAGCAAAAGTTGTTTACTTGTTGCTAGCAATGTTGAAGTGGAACTGATTGGATTTTTGTTTGTTTGTTTTTGTCTTTGCTCAGAAACTGTGTGAGGGAATTCTGAACATCCTGGAAAAAGACACAAAAACCTCATGTCAAACTGCCTGTCTGGAAGCGCTGCGGATTCTGTCCAGGGACAAGAAGGTTCTAGTGCCTGTAACCACAAAGAGGAACATGCAGCTCCTTATGAGACTAGCAAAGCTGGATGCTGTGGAAGATCCTTTGGAGAGGGTGTCTGAATTTCCTGTTATAGTAGAAGCTTTAAAATGCCTCTGTAATATAATTTTTAATAGCACTGTTGCACAGAAGCTCAGTTTGGAACTGAATCTTGCAGCCATGCTCTGCAATCTTCTGAAAAAATGCAAGGACCGGCAGCTGGTTGGTGACATTAAATGCTTCGATTTGCGTCTTCTCTTCCTCTTGTCGCTTCTGCACACAGATATTAGATCGCAGTTGCGTCAGGAACTACAAGGGGTGCAGGTTTTGACTCAGGCTTTGGAAAGCTCCCTGAATGTAAGATGGACAGAAGAATATAAAGCAGCGGAAGATCACGACAGGCCGCCTTTATCTTTGCAAGAGACAAATTGTGCCATTGAGGCACTGAAGGCTCTTTTTAATGTAACGCTTGACAGCTGGAATGTCCACAGCAAGGTAAGGTTTAGTTGAAGCGATTTTTATTTAAATGGGTTTTGCTCAACCTGCAAGATCCAGAACCAACATAAGCAGCAGTTTTTGTCCTAGCTCCAGAGCAAGGATTTTAGTTCTGTATTTTTACTACTGTCATTCTAATAGTATATAGATTGTGTTTTTCAAAAGAGCAGCTGAGGTACTACTGAAATTTTGTATTGGTGTCAGAGCTTTTCTGTATGAAAAACCAGTCTGAGAAAATTCCTTTGAATATGTGAATACTGATTGTGTCATATATTGATCAGAAGTGACTGGAGAGTTGGTGGACCTGTCCTATGAAGAAAGGCCGAGGGGGCTGGGCTTGTTTAGCCTGGAGATGGGAATGCTCTGGGGAGATTTCACTGTGGCCTTCCAGTACATAAAGGGGACCTACAGGAAAGGTGAGGAGACGTTTTGCCAGGAACTGTAGTGATAGGACAGTGGGGAATGGTTTTAAACTAAAAGAAAGAAGATTTAGGTTAGGTGTTAGGGAGAAATTCTTGACGCAGAGGGTGGTGAGGTGCTGGCACAGGCTGCCCAGAGAAGCTGTGGGTGCCCCATCCCTGGAGGCTCAAGGCCAGGTTGGATGGGGCTCTGGCAGACTGAGCTGGGGGGTGGCAGCCCTGCCCATGGAGGGGACTTGGAACTGCCTTTAGGGGCTCTTCCAATCTGAGCCATTCTGTGATCTTGGGGTTTTAAGAGGTGTTGAGTCTCTAATGCTCATTGCTCGTAATGCAAAAGTAACTTTTTTTGCTCTTATTCCTACTTAAGCAGAAAAAGAGAAGTCTTTTCAATGTGTTTTCTGTTTAATGGGAGAGTAGCTTGGATGATATCATGAAATAATTAGAAGTATATGTTTCCAAACAAGAAATGCAAAATACAGTAGAGTGTGTCAAGGAAGACTGTTTAATGAGAGTCTGAGACTTCTGAAAGAAAATAAACTGTTCACCAGTAATGAGTTGGCGAGGAAAAACTGTAATGTAGCTGTACCAGATGGCTACATCCCTTGAGATTGTGGACTGTAGCAACAGAGTAACAATTAGAGCTGAGGACTATAACTGGTTTTATTTCTGTTTTTCTGGGCTTGAGGATAAGCCCATCAACTGTAATTTCCAGCCGTGAATAAGTGAAAAAAAACCAACAAATACTGTTTTGAATGTCTTTTTCTCCCATCGTCCCAGCTCCAGTGTTGATTTTAAACATGATCTTTTAAGATTAGGTCATGTACAAGAACCGAACACACTTTCATTGCTATCTTATTCATAGAATTTATCTATTTTTTTATGGCAATCCGAGATCTATTTTTTCTCACAGACAGTTATACTTGTTTTGTGTTGTATCCTCGAATTTATAAACAGAAACAATAATAACTTCTGTTGAATAACTTAAGCCTGCACTAGAATAATAGCATTAAGTAGATTGAAGGGCATTCTTAGTCCACATCATATTGTCTCTAAAACAGTTTTGTTAACTTTCCATTGAGCATTGTAAGTCTGTGGTGTATGAAGCTAAGTAGAAGGTAACAGTGGTTAAAATAGACAAATAATCATTCATCTTAGTGCATTGTACTGAACAACAAATATGATACTAATTATTACATTCAAAAATGTAAAACCCTGTAGAAGTATGAAGGTTGTTATTTTCATTGATATCTTAGGGACACCAAATGAGAAGCTATATCCTTACACTTAAGATTATTTGGTTGTGGGAAAAATCAGAGAAGCTAATGCTTCAGATTTTAGGGAAATGTGAGGACGGTGAGGGGATTTTACCTTGTTGATTTTCCTGACCTAGTCCTGGTCTTTAAAATACCTTTAGCTATATACCTTAAACTTTGTCAGAGAAAGTTCTTCGTATTTTGGAGGTAAGGGCTTGATTCAAGAAGAACGACCCAAAGTCAAGTGTATAACAGACGTATATGAATGTTTTGCTACTTAAGAATTTAAGAAGAATCACTTTTGTGATTCGTGACTTCTGTGTGGAGGTAATGTCAGGTATTAATCTGGAAAATGAACCGATATTACGTGTTCACCTCTCGAGAAGTAATGTCTTGAAATCTCAGTCTCAAAGTTGGTATACTTCCTCAAGATTCCCAGTATTTTCTAAAATTAAAAATGGAGCTTACAGCAGAAGGATGGATGGGAGGAGGTAGGGAGTTGTGTTAGCTGGTGAGGTTTCATTCGGCACCTGCCTTTGGTGTAAGGGAGGCTTTCTCCCACAGATCTTTTCCTCCTTGAAAAACCCATGCAAGCAGCTGTTAGGAAGATTCCCTTCAGATTTCAGGACATTTTAGTATTAATAACCTTTTTATTTAGTTGGCTTATTGGATGAGAGCTGAAGTCATTCTGGGACAGGAGAAATTTCTTTCATGTTTTGAGATGGAGTTTTATATAATGAGTTATTGCGAAACATTCCTAAAAGCAAGCAACCCTTAAATTAAAAAGCTCTTTGGTAGTGGTAAGCTCTTAACAAGATATTAGGTGATGTTCTGCTTAGCAAATATCCCTGTGGAAATATTAATGATCTGTAAGAAAAGTAAACGGCATGTTAATTAAGGAGGCTGAAGATGCAGAGGTTGAAAAGATGAGAAACAGGCAGGCTGGAAAATAAAAGGAGACCAGAGAGGTTAGGCGTGTGGGTAGAAAGCTAAATGAAACTCTTCATGAGGAGAAAAGAACCATCTGAAACACTGGTATTTAATGACTGCAGAGGATTTCAAAGTAGCAAAGCCAGAAGAGAGCTGCAGGTGGTACAGTTGGCAGATTTTGATGCTGATGTTACACATGATGTGTCAGGGTGCTTTGTGTGAAGTCAAATACACAAGAACATATGATGGATGCCAAGAAGAGCTAATAAAGTGGATGAGACAACGACAGAAGCAGTTTCATGATTACATTTACTGGCACGCTTCTGTGTAACTGCACTGTGGTGAAAGGTTGGAAGGAAGAGTTGTTTGGAGAGAGCAAAAGGAGGACGAATAAGGTTGCTGAGTGTAGAGAAGTTATTAAGGAAATGTAGAAAAAATGTCGAGGGAACAGAAGCAAGCAAACTAAGAAAGGAAACATATTGGGTGGGAGAAAGAAACTGTTGGCAGCAAAAGGGCTGAGTGAGAACGAGGCGAGCAAAGAACATATGTAATCTAAACTGATGAAGAGACATCGGTCCTGGGTGTAAACAGAAAAGAAGATCGGAATGTTATATTAGGAATAGTTGTATGGAATTGGGCACATAGTTCTTATGGGGTTTTCTGTTAGCAGGGAGTCATTAACCTGGAAGAAGGTCCCCTTGCCTTTTAAAAGGCCTCATTTATTAAAAGGCCAGCATATGAAAGTACATTGCATTAAGCATTCGGTGAACTCTAAGGTGAAGTCCTTTTATTGGTAGGGATGGATGTTGTGATCTAATAGGTATTTTCCATTTTTAATTTTTATTATTCTAGTGACCTGAACCCCTCACTTGCAATCTTCAAAATGAAAAAATATCTTCATAATTTATATTTATATAGAATGAATCTCATCAATTTCGTTACATGGCTGCCATCCTTCGATACTGCTTATTAACCACGGGCCCCACTGAAGACAAAACTGAAGAGTTGCACAGGTTGGTAAAATTGCAGAGGCAATCTACTTATGTTATTCTTACAAAATAAATAAGTTGCTTTCACTGATATCTGAAGTGGGAATCTGAGAACTAGTGAAAACTATAATTCTATAGTGGAATGCAACTCTTGTTGTTTTGCATAGAAGTTGATGGAAAACTGTGAGGTTTTTGTATGTAATTTCTGTAGTTTTGATCCATAGTGGAAGTAACACATTGATACTTTTATCTCCAGTAGTTCAAGAGTACGAGTTGTACAAGTATCAATTCCTTCATAACTATTTGTTCCGAGGAAATCACCTTGCAGTTTTAGGTGTGTTAGTTTCTCCTCAGTCCCACGCCCAGCTGCTTTCTTTATATTTGCCTCCAATTACTCAGTCGAAACGCGTTGTTCTTACTGATGTCTGGTGGTTCTCCCCTGTTCAGTGTTAATAGTCTTTTTCCATGACATTTTTATTTTTAATTAAATCGAGCTGTTCAAAGAGCTGAGCAGTACAGGAGCTTCAGATGCTATCCCACGATATCTTAGGCAATGAAAACCAGTGTTCCAGTTTTCTTCTTCTGCGACATCGGTATATCTGAGTGCAAGATCTTTTGGCAATCCTTTTTATGAGCCTGCAGTATCCAGCAAGAAGGATACAGCTTTTCTCACCCAGCGGTCTTGAAAGCGTTAAAAGAGCTTTACTAAAATCTTGGAAAGCTCTTACAGATCAAGAGTCTTAGTAGGCAAGTGCCAAAATCCTCCATCAGAGCCCTTCTCAGTTTTTGCAGCCTGGTTTGGAATGATTTAGGAGACCGCTGCAGTAATTGCCAGGACTCAAGTTGGTGCTGAGTGTGTCCTAAGAGGCACTCAGTATTTTCTCTGTGCTGCTGCTTACGGTGGGTTTTTTGCTCTCTCATCCTCCTAAAGCAAGGGCTGATGGGTCGAAGTTCCCCGCTGCTGGGAAAGTTGAACAGAGCCGTGTAAGTTCCACAGCTACTGGGAGATAGAGATCTTGATCATTTCAGCTTGTACAGTCAGCAAAGATTGCCTGATATTTTGATGAATTACCTTACAGTGGATGCTCTTCTCATGAAATTGTGCCATGCTTCCTTGTCCGGGAGTGTAAGACTAGCCTAATTACCCTGTAAAATATATCGCCCTTGTAAAATTTAATTATCTTGTGCTGTTGCAAAAGGATGTGTGTTATGGAAGTCCTTTTGTGCTTACCCCTTGCAGACACAGATCAGGGCCAAAGAGGGCTTTTTAGATAGAGGTAAGCAGCAATGGAGAAAACGTAGTATTAGTGTGATTTCTGTCTGCTTTTTTCAGTCAGAGGGAATATGTTGTGTAGATATGCCACCTACATGGACCACCACTCCTTATGGAGGCACTAAATCAAGGCAAGAATTCCCCCCAGTTCTGAGAAGGGGAAGCAGAAGGAGTGAGGGTGACTCACTGCCTTATTCCTTCAGTTGTCTCCCTTTCTCCATAAAATTCAGCACACCACTCCACTGGCCTTTTCCTGCTGTGCTGGGAATACAGCTTTCTCCCTCTGTTAGCCAACTGTAACTAGTTTGTTCAGCTCAAGTTGATAGAAGAAAGAGTGCTGCTGCGTGTAATATTTGGTCTTGATTTCTGACAAGCTCGAGGTTGTTTTTTTTTTTAAAACGTGTTAGAGTAGCGCAGCACAAGTTTAGAACTTTGTGACTCAAATATTTCAGCCCATCTGCAGGAGCTGAATTTTGTCTTGGAATGCTGCAGTAGAAGCGGAATAATTTAGGATGCTTTTCCACCGCCGGTGTTCGTGACAAGGCAGTTGTGGAACAGAAGAGGTACAGTCAGAAGTTACGACCCTGCGGATCTCAAGGGGCTGGATATCTCACTTCGGTTCCCTGTTGTAATAAGCCGAGGAAATCTTTCATTCCAGATTGGAGTTTCTGTAATACATGGCTAAACTTGTGTTAGCCATCTGTAGCTGGCATGGGATAGCAGGCTGGGTCGGTGGGGCTGCTAAACAGGCTGGGCTCTGACCACGGGCTCCTTATTGCTGAGCTGAGGTGCGAGTCAGAAGGAGTTCAGCTTCCCAGTCTGCATCCCAGCCAGAGCCTAGCGGTAACACAGTTATTAAAATGTCATTAGAAATAGAATAAAATATAAACAGACTGGAATGCAAGATAAAGTATCAGGAGGCATAAGTATATTACCTGGAATTCCCGTTCGCTTCCGTGAGTCTGTAAGCCTGCAGAATGTAAGGTGTGCAGTTGAAGGGTTTGGGCTGCCTGTTATAGCGTGTTGTATGAGTTCTTGTGCTCCAAGTGTCTGCGTAGAGGATTTATTTTATATGAGCATCAGGAATTGGATACACGCCCTTAATTGTGTTGTACTGATCGTTGGTTTGACTTGTTTTCCTAAGAAATAAGCAGAAGCTACCTATGAGAAATCCCTTAACTAATTTAGTACCTGCTATTGTTGTCATCATTGTGGTTCTGTCATGTCATTGCTTAACGTTTGAATATGAACAGCTTACAGCACCACATATTAGAGCGAGTGCCATTTTTGCCCACTAACAAGGCTTTAATCAAGGCATTCTGCAGCTCTAAATAGGCCTTTGCTTCTGAATTTGCATATCAGGAGGGGGCTGGGAGCATGAGTGGGTGGATGTCATGTCCCAGTGATTAATGATCTCTGGGAAGCCAAAAAGGGGAGAGTAATATACGCAGTATTTCTACCCCCTGGAGTAGGAATGCAAACACTATTGTGCAGATCTGTGCATAGTCACTGACTTCCTGGTAGCTGGAGAATTTCATACACTCCTCTACCACAAATAAAACTGTCAGTGAAGTGACAAAGATCAGAAAGCTGGGCTTCATTTATTGAAAAGAATAGCTCAGACACAGTGATCCAGAAAATTAATTTTGTAGGTGTTTGAGAACTCGGTTGTTTAATAAGGAACTGGTTAAAAAGAGAACTTTTGATGAAAGGATGAAAGCCACCAAATATTTGTTGAATTTCAGTCTGTTTTGCTTCTGACTATTCCCGAAATATTGGAGAGGAGTGACTTCTGTGATGTAGAAGACATCTTCAACAGGAATGAGAATATTTTTTTTTTTCCAAAAGTGCAAGAAATTCAGCTGTTAGAAGAGCAGAAGGGAGATAACACAGCGTGGAGCAGTCGCTCAGCCTGATCAAACTCAGAGCAGCACGTTTGTTAGAAATCCTCTTGTTCCATTGCTGCGTTTTGCTTTCTGACGTGCCAAGTCTTTGTTAGAATTGTATCAATAACATAAAAACTGAGTGCAGCTTCTATGTAAATACGATCTGAAGCATTAACTGAACTTGTTTGAAGAGCTTTCTCCATTCTTGGAGTTCTTGGTCCCTCTTTGAAACATCGTTACCTATAGGTTTTTTGATAGCTTTGGGGTCTGCTTACCTAAAACCACATTGTTCTGTAGTATTCTTAAATACATCCATTTATAATTGCAGTTGGGCATCAGCATTAAATAATGACAGTTCTAAGTTCTGCAGCATCTGTGTCATCTAGCCTCCTTCAAGAAAAGTACAAATTCTGGTCTGTATAATGAGAACAGGATAGATAGCAAACTTAAAGGATATGTGACAGAGAAGAGTTCCTTGCAAAGTATGTTCCACATTGCACTCCACTTTGTGGATTGCGAAGGCTGCCAGTTAGTGCTTGGCAAGTAAGCCTGATCTTTTAAAGTGTTAAAGCCTCCTGTATTTCCTATATACTACTACTAAAAAAATGTTCCAGGGAACCTGAGAAATTATCACCATGCCCCACTGATATTCAGAGGAAGAAGTGGTTTTCCATGGCAGACTTCTGTCTTAATAATGATAGGACGTGGCCGGATTGTAAAATCTTCTAAGTTTCAAGGAGGAAAAAGCTCTGAGCCCTGCAACTCAATGTGAGAGTTCCCCCTGCTGTCCTGCCTTTAAAACGCAGAGAACAGAAAATAAAGCATTGCTTCAGTTGCAGGGCCTTTTATTTGGTTTCAGTTGTACAAACAGTATGGTAAGTTGTACTGCTTTTAATTCTTTCTTCCGAACGAATAACGAATTCTAACGATCTGTTTCAGCAATGCAATCAACCTGTTAAGCAATGTTCCCGTCTCTTGCTTGGATGTCCTCATTAGTCCATCATCCCAGGAGGAAACAGATATAAAATACAATGGTATGAATATGGGAGCCATCCAGATTTTACTGGATTTCATGGAAAAGAGGATTGACAAGGTATGGTCTGTAAAGATTTTTGTCAGAAGTGGCTTCTTTCATTAAATTAAGAAGTGGATGTGTGTAATGTTTGTGAAGAGCCTTTTCAGGCAGCATTAGGAGAAATACGGGTGTCCTTGCTTGATTCTAGATTGTGAAACGCTTGAAAATTGAGAACAAACTCCTGTGAACACCTGAAGTATGCTTGTGTTTTTCAGACCACGAGCATGTGGCTCTTTGTAAAGTTCATATTTTGATTGTCATAGGGCTTTACTAAAGAGCTCGTAGGATTTGAAGTGCATCTTAAAAATATATATATTTGGTTTTATTTTAGGGAAGCAGCTATAGAGAAGGTCTGACTCCAGTTCTCAGTTTATTAACTCAGTGCTGCCGAACTCATAGGAATATCAGGAAGTTTATCAAAGCTCAGGTATGTAAAATAATCATTCAAATTTGAATATGAAATGAATGACAAGTTTTCTGAGATTTGGACATCAGCACAGGGCACTAATACCTTCACAGTATGGATGGTTTCCAATTAAATTACCCAGAAAGTTCTCTCTCTGGTATTTATTTTTTTCCATTATGTCTCTCACAACTGTCAACTATAGAAATATTTTTTTCAGAGTCATGTAAATCAATAGATAGTATAGCCTAAGGTCCATGATAAATGTTGTGAGCTGTTTAATAATATTAGTGGTATCGTAAAGCTGTGTGAAGGGGTCACTGTGGATGGGGGAAAAAAAAGCCCAGTAATGTCTGACCCCTTACATCCAGCATTTCAGAAGCACTGCAGTGCAGTTGATCAAACTTTGTAAAGCTGTATGGCAGCCAGTGAAACTACAGACATTTTGATTGCTTCTGCTTCAGCTTTAATCTGACCTCAGCAGGGAGGAATCATGGGAACTGGAACTTGTGAACCAAGTGCGGATCCGCTGTTCCATTGGAGTAAAATGCTGTCCTTTGTCACTTAAAGGGCTCTTAAAAGAGCTGTTAAATACAGCACAGACCCTGATAGATTCTTTACAGGGAAAAATTATTCCCATACGATGGTTAAAGATCGAAACGATCGCACGATGGCAGAGTGTGGTGGGTTTGAGGGTTTTGTTTGCTGCTTTTCCTGAAGCTGAGGAGAGAAAACTTAAAGCATGAGCAAGGGAGAGACAGCTGAGACCAAAGGACAGGCGCATTGTTCCTCAGCTGTGATGCTTTTTGGTTTGCATCTTAAGAGCCACTCCTAGATCAAAGCTGCGCCTGAATTCATAAATGGAATCGGTCGTGGAAAAGAGCATGTTTTGCATACATTGCCCACTTCTTTTGCCAGACAGTGCTTCGAAACCCATTTCTGTTTAAATATTTTGTTTGCAGCAATACTTTCCTAGAATACTCTTCTCGTTCGTTAGATTTCTTTACACAAATTGCACAGCCAAGTGTTCCAAAGTTAGAAAGTGAGGTTGTCTGCGTGTTTTTACTGCATCTCAGTGACTAGGTGTCAGGATGCAATTGGATGTTGTCTCTTCCCACAGGAACACTGCCTCATAGTGCAGAAAATGGATGGGTGCTGCTAACTGCATGAACGGATGTTTGATATTTTGAATTATCTTCATAGTTAAGTGTTGGCCTTAGGCTTTATTTAGCGTGCACTATTCAAATTCTGATCTGAAGACAGAATGATTAATTTCCTCATGGACTGTCCTGTGGCACTCATCACGGTATTAGTGTTCAACTATTCTAAAAACATTAATTCATTCTTAGAGCACTCTGGGAAATGGTGGTCGTGGTGCTATCCCCTTTGGGGAAAGCAAGCAGGGACAAAGTAAAATGTTTTTGCTAATTATTTGAGTATTTAGATTTGGAAAAAAAAAAAAAACAGGCCCTTTCTTTCTCAAAGTAGTCAATACATAGCATTAGTTTGTGTTAAGTATCAGCTCTGAGTGAGTCTGATTTCAGTAGTAACTGTGCAGTCAATTTGTACAGAACACAATGTTTTATTTTAAATACCTAGAAAACAAAGGACCTGCAATTCTTAATGACAATTAGTGACAGGCTTGGTTTTGTTAGCTAGTAAAACCTGGGTGATCTGTAATTGGTACAGGAGTCTTCAAACTACCAAATATGTGGTGTTAGGGCTCAGGTTTGTTAGCAGGTCATGTCACATCCTGTGAGGGCAAAATGATAATAATAATAATGAGGGGTTTGATTTTGAATGCACAGACACAGGGAGGCTGAAGTTAGGTTGCCAAACCAAACATCAGGTACCTTCTGGCTTTCTTGAGGGTTAAAGTTACCAATGGTAATGATATTCATGAGAAAATAGTGCATTTTAGGATATGTTAAAAAAGAGTATTTTCCCCAAAATCTCTTTGAAAATGAGCTTCAGCTTTCAAAGGAGTGTTATCTGGCAGAAGGATGAATTTCCTTTTTACACGTAGAGACAATTTCTGACGCTTTTGTTAGAGATTGCAATATGACTTAGTTTCCTGCTTTTTCACTGTCAGTATATTTGCTGCTCTGTACAAATTAAGCATCATATTAAGGTAGGTCTCCTTAAGCTGTTGTTCTTAATGCTTTTGCCAGAAACTTGAACAGAACAGAAGAACCTAAGAACATAAGGTTGCCGTTGCCTATGACCAACTATTTTGGGACAGACGTTTGTGCTCTTGAACTGCTAATAGTTGTCCTTTCTCAGGTCTGTGCTCAGGGTTTGGTATCCCTTTGCCCAGGATGGCAGACCAGAAGGGCTGAATATGTGATGAAGGAAGACTCATTGCTAGTCCATGTAAACACCGTTGGGTCGATATTAGTCCCTTTTCTAAAGTAGCAGCACTCCAGTATTTTCTTGTTCTGTTTACTGTGTTTCTGCAAGGATTGGCTAAGTATTTCCATTCATCTGATGTTGCTGTTCTCTTTTTTTTATGCTGCTAGGTACTGCCTCCTCTAAGAGACGTATCGAGTCGTCCAGAAGTTGGCACAACAGTGAGAAACAAGCTTGTGCGCCTTATGACGCATGTTGACCTTGGAGTAAAGCAAATTGCAGCAGAATTTCTTTTTGTTCTTTGTAAAGAGAGAGGTATGCACTTTTTTTTCCCCCCTTTTACGTAAAGTCTTGCTGTAACTAGTGCGTTTGCCTCTTTTTGTTTTGTAGCTGATTCTCAGCTGAATAATTCTTTGTATCGCTCTTTGCAGTTGACAGCTTGTTAAAATATACAGGCTACGGTAACGCGGCAGGATTGTTGGCAGCAAGGGGCCTGTTAGCAGGGGGAAGAGGAGATCATTGGTACTCGGATGATGAAGATACAGATACTGAAGAATACAAATCTGCAAAGCCCAAGTATGGTATTGTTTTAAATTCTGCACTTCCTCTTGCAGTCGAGGTGTTTTGACGCAATTTTGTTTCACCTTTTACAAAATGGCCAGTTGTTGAATCACATGTGTTTATATGAACTACTACCATCTCTTCCTGCCCTCGTGGTTGAATTACTGAGGAGCCAGTATCCATAATACTACAGTTGGATGGCTCAAAAAAAAAAAAGAAAAATCCACTCTGATAATGACTTAATCCCAGTAGCTGGAACTACATAAGAATGAAATGCTTGTCAAAAAGAAATAAGAAAAATTCAAAATGTTCGTGGGGGGCCTAGGAACACAATGTTAGAGGTTCAGAATACGTGCGTTGTCCATCTAAATGCGACTTGAAAATCTGAACTTGTTGAAACGAGAGTAAAGGAAGGTATCAGAGGTGATACTCTTCCAGAGTAACAAAGCAGGGCAGAAATGTTTTGCAGAGCAGAAGATTGATTTCTGCACTTCAGGATTATTTCTTCCTTTTTTGTCTCTGCTCTTTCAGAAGCTTCATAGCCAGTTATATGCATATAAGTAAAACTGGCATCTATTTAGTTAAAAGCTAGCACTTAAATGGAACGTTCAGGACAAAATGTCAGTTGCATTTGATTTTCAGTGTTGTTTTTTGTTTGTGGTCAAGCAATTTGAAAAGATAATTTTTCCTGGAAATGTGCTTTAGAACTAATTCTCTGCTTTTGTTACTCACCATCTCTGCATCACCATTCACTTGGTTTAACAGTGAAAATAACTGAGATTGTAAATTCTCAGCGTAGTACTAATTTGGTTTGAGCAAAAACGATCATGAGAAGGAAACTGAACTAATTCAACGCTTCTTCCTCAGTAAGAAAACTTCCCTTTTGGTCTGTGTTTTTAAAACCAAGCCTGTAGGAAATTAGTTGCAATCATGTATCTGTTACTCTGCTCCCCGTGTGTGTCATTATTACTAACGACATTGTCGTTAACAGTGTTATTACCTTGCTCTCAAACTACTTTTGTGTGGTTTAGAGCATAACAAGTACTGTAGTGGACTGTGTGCTACTAGAGTAGTTAACAAGGAACTACACAGTGCATCAACAGGAGGCTAATACTGTGAATCACAGGAAAAGACTACAGAAGTATCAATATGAAGGCTGGCTATTCGTAGTAAGAGCTCTCACGTGCAATTCAGACAGCATTAGTCTTAGTGGTGTCTGTGTGTTGCTTTTTCCTCCTCTTAAGAAGACAGGCAATTTACATACATTTTTCTGTAGAAATGTTAAACTATATTATCTTTCCACCTCCAGCATTAACCTTATCACTGGTCACTTAGAAGAACCCATGCCCAATCCAATGGATGAAATGACGGAAGAACAAAAAGAATATGAAGCTATGAAGCTTGTCAACATGTTTGATAAACTTTCCAGGTATTGTATTGTAGCTGTTTTTCGTGGAGGCAGCTTACATCGTGGTTCCTTGCTCTTCACTAAAGTCTACAGCTTCAAATAGTGCTATAATCAACAGAATTAGAGCCGTGTTCACTGCAGAGAAGAATGTTTAATACTTCAAAGAGAAGAGTGATATTTTACAGGACCTCACAGGAAACCCCTTTTGGAAAGGATTGGACAGAATCAGGTGTTGATGGAACCTGCCTACTAAATGGGTAGGCTGATGAATAATTAAAAGAATTTCTCCTTTTGATGTATGAGAAAGTGCAAGACAAGTGTACTTGTTTACCCCAAGTCAGTGAGCAGGATCTGATGGTAACTATTTATGTGTTGCTGCTATTCTGAAGAACAATTACTGCATGAAAACAGCTGTCAGCAGAAGAAATGAGTTATCTCTTAGAGCAATTAAAAGGGAATATACAATTAAGAATTCGTAAGGACTTATTAGAGTAAGTGTGGACTGGATTACAAAGGAAGCTTTATCATTTGTTCTAGATGGATATGGTAATGCCATAAAATAAATTGGTATGGCATGTGACATGTTATTGGTACATGAAAATGATTTTTATTTTCTTTTTCAGGGAACAGACCTGTATAGTTGGTTATAGCTGTTTTACTCTCTGACTCATGTGCCTAGAATTCGTTGGGTTTAATTCACCCCATACTTGTAGACATACTGGAATGGTTGCTTGTGTTTTGTTTTCTGCGTAAGCTAAGTGTTACATTCTCAAGGAGTGCCTTATGGAATACTAATTCACCTCTGATCTGAGCTGTAGGAATGTAGGTAAATTTGCAAGTGAATCATTTTTCAAACAAGGGGATGAACTGGAGGATAGAAATGTTTGTGTTTTGTGGAGTCGGTGACTACTCCAATAACAAGTTCTCTTGAGAGAAATTTCAGCCAACTAAATGTTTTTACCTCTCTGCTAAGGATTATGAAAACAGCAAATGCTGTGGGTGATTCTGGATTTCATATTAGCTGGCAGAGCCTGAAGTATAAACCGGAGTGTGAGCAGGGAAGAATTTGGAGACGACTCAATCAGTGAAGTAATTTAATAGTTTTATCCACATTATTGGTATGGGAAGCAAGTGTCATAAGTTACAGTCTTCTTAATAGAGGAAAATAGAATGCACATGCAATTCTAGTTAAACTGTTATGTAAAACCAAATGATTGCTGCATGAGGTAGAGAATTAAGATGCTGAGCATTAGGAATAGCATAGTGAAATAACTAAATGATCTACAACTATTTTTTTCTCTAAAGGGAAGATGGAGAGAAACAAAAACTGAAGACAAGTCAGTTGTTGTCAGGATAGCAGTTGCACAAAAAGTCCAAATGGCATTACTGTAGCCTACAAGCCTCTTTGGTTTGGAGGGCTGGAGACAGCTGCTGTGTTGCCTGCTAAAAACTGACAGTATCGAAGCAGCTGGTGCCTGGTGTCCTCCTCTTGGCCAGTAGCATTCTTTCACCTTGGGCTTTGTCGCATTGCATCCACCTGCAGTTCCTTCTGTAGTACTGGGACTGCGAGCTCTTCAGGGCTGCAACTCTTTCTGCTGTATGTTTGTTTGCTTTTTAGTGTAGTGATTACTGTGGGGTGGTTTTGTTGGCGTGACCCCTGAAGGTGCTGCGATAGCTTGCTTTTACTAGAGAAAGGTATGGAAAACAGTTGAAGGACTGACAAACTCACTTCCCTTTTCAATTGAGGGTAGTCAAGGCAGTCTGTCATTGGGTTGTTTCAGACTTCTAATGACTGGCTTTTATAATTTTTGAAAAGTTACCTGAGGGACAGATTGAAATCCTCAGAAAACAAATTTGCAAAGCAGTACTACTTCAATGCAGATATATAGCCTTTCATTAATGGCTGCTCTCTGTTTACAGTTCCCTTTTGTATGGGCTTATTGTAAGTAATAAAGTGGTATTTTTTCCCCTTGTTCCGTAAGACGACAGTGGATTTTTGCTCTCCAGATTTCTCTTCAATTTTGATCATTGGCACTGAAGAATTGAAACTATTTTGAGGTGCTGTTAAATTGTTCCATGCTTTGGGTTGTTACAGGTCATGTTTTCAAGGCTTCTGTTTTCTGTTAGGTTACTGGTACTTAGGCCTGTTTGTGAGGTAACTGACCCTCAATAAGGCTAAATTAAAAATAATCACCTAGTTTTATCAAAATATATGGAGGAAAGCTGAAAATTGCTTGTGAACCCATTTACTCTGCCCAAACTAACATGGACTTGAGTTCTACAAAAGCTTTTATAGACACTAAACTTTTGCTCATATTTGGCTGGATGCGATTACTTTTTGAAAGTATTAAATATGTGTAAATTATCAAGATTTTCACCCTCATTAATATTTTCTGCTGCAGCGCTTGGAAGGTGTAGATGTTACTTAGGTTGCTGAGTGCCTGAGCTTGGCCCTGAAGTGACTTCATGGGCTTTGCCTGCAGTAAGGGCAGATGCTGGCTCGTTGAGAATTGTTGGGTAGCTGTAAATCAGTGTCCCCTACATGTGGTGCGCATCTCCAAGTCTGCAAACAGATTTAACCCAACCTCTATTATTTATTTCTTCTACAAAACATCAAAGGCGGCCAACTTAAATCATTGTTGTATGGTATTCTGTCTGTTTATATCATAGACTGTTGGGAATAGTTTCTGTTAATTAAAATGTTTGAAGAAATATGCTAACATTTTTTCTATTATAAAAGGTAGGTAGAATTGTATATTAATTGACTAATTTAAAATGTCAGGATGCTTTTTCCAAGCCAACCTTGTATTAATAGCAAGAATCCTTTTGCTGATGAAATGGTCTCCAATTATCACAGCTTGGGTTTTGTTGTACATTCAACAGAAGTCAACAAAACAAGTGTGTAAGAGAACCTGCCTAAATAAGCAACCATACTCATTAAAAACACAAAATTAATCATAGGATGAATGAAGAAAGCAACGTTACATAGGTTGTTTTTTTTTTTGCTTCCCCTTTCTAATCATAGAACAAAATAATGTTACATGAAAGGATCAGAACTATTATGTGGTACTCAATTATAAGGAGGTGAATAGGTCCCTAACGTGCCATTTTATCAAAGGAGCAGGCTGGTGTTTGCATGATGGCTGTTTCATTACAGACACCATCATTAATTCCATGTGTCAATACTGTCCTATAGTACGCAGAGCAGACAAGAAAGAGTCAGCCTTCAAAACAAGGGAGTGATTTTTGAGTCGTTATCAAGCTAAATGGCAAGCAGGAAGCTAGACCTTGTATGGATATATTTGAAGGGACTCTTGGGAGATCTGCAAGTGGAAGAAGAGAATGCACTTTACCAACTGTTTAATTATGGTGTGGTTCTAAGTATGCTTGAATAGAATGCTTTGTTTGCATTAGAAAAACGAATGTTGCAGGAAGGGTTATTTGAGTGCATTGGAGGTCACATGAGGATGTTCAAATATGTGTAAATATTCATATTATGTACTTAGATGTGACTTGGTGGATGCAGAAGTATTCACGCTGCCACCTACTGGGCTGAGGTGATCTCTCTTCTACCCTACTGAAGTGTCTAAGGAATGAAATAATTTCTGGGAGTGTAAGTGCCAGTTTTACGGGATTGCTGTGCCACTTGTATTTCACCTTAAACAGCAAACATCCTCAGCTGCCCCCTGTTGTCAGAGCTTCAGTACCATGAAAACTGCACAAGTGCACTGCACTGCCTCAGACTTCTGAGTTGCATTGTCACACGAAACTCCACGTGCTTATCCTCAAAAACTGACACACCAAAAAAAAAAAAAAAAACAAAGCCAACACCTGTATGTAAGGATTTGTCTCAGCTGTTGCATCTGGTGTTCAGCATCTCCTTAGACAATTCATTGGGAGAGATGAGAAGTTTGTCTTATGTTCTGGAGCATTTGTAGCATGATGTAAAAGTGAATTGTGAAGGCGAGGTACAGAGAAAGGGCTTTGTCTTATAGTTGACAAATGGTGAGGAAAGACTTCTTGACAATATTTACAGGTAGAAGTATCCGTATGTGGGGAGATGGAGGATTAAGAGGTGAGAAAACTTGCTTGTATTTCTCTGAGGTTTGTGAAGTTAGCTCAGTGCTTGCAACCGCCAGTCCCTAAGTTGTGTTGTGATCAGAAAGCCCAGTTTAGCCAGCATGTGTTCCACAGCAAAAACGTTGCAGACAGGACCAAAGTTAGGTGTTCACACCTTTACACTGTGTCACTTGCTCTCCAGCTTTCACTTTGCTTTATCGGCATTGGCTCTGGGAAGTTGCACCAAAGCTGCTGTGGGATAATGCAAAACTGGCCCATGTTCTCCAAGTGGTTTTCATTCTTAAGCCTGTGTCTGTGTCCTTCAGTAGCAATATTGTTCTGACCAGGAATGTTCCTCTTGGGTCATTTTTGTGTTTTTTCCCTTTTTCTGAACTGCACCTTTGATCCTTTGCTGGCTGTTACCAGTAGCAAATCGTAAGTGGCTAATAAATGGTTTCTTGACTTCTGGCCGCAGCGCTGAGTGTTGCAACCTAAGCGCTGTGTTTTTTAAAGCAGAAATTTAGGATCCCCTCAGCTTAGGGGGCATGGAAAGTGATTTGGGTAGAATGTACATGCTATAGCCTGTACTACTTGAGGACGAGGAGTTCTCAGACCTGAAGCGCAGCGTACCAGCTCTGTTTAGATGCCTGTTTAGAGATGGATGATGGTCCTAACAGAAGTCCTTCCCTGGCTCCCAGCTGCCCACCCAGACGTGGTTGGCCAAACCAGACCGGTTCCTCCGGGGCCAGTTTCTCATGTTTAGAGGTGCTGCAGGCAGTGGGATCTGTGAGCTTAGCGCTGCAGTATCTGATGGCCGCATCTGTGCAAATAGATGGTTTTCTTTTCTTGAGCAAAAAAAGGACTCTTGGAGACTTCAACTGCTGCTTCGCTGTGCTGTATCTAGCTTATGCATGCCATGTAATTCAGATGTTGCCTTTCCTGCTGTTTCTATTGTGTTAAGGTTAGGTTGCCAGCTGTGTACGACCAATGTCTGTCCCTTCTTTGCAGCCAAGGTAGAAGTGCAGACCAGCAGAGAGTCGGTGAGATGCTTTTGTCCTCCCCACAGAGCGGTGCGGTTTTACTGTCCGTGGCCCGGGGGGAGCAGGGGAAGGGCAACATTGTGTTAAATCGCCTGAGTTTTACTGGGCTGCCTTTTAAGTGGGGGGTGAATGGACATCAAACCTCACATCAAACCTCTGCTCCTTTATTTAAGGTGACTCCTGAATATTTTGAGGTATTCTCCCCCCCCCCCCCTTTTTTTTCCAGGAGAAAATCAAAACGTTATCTTTGCCCTCACAGGTTTTGCTATAATCCACGTATAAATGAGGTGATAAAAAAGTAAGGATTAAAGAAATCTTTGCTAATACTTTCTGATTGGCTTAATCAATAATTAATCATCTCTTAGATGAGGCTGTAGCTTGTGGAGTAGATATAATTGGATTAGCTTTGAGAGGCCTTTAGAGCTTTGAAGAGATTAAAATGGCTGTCAATCCTGTAATTAAACTGCTGCAAACAAAAGCAGTAGTATTAGAATCAGTCAGCTTTTTAAAATGAATCAACAAGTACTTGCACACCCCTGGCAGCGGTGTAGGCAGTCTGCTCTCTTCACCGAGTTATTTCCTGCAGCAAGAGGAATGTGCATCACGTCGTTATTTTAATTGCGTGCGCACTTACGGGCCAGAATGGCAGGTGAAATTCTAGGTGGGAATGGCTGGCTGAGAACTCTCAGAAGAAAAGCTAGCTTGTGTATTTAAAACGGTGAGCCTGCTCCTTGCCTTGAGCCTATTAGGCACTGACTTTTCATGGTGTCTTTAATTGGCTAAGGAGGTTTGGCCTACATGAATGAGGTCTTTATCTGTCCTGCTCTTCCCCTCCCACCTATTTTGGAAGGTTTTTTGTTCCTCTTCCTTCAAAACAGAAGGCTTCAGCTGAAATAACTTCCTTTTAAAGGCTTATTATGTACTAAAGCATATACTGTATGCGATTGTATTATACACATGTGAATTGATATGTGTACATATGCTAATGTATATTCTCTTTTTTTTTTTCAATCTCTTACAGAGATGAGCTTATAAAGCCAATGGGAGTGCGGCCGGATGGTACAATGGCTCCTTTGGAAGAAGCAGTCAGCCAGTACCATACCAACAAGCAAGACAGTTCAGATTCAGACTAAAGCATCACCTGCTTCGCTCTCAATTCTCTAATCCGCATTTTCCTTAGAGCCACGGCATCTTTTTATCAAAGCATTTTATCCTCGCATTATTCAGCGTCACTTTAACCGTTCAATTATCGGGATATTTAAATGATGGATCCTATGGTGTAATGTCTGCATTTTTATGTCTGTTTAAAGAACATGTATTAGTTTGATCTCTAATTTAAAACTAAATGTATTTCAAAGGGATAAAAAAGTGAAAGCCTACAACGAAAAATAAAATATAAACATTTTGATTTTCCAGAATCCTGTTTTCCAAAGTCTGTAGGTTTTCCCATTCTTTATACGTTTTTGTATTGTCTTCTCGATCTCTCTTTACCTTTGTATAATTCTAATTAAAGAAGCAAATTTGCTTAATGGCATTAGGAGCATCAGAAGGGAAAACTTACAAGTCGGACTGACCTTGTAAAGCTGCTTCAACTGGCATTCAGCAGTGACTTCAGAGCTTCCCCTTTTGCATGTCGTGGGATTTCTTACCACTACACACGTCTGTGGTTAAGCTACTGCTTAAGATTTTACCCATGTGTCAGTCACTGACTGCTGCTAAAACTGCCTTTAAATGGGGAACAAGATGATGTATGTTGTACGTCCTCCCCCCCCACGGAAAGACCACACAAGTATTACCACTGCACCACCCCCCCGCTCTGGTTAAATAAAAACATCCCTATTCAAAACAGCATTCAAGTATATACACTTAAATGTTGCTGTGAATAGGAACAGGCTGAAGAGAGGTGTATGTGTGAGTGCTTTATGGAACTGGGGCCTAAGGGAGCGCTTCAAGGAAGGGAAGTCAAACTACTAACAAAGAAATCGTTCCCTTTTTAGGGGAAAATTAGGAAGCGATGGGATAGAGAATGGAAAGGTGGGAAAGAGAAGAAAGTGTAATTTTCAACTCTGTACTCTTATAAAGATTAAAGTTGTAGTTGTGCTGCACTGTTCCTGCCTCTTTGCCTGCTTAGTTCCTTTCTCGGCGTGTTTCTCCTGATAGGAATTTTGTGAAGAATGATCCATATTTCACATTGCAATTCCTTCTTTTTGCTCAGAAACGTACACGTTGTATTCTTGAGAACCTCTCCTGGGTGTTGATGAAGGTGTTCCAGTTTGTTTTTGTTTCCTTCAACTTGATGCTGGTACCCTGCACTAAAGAAGGTGGTTTTCAAAGGAAGCCCTGTTGAAGGAAGGACTTGGAATGAAACCAAAACCAGGTTGTTTTCCTGTATGGGGAGCTTCCACAGATCTGCTTACCCTTCCAAAAGAATTAAACTAATGCACTGTCATTGTCTCAGCAGTTGTTTTCCCAAGGAAAGCTATGTGGCCATAGTTATACCTCTCCTTTTTCCTTTTGATTATTAAAGGGAGCTAGGGTCACTAATCCTGTATATTTGTAAATGCTGGCACCTTTCTGAATGTTATAATAATTGATATTTTAGGTTGTGACTTGACTTGGGCTATGTTGTCTGCTGCATCAACATGGAGCATCACGTTTTCCATAGGGAAAAAGAAAGCCAGCTGCAGTTCCCTCACATTTTAAGGAGGAAGGAATAGCTGAAGTAAAACCAAGTACGGCATTTCTAACACTGTAATCACGTCTACATACCTAGAATCCAAAATAGGGAAATGTCAGCAGAAAACATGTTTAGCTGCATCTAAGCTTGGTTTCAAAGATGAAATTCTGGGTTTTGCATCATCCCTTGCCTCCTCTCAGGCAAATATTAAGTGGTGCTGCAGGTGCAAAGTATTTATGATCTTTTGCTGAAGAATTAAACTTAACTATGCCTGTTAATGGAGGTTTGAGTCCTTTCGTGGTATCAACCATTAGCCATGGAGCTGGAGAAGTTATTCCAGTAATAAGCTTTGGTAGAGGTTGCCATAGAGGGATTAGTACAGAGCAAGAAAAGCTAAATCTCAGTTTGTTGCTTTACATGTTGTAGAATATGCTTATGCAATCAGCTGGCTGAAAAGAGACACAGTATTGGCTGCAGGAACCTTGCTATAAATGATGTACCGTGTGGCTTTTGTGATCTGGCTCCTGCCATTTTGAACAGCGCAGCAATAGATGCACTAACCAGCTCCTCTGTTCAGTTTGTCTTGAAAAACACATGCTTGCATCAGGTTTTTCATTAAAAAAATAAAAATGAACACCAAGTATGGAATGCTCTGCCTGTGCGCTGCAGCAGTGTGTGGTTTGGGCTGCCTGTAGCGATGGTGCCTCTCCGTGAGCTGTATTTCTAAACTCTGTCCTGTTCTATGGAGTTGAAAGTGTTGGACTGTCCTCTTGCCCCTGCCCTTTTCTCCCTCCCGATCCCTCGGTGCGCTGCCAAACCTTTGCTGCCATACCCCTACAGTCTGGCTCCCGGCCCTGCACTGTAGTGGGTGCGGAGCCCAAGAGCAGGAACTGTCAAAGTTCAGTGGTACTTTGACACTTGGGGAGTCCCTCTCTTGAGGTTTCATCGCTGTTTGCCAGGCTGTAGGGCTGCACTGGGATGAGCGTCTCAAGTCCTCTCCAGTCACACCAGTAGCAATCTGCTGTGTCAGTGCCTGGAGCAGGACAGAAGCTTGCTGCTCTTCTGGCAGTCGTTCTGCCAGAGTCCTTACACAAGGGTTTGACTATTGCGCTGAAGCTCACATGGTATGAACTATTCTGTATCATACAGAGTCATGGAATTGTTTGAGTTGGAAGGGACTCTTAAAGGCCACCTAGTCCAACTCCCCTGCGACGAACAGGGGCACCTACAGATAGATTAGGTTGCTCAAAGCAATATGAGGCAAATGATATTTGATTATATAAGCTCATGTTTTCATTTTTCCTCTCAAATGCGTGAGCGTAATTGAGTGAGAATCATAGAATCACCAAGGTTGGAAAAGACCACCAAGATCATCCAGTCCAACCATCCACCTACCACCAGTATTTCCCCACTAAATCACGTCCCTCAGTACAACATCTAAATGTTTCTTGAACACTCTAAATATTTCTTGAACACAAATGAACCTAATGTTACAAATGCTACAAAAGCCAAGTCTGGGACCCTTCTTTGTCCTTAAGATCAAGTAATAACCGTGATCAGAAAAAGGAACTCACATGAGTAAAATGTCATTTGATTCTCTGGTGGTGACTGTAAAAGACTTAGCCAATGAGTTTCAGTGACACAGGTACCTTCCATTCTCAAGAAGCCCTTCACAGGCCATCCCAAACACAAAAATTTGCACTTCAACCTTTTTCTTGGCACCAACACTCAGAAATAACACGGTTCTCATTAAGGCTCACCAATGATTTGGAAGTTTTGCTTTTCTTTGTTTCCCATTAAATAGAGTTGTGAAACAAAAGACGATAGGAAATTGCTGAAATTTGTCAGAATACTTTGTTCTTTTGCGAAACAACTCAGCCTTATTTGTTGAAATGTGAATGAAAACTTCCTGGCAGGTATTCCCAATCCTAACTGAAACTTCATGTGCCTCAAACGTGGTTTTCAGGAAAAAGGGGATGCTTACAGTCTTCAAAAATGTTGTGAGATAATTACCAGAACTGTAAAGAAATTTGCAGAAAGAGGAAAACCATATTAGCTTGGATGTTTTGAATACACATTTCTATATGTATGTGTGGCCAAAATAGGTTTTTCAGCCCTTGTGTGTGGACTTTTTCCCCCCAAAAAGGTGTGTGTGTGTGGGGGGAGAGCAACTGGGCAGTAGTATGGTTCTCTTATAGTCCCTCAAGCACCAATTTTCCTCTAATTGGGTGAAAAATCTGTTGTCTGAGGTGGCTTTAAGGAAGAGAACATTACAGTGAAGCGTGCTGTCATAGCAGTTGGTTGCCAAGCATCCTGGTCCAAAAAGGAAAGGACATGAGAACCCACATCTCCTGAAGGAGCATTCCACAACATTGTCCTTCACCGTATTGCCACAGAACAGCTAATAAAGCCCTGCGCCTTAATCAGGCCGGCTGTAAAGAGACTGTTCAAACAGCTGAAAGCCAGACTTTACAGGTCTTTGATGAGCAGCAAGTTAAACAGCCAGCGGCCCAGGCTGGATTCTTCCCTGGACAAACGTGTAAAAATGAGGATTCAGTGATGGTACAAAGGTGCGTCTCAGAGTAGGCCTGTTGGGAGGAAGGGGTTTCCTTCTGGCTTTGCAGCCTACGCTCAGCTGGGTGAACTTAGGATCACAGACGGGCTCTGGTGCAGGCCCAGCAGGCCGGGACCCTGCATGGTGCGAGGTAGCAGGCTGAGGGGAGGCTGGGTTCCTGTTGTGATGCCAGGCAATGGGCTGGGGGCAGGCTGGGGTCCCACTGTGGTGCCAAGACAGTGATCTGAGGACAGGTCAGGCCCTGGCCAGTGGCCCCGCTGGCTGCACTGCCCCTCTCCTGCCTGCAGCCAGGAGGAAGGTCTGGGCAGCAGTATCTCTACATCACTGGCACTTGCTTTTGACTCTGCCGTGAGGCACGTCCAAGGGCCAGGCCGTCCCACAGCTATTCCCACATTTGTGGTGGGATGATTACACGGTCTGCCTAGGTTTAAGGCCAGCAGGTTGACTAGGGAGGCAGGAAACCCCAAAAGCAGACCAGGGTCAGAGCCGGTCCATCAGCACCACTTGGCAGCATGTGGCTCAGGCCCGCTCCCCCACCCGGCTGGGAGCTTCAGCATCCATCCATGCTGATGGAGCACCTCAGCTTTTTCTAGAGCAGGCATGAGCACAGGCACTGAATTCCTGATGTCCCTCCTCCAGCATGCCAATCTCTGTGGGGTACCTAGGCAGGCTTTTAGAGGTTGGTGGGGAAGGAATTATTCAGACCACCCAACTTAGCTGGCTAAATTACCCAGGCAGCCTCTTCAAACTCCTTCTGCAGTCACGGATGAGAGAGAGGACAATTCAGAGTTAGGCTAATTTGGGTGCACTGAATGACCCTCTGCAGGAGCTTTGCTTTCCCTCCCTTGACTACAGAGGGAGCCTGGGGAGACCAGCTGGTTACATTTAGCTGCTAAATTGGTTGCCAGAAGATGGGTGGTGAGCATTCCTTCCTGCTTCCCCTTTGCTGTGGAGCGCACCCTTCCCAGAGCAGGATGCTTTCTTGCTCTTTGGCAAATTTGGAGAGTGCTTGTGCAGTGGGATATGGGCCTCTGGGAGCTGCTGTGACATGAATGGTTCATCATAATGCTGATAGGTACCGCATGTCTGTGTAGGATTTCAGGGGCTTTTGCTTAAATAGATTCTTTGGAGAAGCATTGTGTTGGGGAGCCTGTTTAACAGCTTGCCTTGTTGTAAGCCAAGTTTTGCATGTGTTCTGAGATGCAAGAAGCAAAGTGAAATCATAGTTATGAAGGTACAGATAAGAGAGAGAAAAGGCGTGCAAGTTCTCTCCAGATGTCTGAAAGGGAGAGGAAGGCGATGCTGTGTGAAATAAACCCTGCTGAGATTGCTCCTTTCTCTGGGCCTGATAAACCCATTACAAATTCAAACAAAAGCAGCCAGGATCCATGTGCTTCAGGGCATCTGTAAGCCCTCTTTTACCTTTTAGAGCTGCTAATGGATGCTGGCTGTGGGCATTAGTCCTGTTCTATCCAAAAAGGCTAATTCCTAATTCTGGAAGCTTGAAAGTACAAGTTCCTGCCATGTGAAACCCAGCAAACCTAAGGGTGTCTTTCAGAATCCAAGCCTGAGCCTAAACTACTGGAATTCTAAGGACTGGGGGTAATTTTATGCTCAGGAGATGTTCTTGCCCAGTAAATCACAGTGCTGAGGCACGTCACGCTTCTACAGCCATTTGAGAAAACAGTCGTCTGTTTATTTTTAGTTCTTGTGAAGAGCCGTGGCTGCCCATGTTCCCTCCTGTTTTCTCAGTCCCCGAATGTTCATAACACCCTGTTGGGGTGGAATAATTCCCGTCCGAGTTGTAAAACACACTTATAAGTAGATGGGAAAAGCATGAACAGAGCTGTAGGGAAAACAAAACCACCAGGAACGAGATCTTATTTTGCATGCCTCTCACTGCTGTATTTTTTGCCCCAATTAGCATATTTTAAAGACAAGGCTTTAAAAAAAAATTCTGCTATCTGCCTGAACTGTTCTCAAGCTTTGAACTTTTCCATCCTTTCCATTGGTGATGGCCAAGTGACCCATATTTAAAAAGCATTTACAATAAAATTATAGCACTTTCTTTTGTGCTGCCGGCTTTCCCAGTGAAAAGCTAAAATGTTTTAAAATTGTCACTTTTTGACAGAGGTAATGGCTGTAATATATTTAGTCTCTTCCCCCTTGTTGTGCTTAAAATGGCTATGCTAATAAAGGGCACAGCTGTCGATACTTTATGGCCTGCTGGGGGGAAGAGGGGGAACGAAGGCAAAAAACAGATTGACTGTGTGTCAACAAATGCAGCTGGGAAAGAAAAAAAGAAGCCCCTTGAAGGCCCCTGCAACTTAAAGTCCAAGATAAATGATGTCCCTATGCTTAAAAAAAAAAAAATGGAGGTTGGAATTCAATAAAGGGAGCCTGAAAAGGAAACTGCTTAAAACTGAAAGCCTTTTCTCTGCCTCTAGACAGCTTACAAGAGAAATGAGCAAAACTGACCACAGAAAGAGGGTGAACGGCCAAGAAAGAAAACAAAAGCCTATCCTGGAAAATATATTGCGTCAACGAATTATCTGAAGTGCATTATCGCCAGCGGGCGGAGAGCGTACAGTTTAATAGAGATGCGACAACAAACTTTTACATGCCGCTGCCTTTTGGGGGAGTGGGCTGCTTTGTGCCCGGGCTGGAGGGGAGGGGAGAGTGGAGCAGTAATTATTCATAACAAATAAATAAGACAGGGACACAACAGCCTGCAAGGCGCTGGTGGTGGTCACTCCTTTGAAGGCCAAACTCTCCTCCTGCTCTGCATCTCATGTGTCCCAATCTAGCAATCTTTATGAAGTTCCGGGTGCGTGGCCTACATAAAGAGGAAGAGAGGCCTGGAGGGAGGATTTCATAGAATCATAGATCATAGAATTAGCTAGGTTGGAAAAGACCTACAAGATCATCCAGTCCAACCATCCACCTACCACCAATAACCCCCCTAAACTGTGTCTCTCAACGCTACATCTAAATGTTTCTTGAACACCTGCAGGGACGGTTACTCAACCACCTCCCTGGGCAGCCCATTCCAGCTCCTGACTACTCTTTCAGAAAAGTAGTACTTCCTAATGTCCAGCCTAAATCTCCCCTGGCACAACTTGAGGCCATTCCCCCTCGTCCTGTCCCTAGTTACAAGAGAGAAGAGGCTGACCCCCAGCTCACTACAATCTCCCTTCAGGTAGTTATAGAGAGCGATAAGGTCTCCCCTGAACCTCCTCTTTTCCAGACTGAACAAACCCAGCTCCCGCAGCCGCTCCTCATAAGGAGGATTTCCTTCCATGTCTGGGTGGGATGCAGAAACCCACCAGGGTCACTTCATTGCAGATATGTCTGGTGTTTTCCAGAGGCACACCGAGAGTATGCATTGCTGCATTGGTGCTGCTGCAGCTCCTCAGCCTCCTGAGGAGAACCTAGCACCCAAATCCCTCCTACTTCTTTTGGGCCTGGAAAGAGGTTTTCTGGGAAGTAAAGTCTTGGCAGCAGGTAAGGCCAGGAGAGCCAGTCAGCCTGCAGATAACCTGTGGGAGTCAGCCTCTTCTGCCCCATAATGCCAGTAGGTCAAGAGGCCTTAAGTTGCACCAGGGAAGGTTCAAGTTGGATATGAGGAACAACTTTCTTCTCAGAGAGCGGTGCTGCACTGGCACAGGCTGCCCAGGGAGGTGGTGCAGTCACCATCCCTGGAGGTGTTCCAGAGCCATGTGGATGTGGCACTGAGGACATGGTCAGTGGGCATGGTGGGGATGGGCTGGTGGTTGGACTAGGTGATCTTAGAGGTCTTTTCTGACCTTAATGATTGTATGATTCTCTCTGCTTCCATAGTTGGAGGGTAAGTGCAGTATGGAGTGGGGTTTCCTGCTATTGAGAATCCTCTTCTACTTTACGTTCCTAATTCTGCCATTTCAGTCCTCCTTTTATTTTTCTATCATTTGTTGCCTTTTTTTACCTGGTTGGTAGTTCCCATTAAAAAAAAAGAAAAAAAATCTGGAAAAGGTAGTCAAATTAGAAACAGGGTTATTTGTTTTCTCAGTTTCCAAGGTTTTTGTGTGTGTGCTCTTCCTGACCTCTGCAAATTCTCTAAGAATGGGAGGGAGGAAAAACAAGAAAAGACGAGATGAAATCAGGAAATCAGAAAAAAATCCTGAAATTAAATAAAGCAGTATGTCAAATTTTTACTAGAACAACAGGACATTAAAATGGCACAGAACATTCTCATTTCCTTCTGTAATTGTTTGGGAGAGTTTTAAAAGGCTGTAATTTTTACTATTCCCGTGAGATTTCTCTTGGTAAAACCCTTGCACCAGCAGACATCAATACCTCCCAGAGGGTGTGTGTCTGTGGGATGAGTGACTTGGATTTGTTTTTCTTTGCAGGAGAGTGGAGTTTGGTGTGGCCAGTGTGAGAGGGAAGGGAAGGGAAGAGAAGCGAAGGGAAGAAGAAGGGGCTGTTCCCAAGACCATCCTCGGAGGCACCCTAGGCCAGGTTGGATGGGGCCCTGGGCAGCCTGACCTGGTGGATCCCTGCCCATGGCAGGGGTGGAACTGGCTGTGCTTTAAGGTCCCTTCCAACCCAAGCCATTCTGTGATAAGGCCAGAAAAGGCCACTCGCCCATGCGCTGATTTCTCTGACGCTGCCCTGCTTTGACTTTGGGAAGAAAACTTCACCCACGATTGTATGTCTACCTGTGAGAGTCCCACTGCCTCTTTGTAATTCATCATTGGGGAAAAAAAAAAGAGAGAAAAACAGAAGAAAAAAATCCCTGAAATCTGTGTGTGACACAACCTAGACGTTCATCAATGTCAGCTGATATGATTCTGCAAAGAAAAGTTCTCCTGAAGCACAACTTCCTGCAGGGTTAAAGGCTGATGTGATAATGCTGAGTAGACTCCAGGCTTCCGCTTAAGTGAAATGTGACATTAGGAGAGAAAGTAGTGGTAAAATTTGTGCTGTGCTTATAGCTTGACTGTAGGTAGCTCAGTAGTGTCTGCACAGTAACAGCTGTTGGAGAGTGTTATCCAAAGGACAATGTCCAACAGGTTCCTGGAAGACCTGTGGCCCATCTATATCCATGATTTGGAAAACAACCTGACAGTGCCGGAGATAGCCCAGAGATGATGTGTAATGGCCAAGGCCGATGAGTTATGCAGCAGATCCCTAATCCCTGCATGGGGGGATGTAGGGAAGCACGGCCAGCTGCGAGGAGATGATCCCACTTCAGTGTCTGTACCTTGCGGGGCTGTGGAGGCCTGGAGAGCCCAGCGGGACAGCTCATGGTCACGCTGCTGAGCAGCTTGGGGGAAGGCTGAGGGGAGGCTTGTGCCGGAGCCAGCACAGATGTTTTCTGTAATTTCTGACTTGCAGACCACCACAATTTCCCAGGGGAGGTGCAAGCCCAGGATAGCGGCTGTTGAGCTCATAGCCTTGCTTTGTTTAATTACCATTCACTGACTGTTTAATAGGGGCCTGGAGACCCCAGGAACCACCAAGAGCCAGGGGCTGACTGCCACCGAATACATCTGTAGGAAGAAGGTACGTAACTCCTTCAGTTAATGTAACTACAGAACAACAACAACAAAAATATTTTACGTGCACAATTGGGCATTGAAAAGATAGATTGTGGGGTCTGCTGTCACCCAGAGCTCTTCAATTGGCTGTCTCACCTTTGAGTTTGGGCAGCCAGCCCTGCTGCCACCATTGGTGTTATTCATGTTATGGGGGCTTGCAGGACCCCAAAATATCTGTGCTTTGCACCAGTTGCCTGCAGGTCTTCGTGTTAAAACTTTTTAGGCAGTGTTTCCACTAGTCTTTTTAAATTAAAAATTCCCAGCAAGCAACATGTCCAATGTTACCTCTTGTTTTTAATGTTTTTTTTTTTCATTTGGGGCACTTCACGTTGTCCTTCGCTCAGTCTATCAGTTTTAATGGTTTGTGTTTTCTCATGGCGCTGCATTACTTATTAATGTCTTCTCATGGTTTTTCATGGGGCTGTGCTGCTTGTCTTGTTTTAAACCTGCCCAGTGTGCAGTCCCCCTGCTCCCCAGGCCGTAGTGGTCCCTGGTGGTCTCCCTCTACCAGCTGTCGATTTCTCAGAGGTATCATGTCACCTCAAATTTAACTAAAGGAGGCAGGGGAAGGGGAGGGAGAGGTTCAAGTGCGAGCTTAGCCTTCATGAAACACCAGAAGATCCACATGAAAAAACAAACTAATGAATACCTTAATGCAGGTCAGGCTTGAGGCCAAGCTGGCACCTTCTTAGGTGCTATCAGCAGCCGGGCACAGCTGTGTAAGAAGTGGCTTTGCTTGCTTCCTGTGCGTGTGAACAGAGGGACTGTGCAAAGGGACTTCCTCAGAGCACATCACAGCCTAAGCTGGGTTTTGGTCTCTTCCCTTGTGAGTGCATAGCCCACCTGCAGTTCTCCCTGGGCAATCTTGCAGCTGGATTTCTTTGATAATTGTCTTGTCCCTCTAATAACATGCTTCCAGTCACACCGCCGCTCTGTGCAGGTACACACATCTCCTTGCTTTTCCTGTGCCCCCTCCAAACCTGCTGGCCAGTTTCAGACATGTTTGGCAGTGTAGTGAAGGCCATGGCCACCCCGTGTTTGTGAGCAGCAAGGGGGCTGAGGTGGCTGGGAGCTTGGTCCAAGCTTGTGCCACTGCCAGGCAAATAGCTACAGAGAGCAGGATCCAAAACACCTTCTGGTTGCAGAGCCTTGTACTGCCCCAGATGAACTGGAGTTGTTTTGCAGGGGAGGATGTTATGGTGCACGAAATCTTCCTTGTGGTGAGTCCTTTGGTGAGAAACTATATAAAAATACCAGAAACATAAGTTATGCGACAAGGTGTTCAGGGTAACAAGGCAAACCTAGCCGAGAGGCATTTACATGTAAAAATAATAATAATTAAAAAAAATTTTTAAAAAATGTGATTTCTTTCAGCTGCAACCTAAACTTTGTGCTCAGTTAAATCTCCCCAACCCTGGGCTGATCCCTGCAGCCCCTCCCGGGTTTTCAATGCATCCAACAATGAAAGTGAAATCCAATCCCATCCAATTAGAGGAAAATGAATGGCTCATCTACAATAAATGGGCTCTGAATAACAATAAGCCAACAAGAGAGCAATGAACTGGAGACAGAGTACAATCTTCCTGAATGTTAATCGGCAACTAACTCCACAAGCTTCTTAGAGGTGGAAAGAATTGGAGGAAAATAGATTAGGGAGGCTTTTAACTGCTTAGGCCTCACATTTTTACCTAAATACAAGAATGTTGTTGGCGCTGTCTTTTGCAGGGTAGGTTGGAGGGGGGCTCTTTTCTCAAAATTCAATGTTTTCAGTTTATTTACAGTTTGATGCGGTGGGTCCTACTGTATAGCCTCTAGTACCTTTTCATAGCTTCATTTATTTGAAATTCCCTTTACAAAATGACAGTGTAAAACAGTGTAAGCATCAGAAAATATCTTCTGTAAATCAGAAGTTCTGGGAACGAGGTATATGAGCCCTGATGTCAGCCTGGCACTGATGAGAAGCTGGGGAGGGAAAAAAAAAAGTGTAAGGAAAGCTGTCTGCAGTTCAGGGCCTGAAGTTCTATCTGTAGCCAGCAGGCTGTCCTGATGCTGATTGCTCTGTCCCACAGAGAGCCTTTTTCACGCTCTCAAGGCTAATACCTGAAGTAGCTGCAGAGCAGTCCAGCTGCTGCTTTCCACTGCCCTCAGCCCCACCGGCAATTTTGCAAAGCGTGGAAAGATTCCTGAGGATTCCTGAGCCATCACTTAGAGAGGCCATCTATCTAAGCCGTGTCAGATTGCATAGTCAAGGAGACTGGGTCTCACCGAGCTGAGCTGGATTTGTCCTTCCTCTTCATCCACCTTATTCACTTCTCAGTAAGTTCTTTCCCCCTCCCTAGGCAGGCAGTGCTGCCATCCCCTTCCTGCCAACCCTCATCCACAGAAGCCCAACTCAAAGGCCTTGGAGTCCCTGGACGAGACTCCCACTGGCCAGTGGGCATCTGATCAGGCCCTGCTGGGTGATGACAGGTGAACCGTGCTGGGCATCCACCTCAGCGGTGGTGGAGGTAAGGTCAGCTTCGAGCTCCCTAAATAGGTGGCCTTGAGCAAACTGTCTTCTATGAATTCCCTTTCCTCTACTCATCTGTGTAGTTCCTCAGGTATGCAGAGGCTGCCATGTGGAGGCTTTAGACAGTTAGCTGGTCCTCATCCACATAAATCACAAATGCATAAAACAAACAAAAAAAACAGAGTAACTTTTAAGTTAAATTCTGCAAAATAACTACATAATTTATTCTATCAATCAGCAGGGGTTAATGATGCAAAAATGTGCTTCCTGTGTTTCATTCCCTATCAGAAACGTCTTCCCAGAGGCAGCTCCAAATTTGCTATCTCATGGCCAAATAAAACTGGCAAACGTGTCTGTAGGAAACCAGAGTATGTTCTCTCTGTTTATGGAATGGGGGAGAGCAGCATACCCCCCTTTCCCTCCACTAATCTGCTGTACAAGCAAAGGGTTGTGCATTGTATACCTTCAGATGAGAAAGAATTTGTTAAGCGTATAGATAAGCTATTAAGTAATATACATGCAGAGCTAAAAGGGGATTTGGAAGGGAGAATTATTCATTTGTTAAATTAAATAACAATTTGGTCTCGGCAGCATTAAAATAAATTTCCAAAGGCCATTGTTTGTTTGAACAAAGAGGGGAAAGGAGCTGTTAGGAGCAGTTTACACAGTCCAAATATGAGGGGCCGTGTGCGTTAATAAAAATAGAGCTGGTGCTCAGTGTGTAGCACAGAAAACACGTTTGCTGTAGCATGCTGGACATGCTTTGGCCAGTGCCTGTGAACTCAGCACTGTGCCTTGCCAAAGCTTGGCACCGAGAGCAAGGGTTGCCAAGAGGAATTTCAAATTTGACAGATACATTTTCTCTGAAAACTTGCTTAGTTTTCAGGCAGGCAGCGGCAGTGGTCAGTACAAGCCCCATGCTTTGACAATTTGAAGGCAAAATAATGTTCCTTTACCTTCCAGCAACCTCAAAGCACCACAGTCTTCCTTCCCCCATCTTCCCTCATCAACTCGGCAGTAATCATGGACCCCTTACTGGAGCCTCCCACTTTGTTTTCCTGGCTGTGGTCTTCACTAAATCTGCAGTGATGGTTCTTTGGTTACTCCGGGAGTTTCAATGCAAGAGATTTTCTCTGCAGAGCCTGCTTTGCTTCCCAGATCGGGTGCTGTTTCAGATTTCCAACAGACCCAACCATCTTAAAAATATTAAAGATCTTATCACTCTAGCCTTATTATGCAAGAACTTCATAACTTTATGCTCATTTTCTGACCAAAAAGGCAGCGGCACCAATAGGTTAGATTGTTGGTACAAAGGCTTATAAAAACAGATTCTGGCAACCTGATTTACCCAAAAGGGCCCCATCCATCCTCCAAGGTTATGCCTGTGGAGATAGTGGTATTGCTCATGTAACTACTCATTGTGGGGGTCACAGTGAAGGGATAGGACACGGTAAGGGGAAAAAATATTCAGTATAAACCTAGTTTTCTGTGAGAATTTCAGAGTGAACATTTAGATTTAGAACAGCAGTATCCCATGAAAACAAATTCTCTTTCCACAGGTGCCCATCATGTTTTTATGTTTTGGCAGATGAGGAACCACTTCCACTTGCCCGCATGGCCATGATGCCTCCAAAGAACTGTGGTCTGAAGGCTGATGTCTCGCTTTCCTCTGTGACAGAGCACTTCTCCCACGAAGACCATGACGGAAGCTCCTGGTAGGCTCCTGTCCTGCTCCTCACAAGATGCCTAAAGGATGGATGACCTGCTGGCTAGAAAAGCTTTCTCCCCAGAGACCTCAATTATGGTGCTCATGCATCAGCCCTGAGGTAATCGGGCTGAGGTTGTTCACGCTATGCCCTGAACCTTAGCCTTGCTCCTTGCACCAAGGTGTCCTCCTTGTCCCTCATTCTGGCTCCTACTCTCTCTGTGCCATCTAAACTGGCAGAGTATTTCAAGAACTTGCTTAAGGCACAAAGCTAAACCTTGCCCTCAGACAAGGTCTGATGTCCCTGCCTCTCTGTCCTCCAGATCCAAAGCATTTTTTCCTCGAGGTCTTGTATCTTTCCTCAGGTCACTTCCCAAGCTGATGAGCCTATGTCCATGTGGTACCTAACCCTGGCTGCTCTCACCACCTCCACATCAAATGCTGGAAGTCTCTTTTAGGTGCCTTCATCAGCTTCACCCCTATTTAGAAACTAAGAGCCAAAACCCTATCCCTTTAACCTTGTCCAGTCTTTTTTGCTGCCTTTTATTCTTATCTTCTTTATGACAGACAGATTTGCCTTGTCATATTTATTATTCCCAACACTGCTCTGTTGCTCTCACAGGGCTGTTTCCTCCAGAGCTGTTTGAACAAAGTGTCATTTGAGAATGGCTTTGGCGGCCCAAGGCTCCCTACAGGGATTTCTTCCATTTCTGAGAAAAAATCTGGCAAACTTTCACTTTTTTTTTGTCATGGTATTTGTGACTGGTTGGCTTCTTCAACTGATCTCCACTGGCGGTGGTGAATTCACAGTGCTGGGGGTTCTGCTGGTGGGTTCTGCTGGTGGAATGCTCAGTGCCCAGCTCTGCAAATAACCCATTTCCACGTGAGAAAAGAAAAGTCAGGGGCTGAGAGAATTGGGTCCTGCAGGCTCCCAGCAGAAAGCTTTCTTCAGAGAAGTTTTACAGATATTGCAAGATGTGTTAACTGTTAACTAATGATTAACTCCTCCTACATTCATTCTCTATTTTTGCTCCCCATGAGTCTGAGAAGGTGAGCTAGGGGGAAAATGTTGTAATTCCTTCATTAGGTAAAAATTGTGCTCAGGTAGATCTTGGAGGGAAAGGTCACTCAGATGACTTCTTTAGTCATTGATGTGGACATCTTTACTGACTCCACTGGTTCTGCTTGTCTGAAAGGGAATGCTTACTGAGAAGGACTTTGTCTACAAATACTTTGAATGACAAACACCTTTTATGAGAATACCTCATCTGGATGGAGACTTGTTCTAACAGCGCTGAACATGGCCTTAGGCATGGGGCCAAAAGCCTTCTCAGGATGACACACAATTCCACCCTACCATGAGACCAGTTGTACTTATCATGGCACTTATGGCCAGGGTAAAGCGGCATTTAACATAGTATCCTCTCTTTGTTTAGCCTGCTAAAAAAAATGTAGGCAGATCCCCATTTTTTGTGAACCCCCTTCTTCAGACCTTGGAGGCTTTATACAGGGCATCAAGGCTCAGGCCAGAGCTGCAGTGGAACTTGGGTTAAGTTGCCCAACAGTTATTATTGCAGTATCCAGCTTGTTTTCTAGCTTTGGGTGTTCACCTTCTCCTACATTTATCTAACAAACCTGTGCTGTTTAAATGCAGATTTATTTGTGATACTTCTTTTCAAAGCCTCTTGATAAACCTTGCTGCAGTCAGCCTGCATTTATTTCTTTTATTTGATTGACTGACTGTACCTTCGATGGCATACACAGATCTCCTGGACCTCATACTGGTTCTCTGCTTTCCATCCCAGAACTTACACCCAGCATGTGCATCTCCATGTCAAAATTCATAATGATAATGCTGCAGCACTTCACAGAACCACCATAAGCATATGCCCAAGCTCAGGCCCACCTTGGACCTTCAGCTGCACTGAACTCCTAATACATCTACGTTGGCTGTAGTGCTTCAGGAAGAACAGGCTCAAGTCATAGTTTGGTGAGCACACACCAGGAGGATGCAAATTAAAAACAGGAGCCACTGAGCAGTAGTAAACATGTTAACTATCTCATGTTAACTGTACCCATGTCAACTTCAGTTTTTATCATCTGGAGAGCAAACACAAAAATAAAAAAAATAAAAAAACAACCACCACTCTCTACATTGAAACATCTGCCCAAAACTACACCACACGGAAAGATTTTCACTGACATTTTTATGGAGGAGGGGTAAAGTGACTCTTTAGGCAATGTGCCCTTGTTTGTCTTTCATCAAAATAAAACAGTGGTTAGCAGACAGGGGCTAACCTAACACTCTTAAGTTGAAAGTTAATTTAAAAAAAAAATGAAAAAGAAAAAAAATTAGCTAAAACGTTAGGAATTAAACTAAACTCAGTTTTGGCAACTTTGGCGGAGTTATGTTGCTTCAGGGAACACTGTCAAAAATGAACGTGATCTCAAAGTTTGCTATAGGAAAATGGCTGCCACTTTAGTGGGTCCAGCAAAGAATCCCCAATAGTTTGTTAGAGAAAGAGGGACAGCCAGTCAGTCCCTGGAGTTGTACAGGGCTCCAGTTTGGCAAGCCTCCGCAGGTAATCCTTTTTCAGCAGAGGCTTGCAGGCAAACTATAAAGGCAATCCAAGAATAATAAAAGCATTAATTATAGGCTTTCTCTCGCTACAGAACACATGCATCTTAATGCCTCTTAGGGGATTTATCACACATGAGGATGAGGTTTATTTTTTACTACTCCTTCTTTCTCTTTTACTCGTGAAATACTGGAGTTTTCCAAACATGACGCTCCGCTCTCAAAGACTAAGTCCTTAGCTGGTAGAAAACAGGATAACGCAGCTGATTCCCTCTGCAGCTCTACTGATTTGCACCAGCTGGGAATCATCCCGTTATATTGCCTAGGCACGGAGTGCAGCTGCTTCAAGTCTTTATTCTCATTTGATTTCAGTTTCAAAAATTAAACTGTCTCACAAAGTGAATGTTTGCAAGCGAATCCAAACCCGTTACACTGAAACTCTTCAATTGTTAAGTAAGTTAGGTCAGCTTTCTTCTGATAACTGCTTCTGATAGCGGTGTCTTTCTTGTGCAGGCTTGAAACTTTGCTCGCAAAATCTCCTTGCATCCCTTTGAACTCTCTTGGGAGATTAAAAAAAAATTACTTCAGTTAATACTCCCCCGTTTCATTTTTAAAGGTCATGCTTAGAGCTGGCAGTTGTTATAGGATCAGTCCTCTGTAAAGAAAAGTCTGAACTAGCCCGGCACAGACTTAACCTCACCATCGAAAAACTAACATTGTCACTAGGATATGGAGAAACCATGGTGAAGAGCTAGCAACAGCTAGGCCACGGCAGAATGAGCAGTCGGCATCTGCTCGGTGGGCCTTTATCATGCAGTGTTGTATGTACGATTCAAAATGCACAGGACGATTGTTGAAATGATGTAGACAAATTGACTCAAATTAGTTTTGCATGGGCCATGCAAAGTTTAAGCTTGTTGAGCGCAGACACATAGCAACAGCCGCCGCACGTTGGGCGACCGTACGTCGGAGGCGCCTGCAGAAAGCACGACGCCGGGCTGAGCTCGTGAATTTGCTTTTGTGGCCGCTTGGAGATTCCCTTGTAATTCTGCCCGGCTCTCGAAAGTCTTGGCAGAAGCGGTCTCTGGTGAAGACAGCACCGGCACTGATAATTTTATAGAAGTACTTGTGAGCTTTAATGTCGTTTTATACTTCCTTAATCTTTTGACTGTTACTTAATGACAAACAAATCCCCAAAGAACAGAGGGAAAAAAAAAAAAGATTAAAAGGATTTTGAGATTGTGCTCTCTGCTTTCAGTCAAACTGTCCCAAATCCTGCCAGCACAATTCTCCAGTGCCCTATGACACCCCTCCCCAGACCACCAGGAGTGAGTTTCTTATTGTATTTACAGTAATCTAATTACAACAGTTCTTCAATTCACAGCCAGCTTTGGTATACAGACTTCAGCAAGAACTCTCCTCTCCGTGCAGATTGCAAATCTTAATCTTTTAAACCAACACACTCACAGGACCCCCCCGCCCCCCGAAAAAGAAGAAGTGGAGATGCCTGTGGGAGCTCCTAAGATGCATCCAACCCCCCTAGCGCTCCTCTCGCCTTTGTGTTAGGTTTCCTTTTGTGCCAATTTACTGCCTAAAGGTAATGCCGGAGCTCTTAAGACATCATATTCTCTCAGGCTGTAAAATGGTGATCAAACAGGTTGCCTGCCAGAAAAAAAAAATCTTTTTAAGAAGACTTTTTTCTAAATGTGTGTATTTCCCTGGTTGTTTTGTAATGTCTTTATTTATGTAGTAGAAGGAGCAACTAAGTGGAGGAAATAAACACATCTTCCTTAAAAGTGAAAGTCGCAGCTGAAAACATTATTGCTGAAAATAATTCGATACAAATCTGAAAGCTGGTTGGCTTTCTTTAGAATATTTTTATGAAAAAAAAATGTAGATGGAGCCTGTGCGTGATAAAAATATCAAGAAAGTGAATACAGAAAAGATGGTTTTATATCAAGGGAAATACAAAGCAAAGCAGAGTCTGCAACGAATCAGGAAACGTGGCCGTTCTCAGTGGGCCATGACAGCCATCTAGCTATGTGGAGAAGTACTGCACTCTTCAGCTTCATTTCTGCCACAGGTTTTTCCATTGAACACTTTTAAAATAATATTGCGTTTACCAGTACACATTGGGAACTTTGAGGGGGCTTCCCTTTCCCTCCAGTCCATCATTTGACACTCTGACATACTCTCACGTAAAGCCAAATCTTCAAGTCACTAAAATCTTTACTCCCAAAGACAAAAGTAAGAATTTAGGGTCCTCAAAATGTGAGTCTCCGCCATCACGGTGTCTTTTAGAAGATGTGCATAAGGCAAATATGTGTATGTTTGTATTTCTTCCGGGGAGTATTGCAAGTCCCCTGTTTGGCTTTTGGTGTCTGCTCAGTTGGTCTGTGTGAAGCTCACCAATGATTTTCCCTTCGGGTATGTACCAACATTCCTTGTCACGTCAGAAATGGTTTAAAACTTCATTCCTGCTGTTTCGATTCGTTGTAATTTGAGCTGAAACATTCTGAACAATCAAACCTCAGCTATTTCCTACTGCTTTCTTTGAATCTTGAAAAACTGGGAACGTTGAAGTGTCGTTTCTGGTCTCACATCCACAATTGAAATATTATTTTTAATGTACATTCTCAGCAAACGGGCCATGACAATACTCAATACATGAAGCAATTCTCATTCAGTTTGCAAAATCATAGAATCATAGAAAGGTTTGGGATGGCAGGGACCAATAAGATCATCTAGTTCCCAACCCCCTGCTATAGGCAGGAACACCTCCCACTAGACCATCTTGTGGTTCCTGCAGACTGTATACGCTCTGCTCCGTCTTAAGAACTCCGAATAATGACATGGCTTTGAACAGGTCAAATGAAAGAGTAAGAGACAGCAGCTGCTTGGAAACCTCCCAGCTTTCATCAAAGTGTTACGGAAATGACAGACTGCATGTAGCAGCTTATTTCTGTGAGATCTAATTTAAATTTTAATCTCTGGGATAACATATCTAATCCTCAGTAATTTATGAGGTTGGATAGTGCACAGGAAATGCTCCTACCCTTATGGAAACAAACTCTGCACTGATCTGGGAGATATTCTTGTGCAAGGGACTCGATCTCCCCTAATAAAGGGAGAAAGGAGTGTGTTGCTGCAAAAGGTGAAGGGCAGGGAAGCCTGCAGTGTACGAATGCCATCTGGTGGTTTCATTAAAAAATATGAAGCTCCAGCAACTGCTGCTGCTGTCGTTGGAAGACAGACGTGTAGAGCTAGATCTCCTTCCATGTGTTGGCCTGAGCCAGTCACACTGCCTCATATTTAACTGCATGTAAGTAGAAGTCTGAGATCATAGGAGCCATACCTGCCTTAATGCGCCCGACTGTGCTCAAGCATCAGGTTTGTTTAATGCTTTATGTCATCAGGGCTTAGTTAGATTAGGAAAAAAAGGCATCTGTGCTTCCAGTTGGGAAGTACTTTTGCTGAATATCTTGCTTAGATGCTCTAATCCTCACGTAGGTTTATTCCCATTAGACTATTGTCTCAGCTGACGTATGCCACGCTGCACAGTAAAGGGCTCTGCACCACAAAGCCAGCTTTAGCCTGGCAGATTTCATCTCTCTGGGTCCTCTCTCTCCATCCAGCAGAAATGGATGGGCTTTCTACAGCAAGTCCATTCCCTTGTGTCCAGACGTGCTACACAGTGCTAAGATGCAGCTTGTGTGATTTTGGAGCCCCAGATGCCTGCAGTACTTGGAGGGCTGTGTCACAGCTGGACAGAGCAGTGGTTTTATAGCCAAGGGCATGCAGCATGCCCTGAGGTGTAGACTGAAGGCAGTTGAGGGTGTGAAGACTGCTGGAGGAGGATGGAGGCCAAAGTTAGCGCAGCTGACACCCACATCTGTCAGAAGAGCAGGCCCTGTGGTTAACTGTCCTGGCAAATGCACCTAGGAAAAAACAGCTCTCTTCTTCCGGGCAACAACCAGACTTGTTCCAGAAGGAGCCTAGAGAGGAGGAGATGCCCAAGATGAAACAGGGCACCCCAAGTAGGCACAGAGGGATGTCCACCTCTACCTGTACATCTTGTATCAGCTACAGGGATCAGCCTCTGTGAATACACCTCAAGGTCAAAGATACAAATAACAGCAGGAGATCTCAGGGAGATCCAAGAGCAGCCTGAAAGTATCTAAAGGGGGCTGTGAGAAAGAAGGAGACAGACTCTTCAGCAGGGTCTGTTGTGACAGGACAAGGGGAAATGGTTTCAAACTAAGAAAGGGGAGAATTAGATTGGACATAAGGAAGAAGTTTTTGACAGTAAGGGCGGTGAGACGCTGGAACAGCTCACCCAGAGAGGCAGTGGACACCCCATCCCAGGGGACACTCAAGGTCAGGCTAGAGGGGCTCTGAGCACCCTGATCTTTCTGTAGTTCATTGCAGGGTTGTTGGACCAGATGGCCTTTATATGTCCCTTCCAACTCAAAAGATTCTATGATTCTATGAAAAGCTAACAAGAGATGGACTCAAGCTGTTCTCTCATTTCTTTTTTTGAGACTGAAGCAGGAAAGCCGCTGCTGCTTAGGGATTTTCCAGATCACATCCAAAGTCTGTGAGGAAAAATCAGACAACAGCTAGAGACAGGGCCCTCTATCTCAGCAGTGCAAGGCCCAACCTTTCAAAATTTGACACGGCCTCCAAATCCAGAGGGTTTCAAAACACCAAACTTTGAGTGAGTTTAACTTGCCTTTACTTTCCTTCTGGCTTCTGAGCTGTTAGGATTCATAGACAACCCCTTTTTCTCTCCACATTTGCTCCAGACATAGTACGATGTCAGCTCTGGTCAGCGTATGTGATTATATCTGTATAGAGATGGGACTGATTCAAGTATTTTGCTTAGAAATATTAGGGCAGATTTAGAGAGTATGCTTGAAGTTTATAAACAAAGTCATCATGCTTTTATTTTGTAATCACTGAGTAGTCAGAACTTTCCCTTTTTTATGTTTAATTTATTCTCTAGGGTACCTATTAACAAATAACACTATCTCCCTTGTATTCCCTATCCTTGTAAAAAACAGTGGACATAATGCACTGTATTTTTCCAAGGATGATACATTCTTGTGAGGCTTTTACCTGAGCCATGATTCTACTCAGAAAAAGTTAATCTTAATTATTATTATTATTTTATTCTAGGTATCTCTTGTTCAGAAATCACTCACAGTCAAGCAAGCTGAGAAGACCGTCATTATTTGATGTCTGAACTCTAAGCAGGGTCAGGGCTGATCATGTAGCTAATTATGGTCAGAGATTAATGATGGGTCAATGAAGGGATCTGACTAATGAAGGGAAAAGGACTGCAGAACTGCGAAGTCACTGAGGGCACTGGCTGGCAAAGACTCCATAAGCCCTTGTAAGCCCAAGCCTACAGCCACCTTTTTGCCATCCTGGCAAATCCATACAGCACAGCAAGTACTCCCAAATCACTCATGGCAGAACCTTGCAAAGCCTCAGCTCCCACTGTGAGAACACAGGCTGACCATGTACCCCACCTCCTATGCCCAGCTGCTGTCTGCTCTACGGGATGTCACAGTTGTACTTGGACATCCCTTAAGCGAGTGATGGGCAATCCTATCACTTCTTTCCTGAAAAAGAGTTCTGCATCTCCTATAGACTTAACTGCATTACAGGAGAGTCAGTGCTATAAAATACAAATAAGATGTTACACCATCATTATCCTCATCGTCACTGTTACTATTTTTATTCTTGGAGAGGAAAAGGAACTGAAGGAAGAATAGGTTTGATTAGAAAATGAGAAGAAGGAAGGAAACTGTACTCTACAATGAGAAGAATACAAACAGCAGAAAGAGTCTCTGGCATGTCACTGTTGCACACCTGGAGGAGCAGTGGCAATCAGCTGTCTCACTTGATTAAGCTAGCAATAATCAGACCGTTTACTAGACCTTAAGTCAGATCATGGAGTATTTTACATTGTCCACCTCTGGAAGGAACCAAGAGAACAGGAAAGTAGTTGTTTATTTACGGCAGTGAAGTATCTGTAACAAAATATGGAGATATCTTCCTTATTTTCCAACTGCTTGGGTGTCTCATCAGTCCACCAGGAAGAAGGAAGCAGGGCAGGGAGCTGAATGTCTAAATTGATAGAAGGTACGCAGCTCTGCAGAGACCCCTTGGGAGACAAAAGCAAGAAGAAAAGTGCTTTCAGGCCTGGGTTCTATCTGTGCTTCATCTGTAACCTCAAAAACATGGAAGGCCTTCTTGCTATGTAGATCTGAAAATCTGGTCATGTTAATGTTTTATTTCACAAGAATAGAGGCATGGCAGAGAGACACTCGAGCTGACTTCATGTTTAAGACAGCTTGTTCAGCTTGTTATTTGAAATGTCAGTCCTTTGGGGGAGGTTTCCATGCCAGCAGTTTTCTACAGAAGCTACAAAAATGGGCAAGCACACACCCAACTCTTAGTCAACCTTCAGCCTTAATAACGCACAGCAAAACATTATGCATACACACGAGTAAGCAGAGCACACAGATGGGAAACAGCAAGAAGGACTTGTTTAAAAGAGGATTAAAAAAAAAGAAAAAAAAAAGAGCTGCTGTGCTTCTATGCAGCACACCACACCTTAGAGACTAAACAGCAGAGTTACAGCTCGCCTTATTTATCCAAGGCAGGGAGCTGACCTTTCCAGGCTCATTTGTTTCAGCAAACTTTGCTCATGCTACTCATGACTGCTCATATTCATAAGATTGGAACATCAAATAATTGCTGATAATGTAAAAAATGCATGATAGGAGGAACAATACTGTTTCCTATTAGAATTTAATTTGTACTCTGAGAAATTGCTTCAATTACTTTGGTCATTTTCCTATCGAAGGTACATTTTTATATTCCCCACTGCACTTCCACAGATATGAAGCCTTTCTGTGGTCTTGGCAACGTAACTTAATGAATAGATTAAACAGGGTACTATCGTTCAGTTAAGTAATACTTAATAAGAAGAAATTATTTTGTTCCAGGTTTGTCAATGCCCACCTGAGCATTCTGTCCATTGCACAGAAAAATGCCACCCTGCAGGACAAGCAGGAGACCCAGATTGCTTCAGGGCTTGGGTGGCTTGGCACCTGTCCCCAGAAGGACACTGTGTCTGACCTATAAAACAAGATGAGAAAATCCATTCACCTTTGTAAACACTAGTGCACCACATGGTTAAATAGCAGTATGTAAATTTAAAGTAGCAATTCAGGTGACGCCGGGCACCAAGTAATCAACTTGAAACAAGCTCATTAATGGCTCCGCTGCTGGAACCAGTTGTTTAATGGCTCAATAGTGAACTGATTGTACCACCTGCAAAATCATGGAATCATAGAGTGGCTTGGGTTGGAAGGGACCTCATCACGGTTCTTGATATATTTTTTAAAGTATATATTCATATTGTGAGAATGGTTTGAACCAGTGAGTTCACACGTAAGAAAACAGATACCTCCAAACAGTTACAGTCAAAGACTGAAAAATGCATTCCGGTTTATTCCTGTTTGTACTGGTACAACTCTGAAGTTGGCTGTGTTATAAAAAGGCATGAGGACACTTAGGCTTTATGCTGGTATCCAGTACTGTACTTCACCAGTGTGCGTGACCTGTTACTTTCTGAACCATCACCAGAACCATGTGTATCTCTTTCTTTCCCCATGCATTGCAGTCACCCAGTACTCCCAGCAGACAGTTTCATTTTCTATGAGACAAGATGCAGCTGCAAAAGAGACATCACACTTCAGTAAGCATGTTTCCTCATATGCAACGAAGACACTGTATATATGTGAGTGGTGTATGCTGGTCTGGCGTCTGTTAGTAAGGTAATGTTGGCCACTGGCCCTACCATTCCCAATACAACAAATCTTGGATACTCAACTTCCTTCTTTCCTTCCTTTCTTCTTCCTTCTTTCCTTCCACTCACCATCCACCATCCATCCACCATCCATCCATCCACCATCCATCCATCCACCCACCCACCATCCACCATCCATCCATCCACCATCCATCCACCATTCATTTATCCATCATCAATCCATCCATCCACCATCCATCCATCCACCATCCATCCACCATCCATCCATCCACCATCCATCCATCCATCCATCCATCCACCATCCATCCATCCATCCATCCACCATCCATCCATCCATCCATCCATCCACCATCCATCCATCCACCATCCATCCATCCATCCATCCATCCATCCATCCATCCATCCACCATCCATCC